>NC_041382.1:35376227-35383186 GCF_002162155.2 Triticum dicoccoides
CAGAGGGGTTCGGCACCTTGTAGTTCATACACTCATAATCCACTCGACCGCCTCCGGGCTCCGAGACGTAGGGCTGTTACTTCTTCCAAGAAGGGCCTGAACTCGTACATCCTTTGTGCTTACAACCTCTCCATAGCTAGGACCTTGCCTCTCCATACCTACCCCCCACTCTACTGTCAGGTTTAGAACCACGACAGTTGGCGCCCACCGTGGGGCTGGTGTTTTAGCGATTTTGTGGAGAAGTTGCGATTCTTCCGAGTACTTTCATCATGGTGTCTGCTGGAGTTTTGGTCGAGGGTCAAGAGATCCGTCTCGGCACTCTCACCTTCATCGCCGACGACTCCGCATGGCTCCAGGAGGCTCCACTCGACGTAGATGCGCTCCCCGTCCGCGGTGCGACGCATTTTCGCGCATGTGTCCGCGGCGTTCTGCTGCGGCAACCGTCGACCCAGTATCGGTCGGCTCCTCCATCGTCCACCCTCCCGGTCTCCCGCCAGCGCAAGCGCTCAGGCCGGTCGAGGCTTCAGCGATGGGTGAGTCACGCGGTGGCTCGCCAATCGGCCACTACCCAAGTTGCGGCAATCGAGCCCAACGAATCTCTCTACGGCTTGCTCGATCAGTCGACTGGCTCCGTAGAGACTGCATCCGAGTGCGGAAGCAGTGATCTAGCGGCAGAAATCTTGATGGTCGATGGGCCCCACAGCCCTCCTGGCTTCGCCCGTGGTGGTGGAGCAGGTGACGGCGGCGACCCTGCACGAGGCTACGAAGAGTACCAGCCCGAGCCACTCGACTCTCTGCAAAGAGAGGAACTTCGCCGCAGGAACAAGGATCCCCTGCGTATTCCCATCGCAGGAGAAACCCCCGAGGCTCGTGCCTTGGAGGAGGCGCGTCTGGCCAATTTGGCCGAGCGCACTCGACTGGAGAACCTTCAGCGAGCACTCGACGAGCGCGCGCGGCAACGAGTTCCCGACACCAGTCGACGTCAACTCTTCCCGCCGACTCAGGTATATCGAACCCCAATTCAGAATTTAGCAGCTGCGACCCGTATAGCAGAGTTCATCCAGCCTTCGCAGTCGGAAGCTGGCAGAGGTTTGCTGCAGATCAGGGATCTGCTCCGGGCAGCAGGAGATCAGAATTCAGCCGTGTCTCAGTCGCGCAACAGAATTCACAGTCGATCCGTCACTGTGAATACGGTTCAGTCGGCTCACAGCCCCAGATCGCCTCCGCGGCGCGAAGGGCGTGAGAATCGGCGAGATCAATATGGCGACAGACTCGACCGAGATGATAGGCGTCGAGTGCCCTATTCCCCTCCGAGGGGTGGGTCTTACGCTCCTCGGCAGCCAGATGATAGGCGTCAGTACAGTACAGGGCGTAGGGTTCCAGTTGACCCCAGAGAGCCAGGCTTCGACGCGCGATCCATTATCGTGCAAGGGTTGGTCGACCGGAACAGAGCCCATCGAGGCACACTCGACAGAGATGTACCCACAAGCAGTCGAGTACATGTTTCTGGTCCTGAATGTTTCAGCAGAGCTATCAGAGCCGCAGTTATTCCCCCCAATGTCAGGTTGGCTACAGGAGTCAGCAAGTTCACTGGTGAGTCTAAGCCTGAAACTTGGCTTGAAGACTACCGAGTGGCAGTTCAGATCGGTGGTGGGAACGACGAGGTGGCCATGAAACACTTGCCTCTCATGCTGGAAGGTTCTGCCAGGGCATGGTTGACTCAATTACCTCCTAGCAGCATTTACACTTGGGAAGATCTGTCCCGAGTGTTCGTCAGAACGTTTGAAGGGACTTGCAAGCGACCAGCTGGATTGACAGAGTTGCAAGTCTACGTGCAGAAAGCTAATGAGACTCTCAGAGAGTATATTCAGAGGTGGATCACTTTGCACCACACTGTAGAGAATGTGTCCGACCATCAGGCAGTCTGCGCCTTCAAAGATGGTGTCAAGAACAGAGAACTGAGTTTGAAATTTGGTCGAACCGGTGACATGACCTTGAGTCGGATGATGGAGATTGCTACCAAGTACGCCAACGGCGAAGAAGAAGACCGACTCCGAAGCGGCAAGCACAAGCCGAGTCAGTCGGAAAAAGGAATCACCAGTCGGAAACAGAAGCGGAAGGCTGAACCGGCAGCTCCTGGAGAGGCTCTGGCCGTGACTCAAGGAAAGTTTAAGGGAAAACCAAAAGGATCCTGGAACCCCAAGAAGGTAAAGGATAAAGAAGGGAACGACGTGTTGGATATGCCATGTCACATTCACACGAAGAAAGACGAAGAGGGGAATATCATTTACCCAAAGCACACCACTCGCCAATGTCGACTCCTGATCCAGCAGTTTCAGGGAAAACAGTCTAAGGACATGGAGAAGGAGTCGGACAAGGCCGAAGACAAAGAGGACAGTGAGGGAGGATATCCGCATATCAACTCCACTCTGATGATCTTTGCAGATGTGGAGAGCAGAAGTCGACTGAAAGTGATTAACCGAGAGGTGAACATGGTTGCCCCGGCAAAGGCAAATTATCTGAAGTGGTCTCAAACACCCATCACATTCGACCAATCTGATCACCCGACTCATATTGCCACCCCTGGGAGGCAAGCTTTGGTGGTCGATCCAGTTGTCGAAGGCACTCGACTGACAAAGGTGCTGATGGATGGTGGAAGTGGGCTGAATCTGTTATATGCAGACACATTGAAAGGTATGGGCATTCCGATGTCCCGACTGAGCACTAGTAACATGAGCTTTCATGGAGTTATACCAGGGAAGAAGGCCGAGTCACTCGGCCAGATAGCTTTGGACGTAGTGTTTGGTGATTCGAAGCATTTTCGCAAAGAAAAGTTGACGTTTGAGGTCGTGGATTTTCAAAGTGCATATCATGCCATTTTGGGGAGACCAGCCTATGCACGGTTCATGGCTCGACCATGTTACGTGTACCTCAAATTGAAGATGCCCGGCCCCAAAGGAGTGATCACTGTCACCGGTGATAGGAAAAAGGCAGAGGAGTGCTTCCAGAAGGGCTCCAAGATTGCCGATTCCCAAGTGACAGCGGTCGAGTTCGAAGAATACAAGCAAAACGCAGATCCGAGTGACTTGCTGCGATCCAAGAAGCCTGCCACAGAGTCTGCATTCCAGTCGTCCGGTGAGACGAAGCCTGTTCACATTCACCCGACCGACCCCGAAGCAGCTCCGACCCGCATCTCTACAACACTCGACCCAAAATAGGAAGAAGCGCTCATCCAGTTCCTCCGTGAGAACTGGGACATTTTTGCATGGAAGCCCGCTGACATGCCAGGTGTTCCCAGGGGACTGGCTGAGCATCGCCTAAGAGTCGACTCGTCTGCAAAACCAGTCAAAGAGCATCTTCGGCGGTCCGCCGTCCAGAAGAGAAAGGCCATCGGTGAAGAAGTGGCTCGACTGTTGGCGGCAGGATTTATCCGAGAGATATACCACTCCGAGTGGCTCGCTAATGTCGTCATGGTTCCTAAGAAGGACAAGTCGCTCCGAATGTGCATTGATTTCAAGCACATCAACCGGGCCTGCCCGAAAGATCACTTTCCTCTCCCTCGCATAGATCAAATTGTTGACTCGACCGCGGGATGCGAGAGGTTGTCTTTTTTAGACGCTTACTCCGGGTACCACCAGATCCGTCTGTACGGGCCCGATGAGGTAAAAACAGCTTTCATCACTCCATTCGGGTGCTTCTGCTATATCACCATGCCATTCGGCCTCAAGAATGCCGGAGCCACATTTATGCGAATGATTCAGAAGTGTCTACTCACTCAAATCAGTCGGAATGTGGAAGCTTATATGGATGATATTGTTGTCAAGTCACGAAAAGGTTCCGACCTGCTCGCTGACCTCGCCGAAACATTTGCCAACCTCAGAAGGTATGATATCAAGCTCAATCCATCAAAGTGCACATTTGGAGTTCCTGGTGGCAAGTTACTCGGTTTTCTCGTTTCCGAACGGGGAATCGACGCTAACCCAGAGAAGATTGGCACTATTCTCCGAATGAAACGCCCTGTGCGAGTGCACGATGTCCAGAAGCTTACTGGATGCTTGGCCGCATTAAGTCGATTCATCTCACGACTCGGTGAAAAGGCACTGCCTTTTTACCGACTGATGAAGAAGGCTGACAAGTTCGAGTGGACTCCAGAAGCTGATGCAGCGTTTGCCGAGCTAAAAGCTCTGCTCTCCACCCAGCCGGTGCTTGCTGCTCCAATCAGCAAAGAGCCTCTGTTGCTCTACATCGCAGCCACAGGACAAGTCGTCAGTACTGTGCTAACGGTCGAGCGGGAAGAAGAAGGAAAAGCTCTCAAAGTTCAGCGCCCAGTGTATTATTTGTCTGAAGTCTTGACTCCATCCAAGCAGAGATATCCTCATTATCAGAAGCTTGTGTATGGAATATACATGACCACAAAGAAGGTTGCTCATTATTTCTCTGACCATTCCATCACAGTCGTCAGCGACGCTCCACTATCAGAGATTTTGCACAACAGAGATGCAACTGGTCGAGTGGCCAAATGGGCGATTGAACTTCTTCCCCTTGATATCAAGTTTGAGGCAAAGAAAGCCATTAAGTCCCAGGCGATAGCAGATTTCCTCGCCGAGTGGATTGAACAACAGCAACCGACTGAAGTTCACTCGGAGCATTGGACCATGTTTTTTGATGGCTCTAAGATGTTGAATGGTTCCGGTGCTGGGGTTGTCCTGGTTTCCCCCAGAGGAGATAAGCTCAGATATGTGCTCCAGATTCACTTTGATTCCTCCAACAATGAGGCAGAATATGAGGCCCTCCTATATGGGTTGCGCATGGCCATTTCACTCGGCGTCCGTCGCCTAATGGTCTATGGCGACTCGGATTTAGTGGTCAATCAGGTGATGAAAGAGTGGGACGTGAGAAGCCCAGCCATGACTGGATACTGCAGTGCAGTGAGGAAGCTGGAAAAGAAGTTTGAGGGGTTGGAGCTCCATCATATACCCCGACTGAAAAATCAAGCAGCTGATGATCTAGCAAAGATAGGTTCCAAGAGAGAAGCCATTCCGAGTGGTGTTTTCTTGGAGCATATACACACTCCGTCGGTCAAAGAAGATCCTTTCACCGAAGAAACTCCGCAGCCCAAAAGCGCCACTGATCCGACTGAAGTTGAAGTCCCAGCGGTGGTCGACTTGATCATGGAGGTTTTGGTGGTCATTCCCGACTGGACGATTCCGTATGTCGCATATATCTTGAGGAAAGAGCTTCCGGAGGATGAGGAAGAGGCTCGACAGATCGTCCGTCGATCTAAGGCCTTTACCGTAATCAAAGGACAATTATACAGAGAAAGCGCGACTGGAGTCGGTCAGAAGTGCATAACACCAGAAGAAGGTCGACTCATCCTCAATGATATTCACTCGGGGACCTGTGGTCATCATGCGTCCTCTCGGACCATCGTGGCCAAAGCATACCGAGCCAGATTTTACTGGCCCAAGGCGAATGAGATGGCAAAAGAGATAGTGGATAAGTGCGAGGGATGTCAGTTCTACTCGAATATGTCGCACAAGCCTGCGTCAGCTTTGAAGACCATCCCACTCGTCTGGCCTTTTGCAGTTTGGGGGCTGGACATGGTCGGTCCTTTGAGAACAGGACGAAGCGGTTTCACGCATGTACTGGTGGCAGTCGACAAGTTCACCAAGTGGATCGAGGCTAAACCAATCAAGAGCCTTGACACCGGTACTGCTGTTAGCTTCATCAGGGAACTAATATTCAGATATGGAGTCCCGCACAACATCATTACGGATAATGGGTCGAACTTTGACTCAGAGGAATTCAGAGCTTTCTGCGACTCCCAGGGCACACGGGTCGACTACGCTTCAGTCGCCCATCCGCAGTCGAATGGACAAGCAGAACGAGCTAATGGACTGATTCTTAAGGGATTGAAGCCTCAACTGATGCGTGATCTCAAACACGCGGCTGGAGCTTGGGTCGATGAACTTCCCTCTGTACTCTGGGGACTGCGGACCACACCTAATCGGTCGACCGGAAGAACTCCATTCTTCTTGGTCTACGGAGCCGAAGCGGTCTTACCAAGTGATCTTCTGCATAATGCTCCCCGAGTCGAAATCTACAACGAGGCAGAAGCCGAACAAGCGCGGCAGGATGCAGTCGACCTTTTAGAGGAAGAAAGGGAGATGGCTCTGATCCGGTCGACCATCTACCAACAAGATCTGCGCCGTTTCCACGCCCGAAATGTGAGAGGTCGAGCCTTCCAGGAAGGAGATTTGGTTCTCCGAGTGGATCAGCACAAACCACACAAGCTGGCTCCTTCTTGGGAAGGCCCCTTCATAGTCACCAAGGTCCTCCACAATGGGGCGTACCGTCTTTACAACGTCGAGCATAATTTCGACGAGCCCCGAGCTTGGAACACGGAGCTACTCCGCCCATTCTACACTTAAGTTTTATCATTCGGATGAGTTGCAATAAAGTACTTTTGTAGTTCATGGACCTCAAAATAATAGTGTCATAGTTCCTCCATAATATCTGTCACTTTTTATTTTTGTCCAATGAAATTCCCCTCAGTGGGTGACTTAGCTGCGAATCCGTTTCGCCTAAGTTTGTAAAAATCCTACCGAGTGGTGAGCCAGACTCCCACTCGGAGACTTAGCTGCGAATTCGTTTCGCCTAAGTTATAAAAATCCTACCGAGTGGTAAGCCAGCCTTCCACTCGGAGGCTTAGCTGCAGCCTCGTGCTCGCCTAAGTTATAAAAATCCTACCGAGTGGAGAGCAACCCTCTCACTCGGGGGCTTAGCTGCAGTCCAAGCACTCGCCTAAGTTATAAAAATCCTACCGAGTGGTAAGCCAGCCTTCCACTCGGAGGCTTAGCTGCAGCCTCGTGCTCGCCTAAGTTATAAAAATCCTACCGAGTGGAGAGCAACCCTCTCACTCGGGGGCTTAGCTGCAGTCCAAGCACTCGCCTAAGTTA
>NC_041382.1:35383196-35383941 GCF_002162155.2 Triticum dicoccoides
GAGTGGATCAGCACAAACCACACAAGCTTGCTCCTTCTTGGGAAGGCCCCTTCATAGTCACCAAGGTCCTCCACAATGGGGCGTACCGTCTTTACAACGTCGAGCATAATTTCGACGAGCCCCGAGCTTGGAACGCGGAGCTACTCCGCCCATTCTACACTTAAGTTTTATCATTCGGATGAGTTGCAATAAAGTACTTTTGTAGTTCATGGACCTCAAAATAATAGTGTCATAGTTCCTCCATAATATCTGTCACTTTTTATTTTTGTCCAATGAAATTCCCCTCAGTGGGTGACTTAGCTGCGAATCCGTTTCGCCTAAGTTTGTAAAAATCCTACCGAGTGGTGAGCCAGACTCCCACTCGGAGGCTTAGCTGCGAATCCGTTTCGCCTAAGTTATCAAAATCCTACCGAGTGGTAAGCCAGCCTTCCACTCGGAGGCTTAGCTGCAGTCCAAGCACTCGCCTAAGTTATAAAAATCCTACCGAGTGGTAAGCCAGCCTTCCACTCGGAGGCTTAGCTGCAGTCCAAGCACTCGCCTAAGTTATAAAAATCCTACCGAGTGGTAAGCCAGCCTTCCACTCGGAGGCTTAGCTGCAGCCTCGTGCTCGCCTAAGTTATCAAAATCCTACCGAGTGAAGAGCAATCCTCTCACTCGGGGGCTTAGCTGCAGCCTCGTGCTCGCCTAAGTTATAAAAATCCTACCGAGTGGTAAGCCAGCCTTCCACTCGGAGGCTTAGCTGCAG
>NC_041382.1:35384054-35407816 GCF_002162155.2 Triticum dicoccoides
CCTAAGTTATAAAAATCCTACCGAGTGAAGAGCAACCCTCTCACTCGGGGGCTTAGCTGCAGTCCAAGCACTCGCCTAAGTTATAAAAATCCTACCGAGTGGAGAGCAACCCTCTCACTCGGCGGCTTAGCTGCAGTCCAAGCGCTCGCCTAAGTTATAAAAATCCTACCGAGTGGTAAGCCAGCCTTCCACTCGGAGGCTTAGCTGCAGCCCTGCGCTCGCCTAAGGTATAAAAATCCTACCGAGTGAAGAGCAACCCTCTCACTCGAGGGCTTAGCTGCAGCCCAGTGCTCGCCTGAGTGTACTAAAGAATAAGTCGATTGCAGTACAGGCACCTTGCTTTGAACCTGCAAAAGACATTCCGAGCCGAAGGCAATCGTATTCAAGCACCAAATCCAAGTTTGAATCGGCATCTAAAGGAACCGAAAGTGCTCAGGCGTCAAGCCTGTTAAGGTTTGTCGGTTACAATTCCACTCGGCATACCGAGGCAAATTTAAAGCGTCAAGCCAGAAGAAGTTTTTTACCCCTCCTGTGGAGGGCTGGAAGGTGCAACAAATTCATCAAGGTCAATCCCGTCGGCGATCCGAGTGGCAGCTGCAAGGAAAGTTTCCATAAAGGACCTGAAGTCGTGCTTCTTGGTATTGGCCACCCGAAGGGCCGCCAGCTTCTCTTCTCGCGCATCTTTGCAGTGGACTCGGGCCAGACACAGAGCGACATCTGCACCACACCGAGCCGAGGACTTCTTCCACTCCTGCACTCGACCAGGGATCGTGTTCAAACGGGCCATCAGCGACTCAAGGTCATTCTGAAGTGTCTCCTCAGGCCAGAGCGTCGAGTCGATGCGAGATGTGGCGGCCTTCAGCCTTGCGAGATAGTCCACGACAGCTGCAACACGAGACTCCAGTCGGAAAACATCCATGGCAACTTTGTCGTTCACCGGAGAATTGACGGGGTCGAGGTTTGGCTCCAGTCGGCTGGTTTCTTCTTCAAAGTTTTGACAAAATTCTGCAAAGATGATCACTAAGTCAAGGGGATAGTCGAATGGAAAAAGCCACAATTGGAAATATTTGCCAAACATGGAGGTTTACCTTCAAGCATAAGAAACAGCTTCTTGGCAAGGCCACTCAGGAAGGCCTCCAGTTCAGTTTTCTTCTCAGTCAATTTGCTGACTTGGTCGGTCAGGGCAGCTTTATCAGTTTTCAGCCGACTGACCTCCTTGTTGGCAATCCCAAGAGCAGCTTTCAGATTGGTATTGTCTTGTTCGAGCTTGGTGACTGAAGCTAACTTCTCGTCAGCAAGCTTGATCTTCTCAGCTAGCTCAAGGTCTTTCTTCTGCTGGGCTTCCCTTACCTTACCTGCAAGTTACAGCAAGATCAGATTTTGAAACAAGCAAGGGGAAAAGCAGTCGTCAGGGTCTCACCAAACATACCTTCGGTCTCCTCCTTTGCCTTTGTCAGCTTCTCCTGAACCAGCTTCAAGCTCAGCTCGACTTGAGTATGTTTTTGTTCCAGCTCTGAGTAGCGAGCCACAAGATCACAGGAGTTCTGCGAAGAACCAATCGACTAAATGTTAAATACAATTCACTTCCGAGTGAAAAAGGGAAAAACACACGTTTCTAAGACTACAGCCAAATACAAGCATTCGATCGTAGTCTCGGGGACTACACCCAGTGGGTGCACTCAGCGTGCCCCCACTAATCCCGGTGAAGACAAAGTCGACCAGTCGACCTCAAAAAAAAGATGCATTCTCTAAGACTGTGATCAACTGCAAGCAGTCGACCACAGTCTCGGGGACTACACCCAGTGGGTGCACTCAGCGTGCCCCCACCGGTTTGTGAAATCCAGTCGACCAGTCGACTGACAGAAAGATTGACATCATAAAGCCTAAGGCCGACTGCCAGCAGTCGACCTTAGCCTTGGGGACTACACCCAGCGGGTGCACTCAGCGTGCCCCCGCTAACACGGAGTTTATTCGACACACCCACTGGGTGACTACTATAAATTCCGGAAAAGAAAAGTTTTTGGTAGCATATCCAACAGAACAAACAGCGGTCGACTGACCTGGACATTGCTTTGGAGGGCAGAGCTGGCGTCATAAGCCGCCTGGCTCGCGTCCCGGATGGTCTTCAGCTGCTCCATCATGAGTCCCGCCTGGCGTATTGCTTCCTTCGCTGCGCCAGCTTGGTCCTCGGGGACGTGGTGCATCGTGAAGAGGGAGGGCTGCTGAGCACTCGTCAGTGGATTTGCGAAGGACACCGTGTGTCGAGTGGTGTTCTCTTCCTCCACAGTCAGAATCTCAGGCGCCGTCACATCCTGAGGCACCCTACTGGCGGACGCTTTCCGACTCCTCCTGCGTGTCAGTGGTTCTTCATCCTCGTCGTCGTCAGGGAGATTGATAACAGTGTTGGGTGGAGCTGCGGAGAAGAATCAGGATCAGAGATCGCGAGTCAGTCGACTAAGAACGGTATTAAGAATACAGTACCTGGGTTCGAAGTCGCTGCATCCTCCATCTCGTGGTCATCAGCCCGGGCCGAGGTCTCAGAAGTAGCAGCACTGCAACTCCAAAGGATCAGTCGACTAACTTCAGCGTCGACCAGAGATAAAGTTCACACAAAATGAGAAGACTCAAACGACACAATTACCCTGATATGGTGGGGATGGACACCTTCATCTTCGGCAGGAGCTTGGTCGGCTTTGGCGGAGCCCCCCTAGGCTGCTTCGGCGCCTTTTCAGTCGGCGCTGGAGAAGTGGTCCTAGGGCGCTTGGTCGACTGCGTCGCAACCCCCTTGCCACGTTCAGTCGAAGGGTCGTGGACGAGCTTCGACCGCCTTTCCGAGCGCGGTGGCACGACCTCCTCCTCTTCCTCCTCGTCTTCGTCGTCATCATCATCGCCGACATCATCATCATCGTCGTCATCATCCTCCGCAACATCCGAGTCCCATTCCTCCTCTTCCTGGCTCTCGCCCCCGCTCGCCTCGCCCTCCTCAGTAGAAGCTTGTGCCCCATTGGGCATCGAGTACAGCTCGGTGAGGGCCTAGCAGATGCCCAGACAAGGATCAGTCGGCAGGGTTAACAGAAATGAATACGACGAGGGCGCAGTGGAGAGCAGAGCAAGTGTACCTTGTGTGGATCACTGTTGTGGTCGAGTGGAGGAATCCTTCTGGCTCCGCGTGGATTGTCCTTGTTCCCGGTGACGGCTACCATCCATCTTTCCAGAGTGACGTCGTCGACTGCTTCTGGATGGACTCTAGTCTCGTCTTCGGTCCCACAGTACAACCACATGCAGTGGCTCCGGAACTGGAGAGGCTGGATGCGACGCCTGAGGAATACCTCCAGGAGGTCCATGCCCGTCACTCCCTCCCGAACCAACTGCACCACGCGCTCCATCAACATCTTCACGTCAGCTTTCTCCTCCGGAATCAGCTTCAGAGGGGAAGGCTTGCTCACTCGGTCCATGGTGAACGGAGGGAGTCCACTCGACTGCCCTGGCGTCGACTGGACCTGGCAGTAGAACCAAGTCGACTGCCAACCTCTGACGGACTCGGGAAAGGTCATGGGCGGGAAGGTGCTCTTATTCCTCACCTGAATCCCCAGGCCTCCGCACATTTGGACGACTCGGGTTCTCTCATCACCTGGGCTCGCCTTCTTCACGGTCTGAGATCGACACGTGAATATATGTTTGAACAAACCCCAGTGCGATCGACAGCCCAAGAAACCCTCACACATGGACACGAACGCGGCAAGATAGGCAATGGAGTTTGGGGTAAAGTGGTGGAGCTGCGCTCCGAAGAAGTTCAAAAAGCCACAAAAGAAAACACTCGGCGGCAAGGAAAACCCGCGATCAACATGGGTGGCCAAAAGCACACACTCACCCTCTTCTGGCTGGGGCTGCCACTCCTTCCCCGGAAGCCTCGCAGCTCCGTGGGGGATCAAGCCCTCGTTGGCCATGTCGAGGAGGTCGCTCTCCGTGATGGTCGACTGGATCCAGTCTCCTTGGACCCAGCCCTTCGGCAGGCGGGATCTGGACGAGGACCCTCCGCGGCTGGTGGATCTCCCCTTCGCCTTCTCCGATGCCGACGCCTTCTTTGCACGCTCCAGCGCCGCCGTCTTCTCCTTGGCCATGGTCGCCGGCGAGATGCGCGAAGGGAAGTGGTGCGGGGGCGAGAGCGAGCACGCTGAGCAGGGAGGAAGGAAGCAGAGAGAGAGAGGGAGAATGCTAAGGCGCAGCACAGAAATCCTCGCCTGGCACATTTATAAGGTCCCTTCCGAGTGGATGACAGGTGGGCCCGGTCGATCTAATCATATCTGGAACAGTTATGCAGACGGGATACGTGGCGAAAAAGGCGGCGCGGAGATCGAGGCGTCCATGCCCCGTCCCATCCGAACGCCGCGGTCCGCCCCGCTTCGCGCGCGCCCCAAATTTCGCATCCCGCGGAATCCGCGAGCAACAAATCAGTCTGTCAGGCGCGGTGTTTCCGGCGATCCGTTGCTCGGAGATCATCGAAACCTGAAAGATGACTCGACGCAAAAACAGAATGGATCAAGTCGACTGAAGGCAAGTTGTTTCCTGTCGACAAAGGGATTCTTTGGTCCAGAGCAGCGCACAACCGGAGCGCAAAGGTTAATCGGAAACGACATCAACTCCTTCTTCACTCGAAGCCTCAATCCATTCGGGGGCTAATGATGGGGTTATGTACCTAGGGTAGGGTCATGGACCTGATCCAAGTAACTTACCCTAGGACATCCTGAGAAGAGGTCGCCTTCCAGTCGACCAATGAGGATTCACTCGACTGGCCTGAAGGACTCGACCACGAAGACTCACTCGACCACCAGGAGGTCAAGAGGCACTCCGCACTGCAACGGCCTGTAATCAAGTAGACTTTATGATAGTAAAGGCCTTTATGTGGGGCGTTACCAGTAACGCCCCAGACTTAACTCACCTTAAACCCTCTCCTACGTGGGCTGGCTGGGGTCCTGGCGCACTCTATATAAGCCACCCCCCCCCACAGGCAGAGGGGTTCGGCACCTTGTAGTTCATACACTCATAATCCACTCGACCGCCTCCGGGCTCCGAGACGTAGGGCTGCTACTTCTTCCGAGAAGGGCCTGAACTCGTACATCCTTTGTGCTTACAACCTCTCCATAGCTAGGACCTTGCCTCTCCATACCTACCCCCCACTCTACTGTCAGGTTTAGAACCACGACAGTGGAGGGAGAGGAAGGACGAAGTGTCTGGCGAGGGCAGTAGGTGGAGTGGCGGGAGGGATCTAATGGCGCACCTCCCCTCGGTGCGCCATAAGTACGACTATTCTAATGGCGCACCTCCCCTCGGTGCACCATTAGAATTTTGTTTTAATCTAGCCCACCAGCCCTATCTACAACCTAACCCTATCCACATCAGAACCCGCCCACTAGCCCGACTGGTCAGCACGCAGCACACACACCAGGAGGTCCTGTGTTTGATTCCCAGGCTCCGCAATATTTTTTTTTTGCATCTTAAATGCTGTTTGATATTTATTTGTGTTTAAATATGTTCAAACTTGTTTAAATCATAACATAAATATTTTTTTATAAAAACAATAATAATTTTTTAAAAAATATGTTCAAATTTGTTACTTGAAAATATCATCGGCGGCGGCGGTGGAGCGGGGGAGGGTGCAGGGGGTGCCCGTTGGCGGCGGTGGAGCGGGGGAGGGTGCGGGGGGGCGGGTGCTCGTCGGCGGCGGTGGAGGGGGATCGAGATCAAGTGTCCTCATGAATTCAAAAAGTGCCCGTGAAATTTAAAAATAATCATGATATCAAAAAGTGCCCATGAAATACAATCGAGAAATGAAGACTACGATTTAAATACAATCGATGTTAGCTAGCTATCTGTTCACAATCTTCTTGCCCTTCTTTTTCGCAAATGGAGTTCTTCTGTGGAACGGACGTCCTTTAGGTAGGGTGGTCCTGCTTCTTCTTGTGGTGTGTGCTGCTACTTCATCGTCGTCGTCATGTTCGATCTTCGGGTCGCCATACTTGTCGAAGTCTTGCTCATTGGCTACTCCATCCATTCCGATGATCTTCCTTTTGCCTCTCCTCATGACAACACGATTGGGCTTTGACGGGTCGGTAATGAAGAAGCATTGGTCCACTTGGGAAGCCAGTACCCATGGCTCATTTTTCGCGGTGACGTTTGCGCCCGCGGTCTTGGATTTGGCTTCGGGTATAACCATGGTGGTGAAATACCGGTCTTCTTTTAGGATGCTCTTGGCCCATCTGACACGGAACATCGGGACCTTCTCTCCAGCGTAGCTCAGGTCCCAGATCTCCTCGATCCTTCCGTAGTATCTGTCCTTGTCGTTACCGGTGTAGGATTCCATCGTTACCCCGGAGTTCTGATAACCATCGCTCTTCATGTCCTTGTTCTCGGTGTAGAATGTGTAGCCGTTGATATCGTACGCCTCATAGGTCATCAGGTTGTGCTCGGCGCCCTGTGACAAGGCGAATATGAGTTGTTCTTCCACGGAAGAATCCTCATGTAAAGGGTACGACAGAAGCTTCTGCTTGAACCAACGCGTGAAACATGAGTTGTGCTCTTTGAGTATATCTCTGTCCGTCCTCTGTTGGCCTCGGTCATTGTACGTCTTCTCAATAAAGGTTTTGTGCTCTACCACCCAAGGATCGATCACGTCTATGTGTTGTAGCGCGACTAGGTTTGCTCTTTCAAAGTCGGCGAGTCGACCCTCGAAGTCGACATGCATTTCGCGGCGACCCTCATGGTGACCCCATCCAGCGAGCCTGCCGAGGTGCCTGTTGACGGACAGACCAACAGGGTTCTCGATGCCTAGATAATTCGTGCAGTAGGAGATGCACTCTTCGGTCAGAAAGCCCCTGGCTATACTTCCCTCTGGACGTGACATGTTGCGAACGTATCCTTTGATGACACCATTCATCCTTTCGAACGGCATCATGCTGTGCAGGAACGTCGGCCCGAGTTGGATGATATCCTCCACGATATGGACCGGCAGATGCACCATAACGTCGAAGAATGCGGGCGGGAAGTACATCTCAAGCTCGCATAGTATCACCACGATCTCTTCATGTAGCCTTCTGAGTTGCCTCACGCCAATCGACTTCTGAGAGATGACGCCGAAAAAGTTGCATAGGCCAAATAGCGTTTCACGGACGTGCGCATCCATGATCCCACGGATTGCAACTGGGAGTATCTGTGTCATCAGCACGTGACAGTCGTGAGACTTCATCCCGCTGAACTTCTGCTTCGTTGGGTCTAGGTATCTGCTTATCTTCCCCGCGTAACCGTAAGAAAGTTTTACTCCTACGAGGCAGGTGAAAAACTGCTCGATCTCCTCCTGACTTAGAGTGAAGCACGCGGGAGGGTAGTCACTTCCGGTCTTCTTGGCCTTTTTGCCTTTGCGACGAGTTTCTGTGTCCTGCTTCGCCTCATCATCATCATCATCATCATCATCATCATCATCATCATCATCATCATCATCATCATCATCATCATCATCATCATTAGCGTGAAGCTCCTGCCTGATGCCCATTGATTTCAAGTCTTCCCTTGCTTTTGGCCCATCTTTGGTCCTCTCTGGCATGTTGAGCAGGGTACCAAGCTGACTCTCGCACACGTTCTTGGTGATATTCATGGCATCAAGGCTGTGAGGCACACGGTGGATCTTCCAGTACGGCAAGTCCCAGAAAACAAACCTCGTTTTCCATACCTTCAGCAACGGCTCTGGTGTCTTTCGCTTCTTTCCCGGCTCTGGCGCCTTTTGCTTCTTTCCCGGCAGTGCGCAATCTTTCCAATTTTTCAACAGCTTGTCTATTTCCTCGCCGCTCCTCGTACGCGGGCATATTCGGGGTTCGGTTTCACCATCGAACAGATCCTTGCGTTTCCTCCACGGGTCATCGTCGCGAAGCCACCTTCGATGTCCCATGAACACGGTTTTCGAAGACCCGGGATCTCTATCTAGCTGGCGATACGTTGTGTCATCCATGCACCTTACGCATCCAGAAAATCCGTGGACTACCTGCCCCGTGAGATATCCGTAACCGAGATAGTCGTGCACCGTCGTGAGCAGTGCGGCTCTCATAGGGAAATATTCTTTCTCTGCAGCGTCCCACGTATTGGCTGGCGTTTTCCACAGCGTGTCTAGCTCCTCTTTCAGCAGCCCCAGATACAGATTGATGTCGTTCCCTGGTTGTTTTGGCCCTACAATTAGCATACTCATGTGAATGTACTTCCTCTTCATGCACAACCAGGGGGAAGGTTGTACATCCACACAAACACAGGCCAGGTGCTATGTGTGCTTCTCTGGCTGCCAAACGGATTGACTCCATCGGTGCTCGCGCCCAGCACGATGTTCCTTGGATCCTTCCCAAATTCTGGGTATTCGGAGTTCAACGCTTGCCACTGGCTCGCATCCTTAGGGTGACTCAGCATCTTGTCTTTTTTATTTATCTCCGGATCATTTCCGTCATCTTCCCGCTTCTTCTCCTCCCTATCCGTGTGCCAACGCAGGAGCTTTGTTACCTTAGGGTCCGCGAAATACCGCTGCAGACGAGGAGTGATCGAAAAGTACCACACCAATTTTTGAGGAGCTTTCTTCCTCTTCTTGTATCGAGTGACGCCGCACACCGGACATATGGTAGACTCCGCGTGCTCGTCCCGATAAATGATGCAATTGTTCATGCACACATGGTATTTCACGTGCGGTAAATTCAGAGGACACACGATTTTCTTCGCCTCCTCGAAACTGGTCGGGCACTTGTTCCCCTTGGGAAGACGTTCGTGCCAGAATGACATGTTCTCGTCGAAGCATGCGTCGGTCATTTTGTGTTTTACCTTCATCTCCAGAGCCATGAGCGTTACTTTCAGGCGGGTATCCTCAGGCCTACATCCTTCATACAATGGAGTAACCGCGTCTATCTCTAGTTGATCCAGTTTGGCTTTCTCTCGGGCGGCAGCTCTTGCGTTATCCGTCTGCTTGAGAAGCAACTCTTGAATATGAGGGTCTTGCACTCAGCCTCCATCGTCGTCTGCTCCGACATCTTCATCTTCATGATCATGCCCTTCGTCTTGATCTTCCTCATCATCATGTACGACATCTTCTACATGATGACTGTGTACAGCATCACCGTCGTGATCATGTCCTGAAGATTCTTCGTCTTCTCGCCCGCCCTCGCCGCGGTGGTACTTGTCTTGTTGCCCTTCCTCATTTCTTGCCCGGCCCCCATGGACGACTTCATAGTCATCTTCATCACCTTACCACCGATAGCCATCCATGAAACCACGCAAGAGCAGGTGGTCCCGCACCTGCCCGGAATCCGGGTCTGCAATAAGGCTCTTCAACTTGCATCTTCGACACGGACATCTTATCTCCGTCTCGTTCTTTTGAAGCATCTCGGCCTTCGTGGAGCTCAAAAACCTATTCACGATGCCTTCGGTCATCGTGCGGACCATGGTCGCCTGCGGGGTAGAGCAAAACGATATTTTAGAACCAAGAAAAAATTTGGCATGACCTTCCCTAAAAATAGGACCAAAAAGAATGCATATTGCCTAAATTCTCGCCGAAACGGAAATGAATCAACATTCCGGCAAAATATTGGCAACTATCGTATTTCAAATACCGGTACCTACAAACACAAACATATATGCAACACCACAAACACATGCAACACCACAAACATACATAGATCTAGCTAGGCCACAAAAAGTGCATGTGCACGTTGTTGGAGCGAGCTAGTGAGAAAAAAGTAGATCTACATCATGAAGATAGCTTTCCCCTTACTTACCTATCAAAAAAAATAATTTCACCACTTAATTTTAATGAATCTAGGGTGGAAATGAGGTGAGGAGGAGGAGGCAGCCGAAAGCTTGGAGGAGGTGGAGGGAATGAAGTGAGGAAAGTGAGTGGGTAGGTGTGGCTGTCCAAAATATCTTATTGGGGTCCCAGGTTACTAATGGCGCACCACCTGAAAATGCGCAGTAACCCTGGTTACTAATGGCGCACCTGCAGGTGGTGCGCCATTAGTAGTTTTGCAGAAAAGTAAAAAAATTAATTTTTATACTAATGGCGCACCGTGGCACAGTGCGCCATTAGTAGTTTTGCCAAAAAGAAAAAAAAAATTACTGGCGCACTCTGTCGCCGGTGCGCCATTAGTAGTTCTAACTACTAATGGCGCACTTTGCCCGGATGCGCCATTAGTATGTTTGAAAAAATGAAAAAAAAATTGTTTTACTAGTGGCGCACCTTTTGCCTGGTGCGCCATTAGTGTCTTCCACACTGATGGCGTATCTCTACCTCGTGCGCCATTAGTATATAGTAGTGATGTACCACTTCTCCGGTGCGCCATTAGTGTCAATCCTATCTTTAGCTCTTTTCCTAGTAGTGTGAGGTTGGTGTTATGACATGTGGGACCCAGCTCCGTCTCAATAAAAAGATAGCTCCACGATTATGACACACGGCGGAGACGCCACCCCGGCTCCGGTCACACGGCCGACGACCTCCTTTGCCCACGTCTTCCTCTCCTCACCTCCCATACGCCCGCCACTCCAGCCATCGCCTTCCCCCCTGCCGCAGACGTCGTGGTTCTTTACCGACTACCTACAAACGTCGGGGCTGGACTACGAAGATGCATTCGCCAGGGACTTCATCGACTCCGGCCGGCAGCGGAGGTGGCCTCAAGGAGGTGAAGAAAGAGATGCTGGCGAGCGAATCTGTCGTGGCTGTTGTTGGTGTACTTGGCGGCTAGTCGGGCAGGACGACGCATAGTGTGTCGGTGTCAAAAAGCATGTGTGGCCCACGACCAACCACATGTCACCGTCGTGCACAAGCCCTATGGCACGAAGTCCCCTTCACCCGTGCGCGCCTCCCGTCCCCGTAGCTCCGGCCGTGCGTCCGCCTCCTCAACCCTAGTTCTACAAGATGGTGATCATGTAGACCATTTCCATGATGACGCCTGTTATGCAGTGTCCAGTTCCAGTTCCAGTTATGTAGACACAAGCGGTGTCCAGTTCCAGTCAGAGCAGAAGTCGCGCAGTTCACCGGCGCGCCCCATGAGGATCGGTGGCTCCGTCAACTCCACACAAGTTCTGGCAGATGTTCTAGGGCACCAACGAGGCATCCGTGACGACCATCATCTAGGGCCTCAACGGTCCTAAGGGTGTCATGTGAGAGATGGTAGACGTGGCCACGGATGTCGTCTAGCTCTCTTTCGTGAGCGGCGGCGCGGTCGCGCACAACACTTGGGCGGAGTGTGCCACAGCATGCGGGTAGAGCCAAAGACGGCGGAAGCCAAGAGGTTACAGTTCGTAGGTGGCCAGCGGACTCGCACGTGGAGTACACACATCTGGCATGACCAGCGCGAGGCGCACACACGCCATATCACGGACATATTTTAAAAAGGAATTTATTTTTGGAAAAGTGGACATATTCTGAAACTGGTAACATTTAAAAGATTGAACATTTTTGAAAAAAAACAAAACTTAAAAAATAAAAGCAAATGAAAAGGAAGGTTCCAAAAACGGATTGCAGTAGACATAATTGGGCTGGCTCATTCCCGAGTCACTGTGTATGAACGGCCTACGCCCTAATTGGGTGGGCCCACTCAGGGGTCGCTTTTTGCGAATGCCGGACACCTTGTGGAGCCCTGTAAAGGTCACCTTTGATGGACTGAGAGCACCTCGTTTGGCGCGCTCACAACTGCCGCCACGTATCGCGTGTTGGGCGTTTTCTCGGGATTTTTATTTTTTTAATTTTTTGTACGTGTTTTCCGAGGTTAGGTGTTTTTTTTTGAGTTTTGAGTTTTGCTTGGTTCTTCATTGATTTTGGGGAAATATTTTTGAATTTCTTTCCTCAAAAATACACATTTTTTTGTTTCCACGAGAGGTACAGATTTTCTTTTCGTGGAGGCACATATTTACTTCCACGAGAGAAAGTTGTGCATCCCGAAAAGGAAAAAAAATGTTTTTTAGCTTCCACGAGAGGCATAAATTTGCAACTTGTGAAAACACATGTTTACTTGCACGAGAGACATAGTTGTGTCTCTTTAAAAAGGAAAACAAATGTGTTTTCCTTTTCCACAAAAGGTACATATTAGTTTCTCGTGAAGGTACATATTTGCTTCTCGGAAAGGAGGAAAAGTGAAAGAAAAGTGTTTCCAACTATTTCAGAGTTTAGACGCACGGTTCAAGAGATAAATTATTGAAAAAACACATCTAGAAAAAGTAGTGCGTCACTTGTTGTGCTTAACTAGTGATTTGAGATGAGCGCCTATATGATTTGACATGGGCGCCTATGCCCCGCTTAACGCAGGCGCGGTGACTATCTCGCATTGAGACTAATAAGAGAAAAAAGGAATGCAAATGGGATTAGAACTCTCGCCTACTTCTCGAATGGGATTAGAACTCTCGCCTACTTCTCGAATGCACGGGCTGCATGCCACTGGGCTACAATGGCGCTCATGATGAACTAGTAGGTCAGTCCTACTTAAGTCGAATCGAGCGGGTATTCCACAGTTTCTTGGACGTGATGTATTTGAGCCCGAGCTCTAATGAGCTCGGGTGAACAGTAACCCCAATACCACTTTAAATCAAAAAATTCTGATTTTTTTGGATGCAAACATTGACAAAAGTTCTCAATGCTCACAAAATTTCATTACAAAATAACATTTAGGAAGTCGCAGCAAAAAAACAAAATTGATGCTCCAAAAATGTTATTTCCAAAGAAAAATTGGAGTACTGATTTTGTCTTTTTTGCCACGACTTGTACGAATGTCATTTTTGGATGAAATATTGCAAGCACTGAAATTTTTTTGTCAATGTTTGCACCCAAAAAATCAGAGATTTTTGAATTTTTTTTCATTTTTTTCGATTATACTATTCATCCCGAGCTCAAATGAGCTCGGGAGCAGAACATGACTTTCGCAGTTTCTTCTCCTGCTTTAGGTTATTTTTTGTTTTATTTTTCTCTATTTTCATTTTTTCTTTCTATTCTTTATTTTGTATTTCTTTTATTTTCTTTATTAGTTTGTCGGGTTTCATCGGTTTTTTCTATTTAAAAAAAAATAATTCTTCGGTTTGTTTCTTTCTTTCTCGTTTTTCATTGCTCATTTTTGTTTTATTTTTTCATATTTCTTTAATTTTCACATTTCTTCTCCACTTTCCTTTGTTTTTTGTTTCATTCTACATTTTTTGTATATGGAAACAATATTTTTGTAATACATGTCTAACATTTTTCTAATATAAATTTATTATTTTTTTAAACATGGTCAAAAAGAGTACTAATATACATTTTAAACATTTTTCAGAGGCTATGTTAACATTTTTTAAATATAAGATTTAACATTTTCTGTATACATCTCAGTATTTTTACTATACACATTTAACATTTTTCAAATGGTTGATTAAAAGTATTCAAACATTTGTTCAACAGTTTTTCAAATGCTTGATTAACATTTTTATATACATGATTAATTGTTTTTCATCATTTTTTAATACATTGTCAACATTTTTTCTATACACATTTTACATGTTCCAAATGGTTGGTATACATTTTTAAAATACTTGTTCAACATTTCTAAAATATTAGTTCAATATTTTCTGAATCCTTGATTAAAGTATTTCAAATACTTGTTCAACATTTTCAAATACTTCTTCAACATATTTTTAATGTTTCTTAAATATTTTTCAATTACCTTTTCAACACTTTGCAAGTATTTTTGTCGACTGTTTTTTGTAATCTATGTGTTTAGAATATTTTAAAGTATAAACTGAAAGCATATAAAAAGAAACAGAAAACAGACTGTTGCCTCAGCACGCGTGGGCTGCCCACCTTGGTCGCCCCCTTGAGCGGTTCGGAAGTTAGATTCGCTGAAGGCGAGATATTTGGGTGCCCTAGCGCGAGCAGCCTAGGCGAAGCGTTTGCCTGAAGCGAGCAAGCATGGGTTGGCCCAGCGTGGACCACACAACTTCGGTGCATTTTTTATTTGGTTTTCCTTTTCTAATTTTTGAATTCATTCTTTGCTTTATTTTTTTAGTTTTTATATATCCCAAATATTCTGAATATCTATTAAAAATCACTTTATATACAAAAACTGAGAAATGGTAATCACACATTAGAAGATGTTAAACATGTATGGAAAAATGTTACTACTATAAACATAAATTGTACAATGTGTATGAAAAAATCGATCAAAGCATCCCCAAGGTGAGATAGGTGCAAAAATTAGAAAAGTAGACATAAAAATATATGTTTATAAAAAAATAATGTTGCTTTACTTTTAGTTATAGTATAGATGTAAGCGCTCATACATACATGCATACACTCATCCCTATGACTGCACACACGTACACCTACCCCTATGAGCACCTTGGAGAGACTGAGCCGGTATATCATCTTAAGATTTACGAAGTTATTGTAGGTGCCTCACCGTCAACAAAAACATCTCCTCCCACTAAAAGCGCATCGCCGGAAATCCTGGTGGGCTGGGAATACTACTGTCCCTCTAACCATCCAACTACAGATTGGTTCGCGCTTAATGATGCATTTACGGAACATTAAACATGCATATAAAAATGTTCATGATGTATACAGAAAATATGCAATCCGTATGAAAAGAAGTAGACATGAAAAATATATGTTGTAAAAAACATTGATCATGTACTCCAAAAATGTTCAATATGTGTTCCTAACATATAAAAAATATATGAAATGTATAGAAAAAGTAGGCATTAAAACAAGTTTAATAAATATTAAATATGTAAATCAAAATGTTAAATGATCATATAAAAATGGTCCTTATAAATACAAAAAAATGTATAATGTTTATGAATTAAAGTAGAGATAAAAAATATATAATTTTCACAAATATTGATCATGTATTTGAAAAATCTTAAATGTGTATATAAAAAATATTCCTGCTGCATATAAAAATATTGCATGTGTATGTAAAAAATTTAACATCAAATTATATGTTGAAAAAAATAATCACCTATTTGAAAAGTCTTCAACATGTGCAGAAAAATATTTTAGGTATTTGAAAAGAAGTTAAACGTGTATCGGAAAACCCGTGTTCTATACGAAAAGATAAAGTAAAAAAGCAATAATAACAAAACAAAAGAAACAAACAAATAAAGAAAACCAATGAAAATCGAGAAAGAAAGAAAATCCATGAAAGCCGGGGAAAAAAAGAAAATAAAGAAGGTATGAAAGAGAAAGAGAAAACAATTGAAAATGAAGTAAGAACGAAGAAAAACAGAAAAAGACCAAGAAAGAAATAAAATAACCAGAGAAAAAATAAAGAAAAACAGCAAACTTAAAAGACCGGTGAAGAAACAAAAAAGATAGAAAAAAAACAAGAAAAAAACAAGAGAAAAACGGAGCGGACATCGAAGCAACGGCCAGCGGCGACGGATTGCACGAATATGGGTTGGCCCTGTACTGTAGCCCAGAAATCCCTCAGGCGAGACCTGCTCCTTTCTCTCGTTGAGAGAGATATAGCTCTTGCGCTATAGGACGCCTGTGTGCGTCAAGAAGCTGTTGCTTCGCACAGGAGTGATCCAACTGAGCTGGCCTATTTGCAGCACTACTACTAGAAAAAGTTAATGTAAAGAAACCGTAGCAGTTTGGTACTGTAGCAACTATACCATCCTATTGACTGTAGCGTCCCTTTTGTTTGCTCGGTCTTGTATCGAACATTTTTTATAAAAATATGAATATATACGCTAAATGATATTGTAAACAATTTTGGAATATACAGTGAACAATTTTAAATACAGTGAACTTTTTTTATCAAAAAATGCAGAACCAACTTTAAATACACAGCAAACATTTTATAGTGTATGTTGTATAATATCTTAATATACGACGTGTAAAATTTAAATCCACAATAATCCTTTTTAGTATGCACCAAACAATTTCTTAATATATGATGAAAAAATTGTAATACACCGAACAATTTCTTAGTAAACATTTTTATGATTAATTTTTTTATAACCCACTGTGAGATTTTTCGTAATATATGATGAGCATTTTCTTAATATACAATAAACATTTCTTTAATACGCGGTGAACCTTTTATATAATACATACAAAAGAGAAGAAAAGGAAAAATGAAACAAAACAAAGAAAAAGGAACTAAAGGAAAAAAAGAACCAAACCAGAAAATTGTAAAGACCGAAACAAAACCACGGAAAACAAAATAAAACAGTGAAAAAATGAAAGCAAAAAACTAGAGAATAAAAACAAAAGAAAACGCAGGAAACAACAACGAACAAAAACATCACAGTAATCCGTATGTAGGCGGGATCAACTAGACTGGTGGGAGCAACGAACCAAGGGGTATCCCTTGCAGGAGCCCTGCAAGGGTCATTTTTAATGGGCCGAGAATGCGTCACTTGACACGCTCTCAGTCGCCACCATGTGTATGTGTTTTCTGGTTTTAGATGTTTTTTTTTGTTTTTTTGCTTTTGCCCGGTTCGCTATACATTTTGGACGAAAAATGATTCTTTTGCGTGGAAAAACACTTTTTTTTACTCCGCAATAGGCGCCGATTTCCTTTCGCTCGAGGCACAAACACATCTTTTTTATTTCGCTAAATGCACAAATTTACTTTTCATGGAAGCATATGTTTGTAGCTTTCGTAAGAGGCACAGATTTGCTTCCGCAAGAGGCACAGTTGTGCTTCATGAGTTTTTTTTCCTTCCACAAGAGACACAGATTTGCTTCTCGTGGAGACAAAGATTTGCTTCCGCGGGAGGTGCCTCTCGTAAAGAGAAAAATAGGTAAAGAAGTGAGAAAAAAAACATGTTTCTAGTTCGGTTTTTTATTTTCTTCCATTTTTTTATTTTTTATAAAAAAATTCGTCGACAAGTGACATATATACAGTGGATCACTTGTCGCAGGGTGCGAATGTGCAAGTGACCATTGCAACTGTAGTGATTTCGTAGATTGGCCACCTTATGGCACAGAGCGAGTATCAGGCATGCTGAAATGTATAGGGCCGATGGCTCCTCCCTCCAGTTCTTCCCCACCTCATGCTTTGCTTCTGTTGTTCGATCCTTGCTTCTGTTACATCTGACACAACCATAGGCCCGTTCGTGAGTAACACTGAAGCCATCGACAACATGGCGGACAAGCGAGTCGGCGAAGAGGGGCGAGTCTCAGCTGCGACCCCGTGAGTGAGCATGAACAACAACCTGACGAATCGAACTTCATTTGCCCTGTTCTGTCCCGCCCACAGGCCCCAACATGGTATGCAGTCCAATCCTTTCCACCCTTCCACAACATGCTATGTTTTCTTGCAGTTGGCCAATGCACTCTAGATGTTTGATGAATTGCTAACCAAGGGTTCAAGATAACAGAGGGAATATAGCTAACAACTTTTTGGTCATTCAACTGGTGATAGATACTAGCAAATTCTTGAGCTGCAAAGAACTTGCATAAGTGGTCGGAATGGCCAGTTAATTATATAAACCATGGTGCCGTAAAACAAGAAAATTATTGAAGTCCTTTTGAAGAGATCCTCTGAAATGTATTGAACATGCGCTGCACCAATTGATTGCTACCCTCATGGTTTCAATGGTAACTGCTCTACCATCACCTTTTTGGCTTTTTCTTCTGTTGGCATTCCATCAGCAATGTCAGTTGTAGTTATATACATGTTAATCATTTAGTGCGATATGTTCCACAAGATGTGTCCCAACCCCTCTGTTTTTCCATGACATTGACCATCGTTCTTTGATCGTTTAAGTGAAAGATCTTTGTTATTTCATTCTCCGTTAAGCTTTGCTTTCTTTCGGTAAAAACTTTGAATATGCAAAAAATATATAGTAGGCCCTGCAAGAGTTGGTGGCTATCCGTAGGTCCTGGATCAGCATCCAATCCATATCCCCCCTCTGTTTTTGCTGCAATAAAGTAGTATATAGTGTTTACTTTTGTTATCTGGATAAGCTAGCGCACATGCCGCTGACAGTTTCCTACAATGATACTGTCATAAGGGGCATCTCATGGATCAACAATATAGAATTTATTCCTCAACCTTTTTGGCCACCTTCGTTATTGTCCTCGAGGCCTAGGTGTGCCTCCCATTCACCGTCATTGCGCACGCCTAGTTCCTGGTCCACTGTGATTTGCCTCCTTTTCTCAGCTGCTTGGCTCTTTCTTTAGAATCTGCTCATTTGGTGATCATATTCATTTGCTTGTGGTATTTGTCGTTTAGGAATGGCAGGGAGCTTGCTGGTGCCTGCCGAGGAGGAGGTTGCTGTTGTTGCCTCTGATGGTGTTCAGTCCCTGCCATTTTCGCCATCTACACAGCCACTAGATTTGGAGACCCGGTCACACCTCGTTGATTTGGAGATGCGTTGAAGATAACCTCTGGTGATATATCGTTTTGCTAACCTTCTCCTGAGCTATTGTACTCTGGATAGTGTATGTACCCTCAATATTTATTTCCTTTTCTAGAAGATTGCCACCATTTTAAAAAGCTTGCCTGCCCTGCTAAATTTTTCAGTGGACAGCAACATACTGTGAGCAAGCATAACCAGAACCCGTAAAATTACTTCCAATTGTAAGAGTTATTTTCTACAATAATCTTCTGATGAATTTTAAGTAGATTAAAATTCATGAATTTCTTCTGTTTTAGTCTCTCGTTTCCTCTGATTTTGCCACCAAACTGGAATTCACCCATGAATATTGTAAATTCGCTCTACCAATACATTATTGAATACTAAATAAGTAGAGTAGTAAATAGTATGGAAATAAATGATGTTGTTCTATCTATCCGATATGGTCAGAATAACCAATATGCTGTCATAATGTGTGATAAGTCAATTTACAGAATATTTGTGGGTACCATATATAGGTTTAGTCGGGTTCAGTGTATTATAGGAAAACTTTGTTTTTGCCACTCTAGCTTTTGCCCACTTTGCTTATGCCACTCTAGAATTTAACATTTCACTTTTGCCACTCTTAGCTTTTGACAATATATCAATTTTGCCATTCAGTGGCAAAAGAAAAAATTTCAAAGTGGCAATTGTGATACATTGCAAAACCTAAGAGTGGCAAAAGTGAAATGAAAAATTATCATTTTTGCCACTGAATGGCATTTGTGATGTATTGTCAAAAGCTAAGAGTGGCAAAAGTAAGATGTCAAATTCTAGAGTGGCATAAGCAAAGTGGGCAAAAACTAGAGTGACAAAAACAAAGTTTTCCCGTGTATTATACCTTCCATTGACTACAAAATTCACCACATGGCATATGCGTCAAACTATCTAAAAACCGAATATATCCAAGTTGAACATATATCAGCTAAAAAGATGACTATAAAATTTTCAAAGGCATTATTAGTTGTTAATAATAGGATAATATTGCTGCTTGTAGATTGTCGAACTTGGATGGAGAAAAAGGTATTACAAAGAGAAGTTGTGACCTAGAATACCTGTACAGATCGAATAAATGCACTGAGATGTTTTTTGCAAAAAAATGCACTGAGATGTTAAAGCTATCATGGCTTACTGCTCACTGGGGGTTCCATATACTATGTCTGTCGTCGCTAGCTTTGCTGCAACTTTTTCTTACCCGAGAGATATATTACACTGCATCTATAAGATAATATCTTGCATAATATGTTAGATCTTTCTACACAGGTGCTGTCGTCGTCCGTGGATCTTGTGAGACCCGCAGCCACTCGTTTTGCCACAGCCTTCCTCACCCTTCGGAGTTTGGTCAAGCACAAGGCTGTTGGGTGTAATAAGCCGCGGCGACGAGCAGTGGCGGAGCCAGGAAATTAGAATGAGGAGGGCCAAGTATTGTCAATCCATGTTAGGAAGGGCTAGCTCACTAATATATACCACTTTAGCAGCAGTTTATCATGTATTACCATGCATATTAGGCTTGACAAAGTAATGTTAGGGGGGGCCAGGGCCCCTGCTGGCACCCCCCTGTCCCCGGCGACGAGCTCACCGCGTCGGGCGTGTGTATGGGCGTGCGCCGGGCTCGCTGGGCGTGTCGGGTCCACGGCAGGGAGTGTGTGTGTGCGTGCAGGCGCAGCGTGGGCATGTCCGTGCGGGTGTGCGTCATGTGCGTGTGTTTAGGTTGTAACTGTTGGCGAGTCGCGTGGCATGATCGGGGCGTGGCCGTTGGAGCTCGCCATGGGGCGCGCGCGTCGGAGCGCGACGTGGGCACGAGCGGAGCGAGCGGAGCGCGAGCGGCCAGGAGGGAGTGGGGGCGTGGGTGTATGCCCGGTGCGCTGGCTCGCGTATAAAGCCGCACGAGGGCCATTGTAACAGTTGCGGGTTGTTGAGTTCGTGCTCAAGGATAGGCGTTCGTGCGCCGGGGAAAACCTCATCGTGTCCCTGTTCTTCTTCCTCCTTCTCTTTCTTCCTCATTGGTTCGAGCCACGACAACAGAGAGAGGAGGGCAGCTGCGAGGGACTGGCGGTTCCAACAGTTGGCATCAGAGCCACGTGAAGGTCAGGGCGCGCCGGCGATGTCGATTGTCCCGTACGGCGGTGGAGCAGGCACTTCGGTGTCGCATCCGGCACCTGTGCTCACGGGGGAGAACTACACCACCTGAGCCATCAAGGTGGAGGCCAATCTGGACACCGCCGGGCTATGGGAGACGGTGGTGCTGCCGGAGGACGCGGCGTCGGCGGTGCACGCCAAGAAGGATAAGCCGGTGCGGGCTTACCTGCTCTGGGCGCTTGCCGATGATCTACTGCTGCAGGTGGCCGCGAAGAAGACCGCGGCGGAGATTTGGAGCAGCCTGAAGGCCCGGTTCGTCGGGGCCGATCGCGTCCGGGCGGCACGGCTGGGCACGCTGCGCAGCGAGTTCGAGCTCCTGCGCATGGCGAGCGGCGAGACGCTGGACTAGTTCGCTGGCAAGCTCGGGGCCATGGCGACGCGTTTTGCAGGGCTCGGATCAACGCTGGAGGACGCAGCGATGTTGAAGAAGCTGCTGGACTGCGTTCCCGAGCGTCTGTACGCGGCGGTCGCCGGAATGGAGCAGTTCTGTGATCCGAACACGTTGCTGTTCGAGGACGCGCTGGGACGCCTGAAGGCGTTTGACGAGCGGCTGCGTCGGTGCGGGCAGGCGGGCGGCGAGCGGGCAGGCGGCGAGCTGCTGTACACGGCTACACAATGGTGGGCGAGGGAGCAGCGACGAGGTGGAGCGCGGGACGACGACAATGACGTGTGCAGCGAAGCCTCGGGCCTCGGCGGAAACCGGCAGGGGACGGTGCTACAAGTGCGGCGAACGCAGGCATTTCAAGCGCGAGTGTCCGCAGCTTAAGAAGTCCCGGCGGCCGAGCGAGCCCTGCTCGTGGACGACGTCGAGGACGCCGGGCTGCTCTGAGCCACGGCTTAGGGTGCGATTGTTGGGTGTAATAAGCCGCGGCGACGAGCTCACCGCGCCGGGCACGTGTATGGGCGCGCGCCGGGCTCGCTGCGCGTGTCGGGTCCGCGGCAAGGAGTGTGTGCGTGCGTGCAGGCGCAGCGCGGGCGTGTCCGTGCGGGTGTGCGTCATGTGCGTGTGTTTAGGTTGTAGCTATTGGCGAGTCGCATGGCATGATCGGGGCGTGGCCGTTGGAGCTTGCCGTGGGGCGCGCGCGCGTTGGAGCGCGACGCGGGCACGAGCGGAGCGCGAGCGATCAGGAGGGGGTGGAGGCGTGGGTGTATGCCTGGTGCACTGGCTCGCGTATAAAGCCGCGCCAGGGCCGTTGTAACAGCTGCGGGTTGTTGAGTTCGTGCTCAAGGATAGGCGCTCGTGCGCCGGGGAAAACCTCGTCGTGTCCCTGTTCTTCTTCCTCCTTCCCTTTCTTCCTCGTTGGTTCGAGCCACGGCAATAGAGAGAGAGGAGGAGGGCAGCTGCGAGGGACTGACGGTTCCAACAAAGGCCGCTTTGAGGAGTCTATTTACATGTCAAGCATGGGTTGGAAACAACTTAGCAAAGACACAAGCTGGCTTGAATGTGCAAGAGATTGTGCTTTCAGCTGAGTGGTGGAATTCAATTGAGAACTGCCTTAGAGCTTAAACTCCACTTCTTAGAGTGCTTAGTGTAGCAGATGGTGATGAGCAGCCCGCGATGCCAGAGATTACATCACTTATGATCTATGCAAAGGAGAAGATCAATGAAGGTTTCCCTCAACAAAACAAGAAAGCTTTGCTCAAGAAGGTCTTGGACATTGTTGAGAAGCGTTGGGAGAGTTAAATGGACCATCCATTGTATGGGGCTGCTCTGTTTTTGAACCCAGGAAGTTCTTCCCTATTCTAAGGAGAAATGATGATGCTTTAGTCAGGGAGCTAAGGAGTTGCTTTAATGATGTGCTTGCAAAAATGGTACCGGACCCCGTTATTCAAAACAAGACTGATCATCAAACTGTGCTCTATGAGGCCTGCGAGAAGGCTTTTCTAATCCATTGGCACTCGAAAACTCAGACAAAAAAAAACCCTCGTAAGTCATGTTAAATGCAATGTTAATTTCAGCAATGTAATTTCTGTACAAACTTTTAATATATGCTTGTTTTCTTTGTTTTAGTTGATTGGTGGAGTTCCTATGGTGGCCGGTCCATTGACCTGCAAAGGGTTGCAAAGCGCATTGTTAGTCGTTGTGCTACATCATCTGGTTGTGAGAGGAATTGGAGCATATTTGAATTTGTAAGTCAACTAGTAAAGCACTATTTGTGTTTGTTCGATGGATATTTGGTATTTACTCCTTAGCTTTGTTGTTTGTACTTTGTAGATCCATACAAAGAAAAGGAACATATTACAATGCGAAAGGTTGAATGATCCAGTCTTTGTTTCATACAACCGAAAGAATATGCAAATATTTCAAAAGAGGCGTGAGAAGGTGGGCGACAAAAGCTTTGACCCTTTGGTCCTTGAGGATTTTGATTGTGGAAATGAGTGGGTTGACCCATCACTATCAGTACCTCAAGGAGCTCGAGGTTGTCCTGATGACATTACATGGGAGGATGTTGATGTGGCAATTGGTGCATCTTCAAACCTTTGAGGCCGCAATCTGCCTAGGACAACTACTGCACTTCATATGGGGCAACCAAGTGTCCGTGTGCAACACTACGGACGCAAGAGACCTACAATAACACGGCCAACAATTCCTGATGAAGATGGTGAAGAGGACTTGGAGCAAGAGCAACACTCAAGTATGCCCAATGCGGAGGAGGATTTAGATTATGTTGTTGTTGATGATGATGTGAGCAATGACGATCAAGATCCAACTAATGCTGACCAAGATGAAGACAACACCAATGCCACCATGCATGAGTTTGATGATGATGGCTTTTGATTGAGAAGTGGAGGGACATGAGAGAGCTGGCCACCCTTTTCCCTTTTGCTATGCTGTAATTATCTATTATTCTGTTGTGTCTTATGTGGACCTTTGTTATGTGAACTTGTGTCATTTGAATTGGTTAATGGTTATGTAATATGTCATGCATTGTGGAATGTGGACTTTCTTTCCAATTGCTCGCTGCCTCACTTTTATTTCTATTTTTTTGTGGAATGTGGACTGATAAGTGATACATTATTCTAAGTTTCTAACATATTTGTTCATGTTGATGCAGAATTCTGTTGGGGGGAAAAGCAAGTGCAAAGTGGATGGAGATGGATGCTATATGGTCTCTACAACCATCAATTGCAAGGTGTGTTGGCTGTATGCCTAGTTGCCTAATGCCTTGCCTACCAATTTGTACTTAATTCTGTTGTTTAGAACTCTCTAAGGCATTACCTCGCCTTATGCGTTA
>NC_041382.1:35408167-35411177 GCF_002162155.2 Triticum dicoccoides
CTAACAGAGACGAGGACCTACTCCACACATCCCCAGCCCCTCCGTTTCTCCTGCCAAGGTATGGGACCACCACCATAATACCTAAAACCCGACGGCCTCCAATCCTTAATCCAAGCAACTTCTGCCCATTTTAATTCTCTTTGATAGGTGTACACACTGGTGGTTGGACTTGAAATATGTATTCCGTTCTTTTGATGCTTAAAGGTGGAGTTTAGTTGTTTGATCCCAGATTTGCTAGATACTTCCTTTGTTCCAAATTATTCGTCGTAGAAATGGATGTATCTAGAACTAAAATACATCTAGATACATCCATACCTGCGACAAGTAATTCGGAACAAAGGGAGTAGAACTGTTGAGAGCCGTGAGTTACCAAATGGTACTGTTTCTGCAAATTTGGTTCTGTTGATTTTTTTTTTATACTAATACCCACTCTTTGTACAAAGAACAGCTTATCTCAGTTCCCTATGCTACAATACAAAAACCAGAGTACTTATATATTCCTAATTTCTGTAGTGAATGCCACGAAGAAGATGACATTATCTAAAAATAATTCTATTTTGTTACTGGATCTACACTGTACACACGCTGACAATATATATCGACTTGCAATTGTAGGGGTAGTATAGAGATCTTATGTTTAGGTCACCATTTTCTGTTTTGATGTGTCAGCATGGTTATTTTTATGCTTAGCATTTCTATTTATTGTTTTGCCTCGCGATGCACTCTTCTCTGCTGAACTATTCAGGAAACAATGGATGCACGAGCATCTTATATCTTATATTTACTAATCGGAGGCACCGTACGAAGCTCCACGTTAGTCCTCATAATCATAATTAAAAAATCATCCATTGGATTGAGGTATTAATTGTCTACAGTCATCGGATGAGATTCCAAGAGTCCTGACCCAACGTCCCACCTCCCACGACCTCCTCTCTGTAAAAAAAAACAGTGAACAATCTTTTTCTCGCCCAATGTCCCACCTCCTCGCTTAGGAACAGATGCAACATCCATGTGTAGCCTGTTTCTTCTCCGTCTGTGCTCCACCTCCAGTCCCTTCTCCACTCTTTAGGCAGCAATCGTCTAAAGCGATCCATGGATCCTCTCCTCTATCTCTTTCTCTGCTTTTGGAGGATTTTGATGTTAGTTTCTAACTCGCAGGTACAATCTAGATTTTCCTTTAGGGGGGATTTGATGATTCCCTTCATCGCAGTCATGAGCTCCTCGATCTAAACTCCCCCCGTCTCCTCCTATCAAGCGTGGCAGTCTTGAATCAAGGAAAAAGCACAGCTTGACAGATCCCTGTGAAAAGTATCTCCCTGTGTCCTTCCTTCATCGATCCCTAGGGCTCCTACTCCTGTCACTTCTCCAGTCTTCACGCACAGCAGGGTAGGTTGGATTGGGCTTGAGTAAGGAGGAGCTTGGGTACTCCAGCCTGCAGCTGCTAATGGGAAGGGACAACAGAGAACGAAGCTGCCATGAGGTGGCTGCAGATCTCTTCACAAAACTTCTCCGCGACTCCTTCCTCACCGATCCCCAACACTGCTCTTCATGTCCCTTCTCCAGTCTTCACGTACAAGCATCTAATCTAAATTAAACGTTCCAAGTTTCTTGATTCCCTTTCTCTACAACTTTTGAATTTGTTATCCACTAATCCCAACATGCTGCAATCCATCTTGGCTAAGGAGGATGTCTTTCCAGCTTTCATGCCACGTACGACCAAACAACAATATATACCATGGAAGCAGCGGACATGTGCCAGAGAACCCAATGCAACAAATGCAGTTTCTTTTAGATTGGACAGTCGGCAATATTAGTGAAGCTGTAGAGGTGAGGAACTATGTCAGGCTTATTGCAGGTATGCAAGAAGCAACGACAGAGTTGGTTTTTGCTTTTTGGGATTTTTATGTTGTGTGTCCTGGAATTTCAGGCTTGGTCTCTATTATAATGAGCAAGTGCAGCCTAGGGTTGCGTTATGGGGGCTGGCCATGATGTGTCTTCTTCAATTTTAGACAAGTATAGATACATATCGAAGTAGTGAATTCAATTCACCGCACAATGAACTAGAGCATCTCTTCTGGAAAGTAGATAGGTTGTTTTAGATCATTAGATGTTATGTCCAGTTTACTTCTCTGTTTATTTCAAGAAAAAAACTAGGTGTTTGCTTACTTGGACCTGCTCCATGTTATGCTCACCCAATGATGCAATAGGATATGTGCTTTTTAGAAACTCAAATTATACTCTGTTCTGATGGAATTTTTTGATAGTGTTGTTTTTGCAGACATGGAGTGTACATGCATTCAAGAATTCAAGAAGGCCTGGTCCTGAGCAGTATTTATTTGGAGCAACGTGGGAGATCAAAAAAGGATGCTCAAGTTAACCTCTCGGTATATATTAGTGGCGAAGCTATTCACCTCCTCGACACCAAAATCGCCAGTCTCTCCCATACCATGACTCAACAGGCAAAGTAGCTCTACATCCCGATGCATGTTGTGTGCAGTCAGGAAAAGGTAGTATAACTAATGTTTAATCAGTTATTTAATGAAATATATACTAAAGGAAAGAATCATGTTATACGTTTCAGATTAATGTTGAAAGTGTGTAACCTCTTTGCTACAATTCTTCCTTTTCACACAATAGGAAAAGAAGGACTGTACCGAAAGGGGGGCTCACTGAGCGCGTCATTGTGGATTACCTGACCGAAGCCCAAGCGGTGAAGATGATAATCAGGCCAAGAGCCCTCGGCGAGGACGTATAATGGCTGCCTGAGCTTCTCATCCACACTTTGCCTGCATCCCATGTCACCAGGTGCAGGTTCATACAAATCTATTTATGTACATAGATATAGGACTACAGGTTTAATTATTAGGACAATTTTTTATCGGTACTTTACACCTTTTCGCATGGTGCATTGATGGTGAGCTTATATAACTTTGGTCTTTGGAACATGGATAATATAATTAGTTGCAGCGGGGCTAAGCTCAGATAGGATTACTGATGCCTACACACACAC
>NC_041382.1:35411753-35420080 GCF_002162155.2 Triticum dicoccoides
ACACACACACACACACACTGCCACACACGGTGTGATAATGGTATGTATGGTATATGATATATGTTTTTATTTTGTGCCTATATGAAAGAGAGCAAAATCATACCAAAATCAGTAGGAGTCAAAATTTATTGTCGGGAATGGTGCCACTACGAGGTTTTGGGAGGATACGTGGCTTGGGAAGACTCCCCTTGCACTTCAATATCCTACTTTGTACAATATTGTGCGACGTAGAGAAGCCTACGTTGCAACTGTTTTACAATCCACTCCCCTCAATATTAGTTTTCGGAGGACGCTAGTTGGAAATCGTTGGGAGGCCTGGCTCCACCTTGTTAGACGTTTGATGGAGGTCCGGCTGTCCCAACAACCAGATCAGCTGTATTGGAAACTTATTAAGAACGGTGTGTTCTCGGTTAAATCTATGTATCTGGATGTCATTAACTCTAGCATTGTCCCTTCTTCAATTCACGTTTGGAAAGTAAAGGTTCCCTTACGAATCAAAGTGTTTATGTGGTTTGTGCATAAACAAGTCATTTTGACTAAGGATAACCTGGCAAGACGCAACTGGATGGGCTCTTCTAGGTGTAGCTTTTGCGATCATAACGAAAACATCAAACACCTCTTTCTCGATTGTCCGTTGGCTAAGATTCTGTGGCGGTCGATTCATATTGCGTTTAATATTAATCAGCCCACCTCTATCAACATGTTATTTTGAGCATGGCTTGACGGAGTTGATTCCGATACTGCAAGACACATTCGTATTGGCGTTTGTGCTTTACTTTGGGCAGTATGGAACTGCAGAAATGATTTAGTATTTAACTGATCAACAAACATTCACTTTTTGCAGGTTATCTTCAGGGCCACGGCGTTCATCCGTATGTCGTCGCTACTCACTCCGACGGAGGCCAGGAAGCGTTTGGTTACTGCGTCTACCCGATGGGAGATGGTAGCGCGGGATATTTTCAACCGGTTTGGATGGCGGTCATGTAATAGGATAGGCATGTAGTGCTCCTATTGTGTTTGCCAGCCGGTTGTGGTTTTGGGCTGTAGCTCTTTCGAGCCTTTTGTTTATTTTCGCACCTCGATACTTGGCGACTTTGCTACTGGATTATGATTTTAATAATATGAGCCGTATGCATCGTTTTGATGCAGAGACTGGGGTAAACCCCTTTTTGAAAAAAAATTAATCCATGATTTGCTGTAGTAATGTAAGGGGAAACAATTAAGCTACATCTATGAATCACGCAAGAAAAATATATCTTATACATCACTATGTATAGCATACATATGATATGCGTACATATGCATTTGTTAAGTCTTACAATGGAAGTTTCATTGGGAAACTCTTCAACATAAATGAACTAGAAATCCAGGTTGTCTGCCTCGCGTTATATAGTGTTAAAAAATATAGACAGGAAGGATCGTCTTTTTTTTTTGTTATCTAATATGAAAAACCAGTTATTTCTTTTGTGTTATCTATATAACATTCCAATGAATTTGTCGTATATCACCAAAACAAAATAAATGTCCTTCTTTTAAGTGTTCATCCCGCATACATGAGCCAAAATGCCTCTTTTTGCAGAAATATAGATATCTGGAATAAGTTGTTTCTTCCAATTTTAATTTTCATGGTTATATAAATATGAACATAATGACGAGCTGTTTATGTTATAATACAAATAGCGATGCTATGATTAAGACTCAGACAAAATAATTTCACTATTACATGTCCTTCATGTCGAAGAGAACGATATTTATCATTTATAATGTCCTTGATATATAATAACCATGCATGATTCCATATTGTATTTTTGGGAATGTATGTTCCGCCAAACTAACTAGGTACAAAATCTCATGACCTCAAATATTCCTTCCATTATTCTATTTTGAGTTTCCAGTTTTATGGTCCTAAAGTGGCCATCTTTTTTTATTCTAAATCTATGCCATTCAAGGATCAGCTGAGAGATGTTCAAAACTTAATTCTCTAATTACTATTACATTACCATAGAGTTATTCGTTGTTTTAAATAATGTTGTGTTTACAAAATCACTAGCCCGTGCGTTCGCACGGGGTTGATGACTAGTCTTGCATAATTCCATAGGTGAATCAAAAGAAAAACAAATTAACAAATGCTTGTTCTACATCAAGTTCTGTATTTTCCCTAATGACAATTTGCATGACAATTGACAAGATACTGTTAATATTTATATTATCATAAATTAAGATATGTTGGTAGCTGAATCTATCAGACTCATTATTGTTTCATTCTTTTGAAGGCCAGGGCGGAATATGGTATGGGATCCCTTGGTTTGATACAAAGATGGCGGTAGATTGATCCATTTCCCGAAGGTCAGCATGAAGCATGGGATCTTCTGCTCATTCCAACATGATGGCTCAGCGTATCCATGGGGAGCAGAGTTAGCATGAAGTGAGGAAGGGGAAGAAAAAATTATTATGTATTCTCTCCAGATGGAGTGGAGAAGAAACCACATGACTATGCAGAAGAAAGCCTAAGGAGGAGTATTTAATAAAAAACTACCACAATTCATGGAACCGCGTCTACAAACTACCACTTTACAAATTTGTGCGAAAAACTACCATTTTTTCACTAATCTTTGATAAAAAAACTAGTGACTGAGTTGGACGAAATTAAACTCGATTATGACAGGGCTGGCCCACACGTAAGCATTGACCCCGCACCTCTACCCCCTGACCCCGCACCGCACAAGTCAGGGCTCGATCTGGCCAGAGAGGCAGTTGCCGGCGCCGCGGGACCCGGCGAGCGCGCGCCCCCCATCTCCTAGCGAGGCAGCCGCCGGCACCGCGGGATCTGGCGAGCGCCCGCCCTGCATCTCCTAGCGAGGCAGCCGCCGGCGCCGCGGGATCCTACGAGCACCCGCCCTGGTGATGGAAGTTGTTCACCATCATCTGGTCGCCGTCGAGCAACGACTCCGCGGACCAGTCATGCAGCGGCTTGCCGGGGAGCACGCGCACCGGGTGTCGTGCCCGTCGTAGTTGGCGTAGTCCATATGGCAGACGACGGCGTCGGCCTGGGGGTGGAGCTCGTGCCCGACGTCCTGGTAGAGGGAACCGCCGTAGGCGACGTTGAGCACCTGCGAGCCGCGGTAGATGCCGAGGAACGGGACGTTTCGCTCCATGCAGCGGCGCACGAGGAGGAGCTCGATGGAGTCCTTCTCGTGGTCCACGGCGGCGTCGCTTGGGTGAAGGCGCCGCACGGCCTCGAGCTGCTCCGGCGAGAGCACGTCGCATCCATCATCGCCGTCGCCGCGGGCGTCATAGAGGGAGGGGTCGATGTCCTCGCCCTCGCAGAGGAGCACGCCGTGGATGGGCTCGTAGGAATCGAGCATGGCGTGCACTACTCAGTGTTCTCGATGGCGCGGAGAACTCATCACCGGCGGCGACATGTTGGTGCTCATGAGGTGTTTGTTGAAATGCCAAATACAGAGAGAGGGGAGGAGGAAGAAGAAGATTGGTGCGGACATGCGGGCCCCACTTGTAATAATGATCAAAATCGAGTTTAAACGAGTCGAATCGGGCACTTTCCATACTTGATAGCTTTTAGTCAAAGATTAATGAAAAAATGGTAGTTTTCCGCACAAATTTATAAGGTGGTAGTTTGTAGGCACGGTCTCATGAATTGTGATAGTTTTTTTTTTGCTAAATCTATCTATCTATCTATCTATATCTATACCTATACTAATTACAAACTTTCAAGAAATTACCATATTAATTAGATTTTACACGTTGTTCATCTAGTGGGACCAAATTATTATGGTGTAGATCTAATCATAAAATCCTCAGCAAAAAAATTGTGAAAACAAAATAAAAAATACTAATGCCGTTATTAGATCCTAAATCTAATGGTTAAGATCTATAATGCCGTTATTAGATCCTAAATCTAATGGTAAAGATCTAAACAACAACTAATCATCTCTCATACAAATTCTGCATGTAAAAGTAGGCCCATCACAGCAGATATACGTAGCTGACCAAGCATGTACATAATTACTATACAGAGTTCATGCATTCTATTCCACCCATTGGATAAAACCCCATGTCTTCTCCGCCCCGAAGGCATCTCCTTTCTCCTGTATTTCTTTTCATCGGCGGCTGTGTTAGATTATATCCAGTTATAAATCTAATTGCAACAGGTCATGGTGGATAGACCTGGCCTCTTCCTCCAGCTGCCATCCTCATCTCTCTCTCTCTCTCTCTCTCTCAAAATTGTGAAAACAAAATAAAAAAAATACTAATACCGTTATTAGATCCTAAATCTAATGGTTAAGATCGATAATGCCGTTATTAGATCCTAAATCTAATGGTTAAGATCTAAACAACAACTAACCATCTCTCATACGAATTCTACATGTACAAGTAGGCCCACCACAGCAGATACACGTAGCTGACCAAGCATGTACATAATTACTATACAGAGTCCATGCGTTCTATTCCACCCATTGGATAAAACCCCCATGTCTTCTCCGCCCCGGAGGCATCTCCTTTCTCCTGTATTTCTTTTCATCGGCGGCTGTGTTAGACTAGATTCAGTTACAAATCTAATTGCAACAGGTCATGGTGGATAGGCCTGGCCTCTTCCTCCAGCTGCCATCCTCATCTCTCTCTCTCTCTCTCTCTCTCTCTCTCTCTCTCTCTCTCTCTCTCTCTCTCTCTCTCTCTCTCTTCTTCTTCTTCTTCTTCTTCTTCTTCTTCTTCTTATTCTTCTTCTTCTTCTTCTTGGCGGTGGCGGATCGGCGTTGTCCACTTCAGATTTTATCTTCCACCAGTGTACCATTGTCCCAGAACACAAGTAGTAGACATGGTTGAAGGACCACAAATACCATGCTCTCTCATGCCTCCAAAAGTAAGATAATTCTTTGATTTCAACTAGGTCTTGCCCTCGCCCCTTCTCATGGCGCCTCCCTCAGAACCTGGGCATGGCTTGCTGCCCTAAAACTACCAGGCATGTCCACCAAGATATTATCCCTGCACAATCAGACCTACGGCTCCATAGCCATGATCGACCGACCGTTGCTGCAGTCGCGCCGTCACCAATCTCCACATTCGAGGCTGCGAAGTTAAGATTAATCGATCTCCTCATCCGTCCTCAGCTTGAAAGTTTCACCAATGCTGATCTACAAAAACAACAACTCATCAAATCCGTTGTGTACATAATCTCTTCGCCTTCCATGTTCTGACCAAGTTGTAATCTAATGGTGATTGTTCATGCAGGGTAGGATAAGGTGTACTGATGGTCTTTTAAAGTAGATGGTGTTGCTGACGTATGTGGTGCATTGATAATTTGAAAACCTACAAGAGGACATGTTGCACAATTCTGCATGTAAAAGTAGGCCCACCACAGCAGATACACGTAGCTAACCAAGCATGTACATAATTACTATACAGAGTCCATGCGTTCTATTCCACCCATTGGATAAAACCCCCGTGTCTTCTCCGCCCCGGAGGCATCTCCTTTCTCCTGTATTTCTTTTCATCCGCGGATGTGTTAGATTAGATCCAGTTACAAATCTAATTGCAACAGGTCATGGTCGATAGGCCTGGCCTCTTCCTCCAACTGTCATCCTCATCTCTCTCTCTCTCTCTCTCTCTCTCTCTCTCTCTCTCTCTCCTTGGCGGTGGCGGATCGGCGTTGTCCACTTCAGCGATTTTATCTTCCACCAGTGTAACACAAGTAGTAAACATGGTTGAAGGACCGAAAATATCATGCTCTCTCATGCCTCCAAAAGTAAGATAATTCTTTGATTACAACTAGGTCTTGCCCTCGCCCATTCTCATGGCGCCTCCCTCAGAACCTGGGCATGACTTGCTGCCCTAAAACTACCAGGCATGTCCACCAAGAGATTATCCCTGCACAATCTGACCTACGGCTACATAGCCATGATCGACCGACCGTTGCTGCAGCCGCGCCGTCACAAATCTCCACATTCGAGGCTGCGAGGTCAAGATTAATCGTTCTCCTCATCCGTCCTCAGCTCCAAAGTTTCAACAATGCTGATCTACAAAAACAGCAACTCATCAAATCCGCTGTGTACATAATCTCTTCGCCTTCCATGTTCTGACCGAGTTGTAATCTAATGGTGATTGTTCATACAGGGTAGGATAAGGTGTACTGATGGTCTTTTAAAGTAGATGGTGTTGCTGACGTATGTGGTGCATTGATAATTTGACAACCTACAAGAGGATATGTTGCACAATTCTGCATGTAAAAGTAGGCCCACCACAGCAGATACACGTAGCCGACCAAGCATGTACATAATTACTATATCGAGTCCATGCGTTCTATTCCACCCATTGGATAAAACCCCCGTGTCTTCTCCGCCCCGGAGGCATCTCCTTTCTCTTCCATTTCTTTTCATCCGCAGTTGTGTTAGATTAGATCCAGTTACAAATCTAATTGCAACATGTCATGGTGGATAGGCCTGGCCTCTTCCTCCAGCTGCCATCCTCATCTCTCTCTCTTTCTCTCTCTCTCTCTCTCTCTCCCTCTTTCTCTCTCTCTCTCTTTCTCTCTCTCTCTCTCTCTTCTTGGCCGTGGCGGATCGCCGTTGTCCACTTCAGCGATTTTATCTTCCACCAGTGTACCATTTTCCTAGAACACAAGTAGTAGACATGGTTGAAGGATCACAAATATCATGCTCTCTCATGCCTCCAAAAGTAAGGTAATCTTTGATTGCAACTAGGTCTTGCCCTCGCCCCTTCTCATGGCGCCTCTCTCAGAACCTGGGCATGGCTTGCTTCCCTAAAACTACCAGGCATGTCCACCAAGAGATTATCCCTGCACAATCGAACCTACGACTCCATAGCCATGATCGACCGACCGTTGCTGCAGCCGTGCCGTCACCAATCTCCACATTCGAGGCTGCGAAGTCAAGATTAATCGATCTCTTCATCCGTCCTCAGCTTCAAAGTTTCATCAATGCGGATCTGCAAAAACAGCAACTCATCAAATCCGTTGTGTACATAATCTCTTCGCCTTCCATATTCTGACAAAGTTGTAATCTAATGGTGATTGTTCATGCAGGGTAGGATAAGGTGTACTGATGGTCTTCTAAAGTAGATGGTGTTGCTGACGTATGTGGTGCATTGATAATTTGACAACCTACAAGAGGACATGTTGCACAATTCTGCATGTAAAAGTAGGTCCACCACAGCAGATACACGTAGCTAACCAAGCATGTACATAATTACTATACAGAGTCCAGCGTTCTATTCCACCCATTGGATAAACCCCCCGTGTCTTCTCCGCCCCGGAGGCATCTCCTTTCTCCTGTATTTCTTTTCATCCGCGGATGTGTTAGATTAGATCCAGTTACAAATCTAATTGCAACAGGTCATGGTGGATAGGCTTGGCCTCTTCCTCCAGCTGCCATCCTCATCTCTCTCTCTCTCTTATTGGCGGTGGCGGATCGGCGTTGTCCACTTCAGCGATTTTATCTTCCATCAGTGTACCATTGTTCCAGAACACAAGTAGTAGACATGGTTGAAGGACCACAAATATCATGCTCTCTCATGCCTCCAAAAGTAAGATAATTCTTTGATTACAACTAGGTCTTGCTCTCGCCCCTTCTCATGGCGCCTCCCTCAGAACCTGGGCATGGCTTGCTGCCCTCAAACTACTAGGCATGTCCACCAAGAGATTATCCCTACACAATCTGACCTATGGCTCCATAGCCATGATCGACCGACCGTTGCTGCAGCCGCGCCGTCACAAATCTCAACATTCGAGGCTGCGAGGTCAAGATTAATCGATCTCCTCATCCGTCCTCAGCTTCAAAGTTTCACGAATGCCGACCTGCAAAAACAGTAACTCATCAAATCACGTGTGTAGATAATCTCTGCCCCTTCCATGTTCTGACCAAGTTGTAATCTAATGGTGATTATTCATGCAGGGTAGGATAATGTGTACTGATGGTCTTTTAAAGTAGATGGTGTTGCGGACGTATGTGGTGCATTGATAATTTGACACCCTACAAGAGGATATGTTGCACAATTCTGCATGTAAAAGTAGGCCCACCACAGTAGATACACGTAGCCGACCAAGCATGTACATAATTACTATACCGAGTCCATGCGTTCTATTCCACCCATTGGATAAAACCCCCGTGTCTTCTCCGCCCCGGAGGCATCTCCTTTCTCTTGTATTTCTTTTCATCCGCGGCTGTGTTAGATTAGATCCAGTTACAAATCTAATTGCAACAGGTCATGGTGGATAGGCCTGGCCTCTTCCTCCCGCTGCCGACCTCATATCTCTCTATCTCTCTCTCCCTCTCTCTCCCCCCCCCCCTCTCTCT
>NC_041382.1:35420261-35443155 GCF_002162155.2 Triticum dicoccoides
CACTTCAGCGATTTTATCTTCCACCAGTGTACCATTGTCCCAGAACACAAGTAGTAGACATGGTTGAAGAACCACAAATATCATGCTCTCTCATGCCTCCAAAAGTAAGGTAATTCTTTGATTACAAATAGGTCTTGCCCTCGCCCCTGCTCATGGCGCCTCCCTCAGAACCTGGGCATGGCTTGCTGCCCTAAAACTACCAGGCATGTCCACCAAGAGATTATCCCTGCACAATCGAACCTACGACTCCATAGCCATGATCGACCGACCGTTGTTGCAGCCGCGCCGTCACCAATCTCCACATTCGAGGCTGCGAAGTCAAGATTAATCGATCTCTTCATCCGTCCTCAGCTTCAAAGTTTCACCAATGCAGATCTACAAAAACATCAACTCATCAAATCCGTTGTGTACATAATCTCTTTGCCTTCCATGTTCTGACCAAGTTGTAATCTAATGGTGATTGTTCATGCAGGGTAGGATAAGGTGTACTGATGGTCTTCTAAAGTAGATGGTGTTGCTGATGTATGTGGTGCATTGATAATTTGACAACCTACAAGAGAACATGTTGCACAATTCTGCATGTAAAAATAGGCCCACCACAGCAGATACATGTAGCTAACCAAGCATGTACATAATTACTATACAGAGTCCACGCGTTCAATTCCACCCATTGGATAAACCCCCCGTGTCTTCTCCGCCCCGGAGGCATATCCTTTCTCCTGTATTTCTTTTCATCCGCGGATGTGTTAGATTAGATCCAGTTACAAATCTAATTGCAACAGGTCATGGTGGATAGGCCTGGCCTCTTCCTCCAGCTGCCATCCTCATCTCTCTCTCTCTCTCTCTCTCTCTCTCTCTCTCTCTCTCTCTCTCTCTCTCTCTCTCTCTCTCTCTCTCTCTCTCTCTCTCTCTCTTCTTGGCCGTGGCGGATCGGCATTGTCCACTTCAGCGATTTTATCTTCCACTAGTGTACCATTGTCCCAGAACACAAGTAGTAGACATGGTTGAAGGACCACAAATATCATGGTCTCTCATGCCTCCAAAAGTAAGATAATTCTTTGATTACAACTAGGTCTTGCCCTCGCCCCTTCTCATGCTGCCTCCCTCAGAACCTGGGCATGGCTTGCTGCCCTAAAACTACCAGGCATGTCCACCAAGAGATTATCCCTGCACATTCGGACGTATGGCTCCATAGCCATGATCGACCGACCGTTGCTGCAGCCGCGCCGTCACCAATCTCCACATTCGAGGCTGCGAAGTCAAGATTAATCGATCTCCTCATCCGTCCTCAGCTTTAAAGTTTCACCAATGATGATCTACAAAAACAGCAACTCATCAAATCCGTTGTGTACATAATCTCTTCACCTTCCATGTTCTGACCAAGTTGTAATCTAATGGTGATTGTTCATGCAGGGTAGGATAAGGTGTACTGATGGTCTTCTAAAGTAGATGGTGTTGCTGACGTATGTGTTGCATTGATAATTTGACAACCTACAAGAGGCCATGTTGCACAATTCTGCATGTAAAAGTACGCCCACCACAGCAGATACACGTAGCTAACCAAGCATGTACATAATTACTATACAGTGTCCATGTGTTCTATTCCACCCATTGGATAAACCCCCCGTGTCTTCTCCGCCCCCGAGGCATCTCCTTTCTCCTGTATTTCTTTTCATCGGCGGATGTGTTAGATTAGATCCAGTTACAAATCTAATTGCAACAGGTCATCGTGGATAGGCCTGGCCTCTTTCTCCAGATGCCATCCCATCTCTCTCTCTCTCTCTCTCTCTCTCTCTCTCTCTCTCTCTCTCTCTCTCTCTCTCTCTCTCTTCTTGGCGGTGGCGGATCGGCGTTGTCCACTTCAGCGATTTTATCTTCCACCAGTGTACCATTGTCCCAGAACACAAGTAGTAGACATGGTTGAAGGACCACAAATGTCATGCTCTCTCATGCCTCCAAAAGCAAGATAATTTTTTGATTACAACTAGGTCTTGCCCTCGCCCCTTCTCATGGCGCCTCCCTCAGAACCTGGGCATGGCTTGCTGCCCTAAAACTACTAGGCATGTCCACCAAGAGATTATCCCTGCACAATCTGACCTACGGCTCCATAGCCATGATCGACCGGCCGTTGCTGGAGCCGCGCCGTCACAAATTTGAACATTCGAGGCTGCGAGGTCAAGATTAATCAATCTCCTCATCCGTCCTCAGCTTCAAAGTTTCACCAATGCTGATCTACAAAAACAATAACTCATCAAATCCGTTGTGTAGTTAATCTCTTCGCCTTCCATGTTCTGACCAAGTTGTAATCTAATGGTGATTGTTCATGAAGGGTAGGATAATGTGTACTGATGGTCTTCTAAAGTAGATGGTGTTGCTGACGTATGTGGTGCATTGATAATTTGACAACCTACAAGAGGATATGTTGCATAATTCTGCATGTAAAAGTAGGCCCACCACAGCAGATATACGTAGCCGACCAAGCATGTACATAATTACTATACCGAGTCCATGCGTTCTATTCCACCCATTGGATAAAACCCCCGTGTCTTCTCCGCCCCGGATGCATCTCCTTTCTCTTGCATTTCTTTTCATCTGCGGCTGTGTTATATTAGATCCAGTTACAAATCTAATTGCAACAGGTCATGGTGGATAGGCCTGGCCTCTTCCTCCAGCTGCCATCCTCATCTCTCTCTCTCTCTCTCTCTCTCTCTCTCTCTCTCTCTCTCTCTCTCTCTCTCTCTCTCTCTCTCTCTCTCTCTCTTTCTCTTCTTGGCCGTGGCGGATCGACGTTGTCCACATCAGCGATTTTATCTTCCACCAGTGTACCATTGTCCCAGAACACAAGTAGTAGACATGGTTGAAGGACCAAAAATATCATGCTCTCTCATGCCTCCAAAAGTAAGATAATTCTTTGATTACAACTAGGTCTTGCCCTCGCCCCTTCTCATGGCGCCTCCCTCAGAACCTGGGCATGGCTTGCTGCCCTAAGACTATCAGGCATGTCCACCAAGAGATTATCCCTGCACAATCGGACCTACGACTCCATAGCCATGATCGACCGACCGTTGCTGTAGTTGCGCCGTCACCAATCTCCACATTCGAGGCTGCGAAGTCAAGATTAATCGATCTCCTCATCCGTCCTCAGCTTTAAAGTTTCACCAATGCTGATTTACAAAAACGGCAAGTCATCAAATCCGTTGTGTACATAATCTTTTCGCCTTCCATGTTCTGACCAAGTTGTAATCTAATGGTGATTGTTCATGCAGGGTAGGATAAGGTGTACTGATGGTCTTCTAAAGTAGATGATGTTGCTGACGTATGTGGTGCATTGATAATATGACAACCTACAAGAGGACATGTTGCACAATTCTGCATGTAAAAGTAGGCCCACCACAGCAGATACACGTAGCTAACCAAGCATGTACATAATTACTATACAGAGTCCATGCGTTATATTCCACCCATTGGATAAACCCCCCGTGTCTTCTCCGCCCCGGAGGCATCTCCTTTCTCCTGTATTTCTTTTCATCCGCGGATGTGTTAGATTAGATCAAGTTACAAATCTAATTGCAACAGGTCATGGTGGATAGGCCTGGCCTCTTCCTCCAGCTGCCATCCTCATCTCTCTCTCTCTCTCTCTCTCTCTCTCTCTCTCTCTCTCTCTCTCTCTTCTTGGCGGTGGCGGATCGGCGTTGTCCACTTCAGTGATTTTATCTTCCATCAGTGTACCATTGTCCCGGAACACAAGTAGTAGACATGGTTGAAGGACCACAAATGTCATGCTCTCTCATGCCTCCAAAAGTAAAATAATTCTTTGATTACAACTAGGTCTTGCCCTCACCCCTTCTCATGGCGCCTCCCTCAGAACCTGGGCATGGCTTGCTGCCCTAAAACTACTAGGCATGTCCACCAAGAGATTATCCCTGCACAATCTGACCTACGGCTCCATAGCCATGATCGACCGACCGTTGCTGCAGCCGCGCCGTCACAAATCTCAACATTCGAGGCTGCGAGGTCAAGATTAATCGATCTCCTCATCTGTCCTCAGCTTCAAAGTTTCACCAATGCTGATCTACAAAAACAGTAACTCATCAAATCCGTTGTGTAGATAATCTCTTCGCCTTCCATGTTCTGACCAAGTTGTACTCTAATGGTGATTGTTCATGCAGAGTAGGATAAGGTGTACTGATGGTCTTCTAAAGTAGATGGTGTTGCTGATGTATGTGGTGCATTGATAATTTGACAACCTACAAGAGGACATGTTACACAATTCTGCATGTAAAAGTAGGCCCACCACAGCAGATACACGTAGCTGACCAAGCATGTACATAATTACTATACATAGTCCATGCGTTCTATTCCACCCATTGGATAAAACCCCCGTGTCTTCTCCGCCCCGGAGGCATCTCCTTTCTCTTGCATTTCTTTTCATCCGCGGCTGTGTTAGACTAGATCCAGTTACAAATCTAATTGCAATAGGTCATGGTGGATAGGCCTGGCCTCTTCCTACAGCTGCCATCCTCATCTCTCTCTCTCTCTCTCTCTCTCTCTCTCTCTCTCTCTCTCTCTCTCTCTCTCTCTCTCGTCTTGGCGGCGGCGGATCGGCGTTGTCCACTTCAGCGATTTTATCTTCCACCAGTGTACCATTGTCCCAGAACACAATTAGTAGACATGGTTGAAGGACCACAAATATCATGCTCTCTCATCCCTCCAAAAGTAAGATAATTCTTTGATTACAACTAGGTCTTGCCCTCGCCCCTTCTCATGGCGCCTCCCTTAGAACCTGGGCATGGCTTGCTGCCCTAAAACTACCAGGCATGTCCATCAAGAGATTATCACTGCACAATCTGACCTACGACTCCATAGCCATGATCGACCGATCGTTACTATAGCTGCGCCGTCACCAATCTCCACATTCGAGGCTGCGAGGTTAAGATTAATCGATCTCCTCATCCGTCCTCAGCTTCAAAGTTTCACCAATGCTGATCTACAAAAACAACAACTCATCAAATCCGCTGTGTACATAATCTCTTCGCCTTCCATGTTCTGACCAAGTTGTACTCTAATGGTGATTGTTCATGCAGAGTAGGATAAGGTGTATTGATGGTCTTCTAAAGTAGATGGTGTTACTGACGTATGTGGTGCATTGATAATTTGATAACCTACAAGAGGACATGTTGCACAATTCTGCATGTAAATATAGGCCCACCACAGCAGATACACGTAGCTGACCAAGCATGTACATAATTATTATACAGAGTCCATGCGTTCTATTCCACCCACTGGATAAAACCCCTGTGTCTTCTCTGCCCCGGAGGCATCTCCTTTCTCCTGCATTTCTTTTCATCCGCGGCTGTGTTAGATTAGATCCAGTTACAAATCTAATTGCAACAGGTCATGGTGGATAGGCCTGCCCTCTTCCTCCAGCTGCCATCCTCATCTCACTCTCACTCTCTCTCTCTCTCTCTCTCTCTCTCTCTCTCTCTCTCTCTCTCTCTTTCTCTCTCTCTCTCTCTCTCTCTCTTCTTGGCCATGACGGATCGCCGTTGTCCACTTCAGCGATTTTATCTTCCACCAGTGTACCTTTGTCCCAGAACACAAGTAGTAGACATGGTTGAAGGACCACAAATATCATGCTCTCTCATGCCTCCAAAAGTAAGATAATTCTTTGATTACAACTAGGTCTTGCCCTCGCCCCTTCTCATGGCGCCTCCCTCAGAACCTGGGCATGGCTTGCTGCCCTAAAACTACCAGGCATGTCCATCAAGAGATTATCCCTGCACAATCTGACCTACGGCTCCATAGCCATGATCGATCGACCGTTGTTGCAGCCGCGTCGTCACCAATCTTCACATTCGAGGCTGTGAGGTCAAGATTAATCGATCTCCTCATCCGTCCTCAGCTCCAAAGTTTCACCAATGCTGATCTACAAAAACATCAACTCATCAAATCCGTTGTGTACATAATCTCTTCGCCTTCCATGTTCTGACCAAGTTGTAATCTAATGATGATTGTTCATGCAGGGTAGGATAAGGTGTACTGATGGTCTTCTAAAGTAGACGGTGTTGCTGACGTATGTGGTGCATTGATAATTTGACAACCTACAAGAGGACATGTTGCACAACGATTTACATCTCCGAAGTCACCAAGTTCATCCTCAGTTGTCCATCTCGATAGCCATAGGTAAGTAACCGATCTGCAAATTCCTTGAATATACTGCTTTATTTTTCTCTAGCACTAAGACCACATATCTCTTCTTTTCATAAGAACACCACGAGTCCATGAGCAAAGCACATACGTTGATTTCAAGGACGCTATATTGATATCTTAACATGTTTGCTTTTCTTTCTCAACATGATATGTATGCATAGTCAATTGGTTTGTTTTACCGATGGTAGATGATTCCCGGGTGGTTGGTCAGACAGCATGTTGCCGCTGTAGAAGAAGTGAATAACTAGGACATGTTGTCGTTCCATGTCCCAAAGGCGACCATGGCCTCTTCATCCATGCCAAGTTTGTCGGATCATGGTTGCCATGTTGCTGGTGGCATCTAACTTGCTGTGTCCGGTGACACAACAGAATGGTCATCAGTTGCAATACATGCAGATTGAAGGGGGCAAGCAGGAGTGCAGGACAACCGAAATTGCAAACATGACGGACATGAAGGAAGGAGGGAAACCAGACAGGTGAGAGTGGACGGAGTGACAGAGGCTTACTTTAGTACGTAATTCTGGGGATTGGATCTTAATTAATCCCATGAAACTAACATGTTGTTGCTTCACGCTTAGTTCCATTGACGGCTGGAACTGAATCATGCCTTTTTGTTGCAGTTCAGTTGTACGTTTATTTTTCTGAAAAGAACCAATCAACCCCTTAATATTTTCCTTACCAAACGTTTTAGTTCTCTTTGAGAAGAAACAATCCTTTTTAAACCGAGTTTAGTTGATGTGAGGTGGACGTCTTAATGTATACTGACCATTGTTTGCTTCATCTTTTATATTATCTGAGCATCAGTAACAATGGCAACCAACGTGATGCTCTATGATTCTTGGTACCGAAACTAATAAATTAATATAGTCCGTTGAAAAAGGTGTGTTATGAAAAATTCAGATGTATACTATGTTTTTATAGAAATACCTTTAACACATTTTTGGGATTATATACTATATAATTTTCAAACAAAAATTCCACAAACATGCAGATATTCGGGTAAGTGAAAACTATAGTTTCAAACAATTTTCTTTTGTAAGTAGAAGAAATATTAAATAAAATAACGTTCCACATAGTTTGAAATTGCTTTGATATAGGGACTCAAGCATGTATGAACCAACATAACAACAGAGGTTATTAGCAAGGAACAATACTGGCTAATTGATCATTTTGTTTTGATGACGTTAGTAGTTTTAGGCTTTTGTACACCTTAATCATGGTAACACTCCATATAAAAACAATAGTATAATATATCTAAATAGATGGTGTATAATGGACGAAAGCCTCAACTTCATCATTGTTGACACTAAAAGGATGAAATAATAGTTTGCACGTGTTAATATCTAGCCCCATTGTTCATGGCTTTTTTCGGAGGGTATCACGGTTGTTTTCTATGCATTTTTTTGAAATCGTGTGTGCGTATGGCAGCAAGTAAAGGTGATGCCTTACGAGGAGCAATCTCGACCGATAAAATAAATAGATTATGATCTCTGACAAAGGTGCAAGTTTAGAGATGTCTTGGGAGTCGTATCAGGAGAGACTATTTACTCGGATAAGAAAAAGAACAATAGCCATTATTTAGGAAACAAGTACTCCTTCCGTTCCAAATTACTCGTCGCAGAAATGGATGTATCTAGTACTAAAATACATCTAGATACATCCATACCTGCGACAAGTAATTCGGAACGGAGGGAGTACACTGTAATAAATATCTAAATTTCTTTTTAATAATCAAAGGGAAGTTCGACTAGCAGATATTGTTTAGAAAAGCTACTTTACGGTGTTACACATGGAGAAGACAATGACTGGTAATTTCCAAATATTTATGAACTTAGGTATTCTTATCTAAATTCACACTTCGAAGCAAGTTATGATTTCTACATATGTAAATGGATGCAACTTACATACTACTGGAGCCTAGATCTAATGAAGTATGAAAATTTAAATGACTGCAAATTAAAACATGCACAATGATGCATTTGAAACATAAATACAATAAACTTTAAAGTTATGATAAATTACATTTAATTTGAGTAGGGCATTTTGGAGACCAAACTCCATGGAGCCCTTTATTTTGAAAAATTCAAAATTCATAAATTTTGGTTTCAAAAAATCTAAAAAAAATACACATGTATGCAAGGATGGAAAATGTATGTTTGAAAATTTTCAGCATGAAATACCTTAAATTGCGAGCAGCACAAAAAAGCAAAATTATGGACTTTAAAGATGAACAGTACATATGCTAAAAAGCCTCAGATTTGTCTTTTTTGTGTAGCTCACATTTTAATGTATTTCATCCTGAAATTTTGCACACATGTAAATTATGTATCTAGGTATATGTGTATTTATTTTTCAGATTTTTTTGAAACTGAAAAGTTTGAATTTTGAAGTTTTCAAATAAAGGCCTCCATGGAGCTCGGTCTCCGTTTGTCATTTTTGATTTAATTTTAAATATGAAAATATAGTGTTGTAGAAAAATCACTGTGAAAAAAATGTCCGAATATGAAGGATGCACCAACGAAATAACAGCAATGCACACGAGTCATATAAATTTTAAAAAAGTTACAGACTAGCCCGTGCATTTGCACGGGTTGACGACTAGTACTCCCTAAGAGTGTGCACAATAAACGGAGATACGGTGGGACCGTGTTGTACAGAACTGATCATAGTGCTTCGATTTGCTTGTTTAATCAAAAATAAAAAATGAACTTGGAGGTCATTTTCTATTCAAGGTTATATTTTGTACTCGGTGCCATTGTTTAGTCAAAATTTTGTGATCTTTGGGACTAAACTCTGTCCAGGGTTCAGTGGTGCATTTGGTGCCATTTTTGACAGACTTGATGTGTGATGGCTGGTTTCTTTGGATGAATTGTGTTGTACAACAGTCCATCATGTTTGTTTTCTTGTGATGAATTGGTTCTAGAGATCAAGCTGCTTAGTGATTATGTTGAGTCATGTGCAGAATATCCTTGTACCATTTTGGAACCAGAATGTAGAAATATATCCGAGTCATCCTTAGGCCAACTCTAACCGATCCCCTAAACCGAATAGAGTAAAAAAAATTACTCCGCCTCCTATTCGGCACCTATATTTACTCGGTCGCCCATCACTAGAGAAAAATCTGCCCCCCTTGCCTCACCCACCGCCGCATCTACGTCGACACCATCGTCCCCACCCCCGCCGGCCACCATCCGTCACCGCAGACACTTTGTAGGCCCCGTCGCGGTCCTTGCCCACCAGGATTTGAGCCTCTCTCTCCGTCGCCGACGCATAAATCGGCAGATCTACGGTTGCCGCCGTCGTCGGATTTGACGCATCCGGCTACTGGTGACAACGCCTTTGTCATGGATTGGCCGGGTACCGAACCGCATAGCCCCGGCAATGTATCTGCACCGCATGTAGGTATGGACTCCTCCTCTGGCCGCTCAAATCTCACTCCTCGGTGATTCACCGACAAAGACACGCCCGGTCGTTGGCCGGGCTCGACACTAGCCTAGCAGCTCGTCGGCTCCTCGTTGCCGGCCATAAAGTGCGACGACTGCCCACGGTAGGTGGTATGGCGAGTTTCGACCATGCCGGAACACACCGGATGGGTGTTCTTAAAATGTAAAAATGATGGTATGAGTGCTTGTTTTGATTCGGTTGTTTGTCGGATTCTTGTGTGTAGGATGGATGCAAGTTTTGGTATTGGGAAGAAGATTACATTGTTCCATTGATAGCGAGAAATTCAATAGATGTCCGTACACTCCTTACTAGAGTAGAGACTAGAGATGAAACTAGATACAACACAATGTCGAATTCGTCAGATCCAAAGAAGAAAGGTGTGTGCAAGCTAGTGACGAAGCCAATCGAGAGAATTAAGAATGAAGACATAGAGGAAATATTAATCCAACTAATGGGAGCAGTTATGAAAATTGATATCTATTAAAGTGTCTAATTGTGGTTCTTATTTTCTTTTGTTCCGTTCTCGTAACGAAGAGTTGGTGAATTATGTACTCCGCTGTATCAAAATATCGTTCAATGAAATAAAGAAGCAATGGAATTTGTTTCTGTGACCAAAATGAAATGCAAATGACAAATGTTTTTTACTCTGTTATATTTAGAGGATCGGTTAGGCTCGACCAAAACTTAGTGGAGTAAGTACACTCCACTAAGTTTACTCCTCCGTATTACTCTATTTTTAGGGATCGACTAGAGTTGGCCTTAAGATCCTTTTGCTTGCCATGCTTGTGCAATAATAACATGATCCCTTCTCAAGATCACCAACTCTTGCTAAATGACCTGTACAGTAAACCATGACACAACTCTCACAATCCAGAAGACTAGGTAGGTAGCTACACATAGTGTTTTCAGGCACTACTAAAACATCATGTCTTTTTTAAATAATGTTGGCTTAACACTGGGCTATTAAAGTGGAGCAGCAGGCCTCCCTCCACTTCATTAATAAGTCGATAATTTGCATGGCACTTAGCCAGGAGATATAATACAAGCTGGTCTCTACTAGTTCTCTCTAGCTAGCTCCTTTCCACTCTACACCAAAAGTCATAAACAATAACTCTTGTACCATCCATCGGGCATCCTCATTTCAGTTACGAGTCGCTGATGGCTAGCCTCTTGATTCGCTCGATCAAATGATCAGGAAGAACCAGATGGCATTTTCTTTCTGCATTTTCCTGCAATTTAAGAAATGCGAGAAATTAAAATCTGTGGTGCTCCCCAATTAGTTGAAGAGCTTATGTAATTGCACTTTCTTTTCAGAGGCAGGTCTTACCGTGTATGATTTCCGCAGATTTCTCCACTTGTCCTACAAAATTAAACAAAAATGAAAGATTGTACCAGTAGCTGACCTAGGGAAGACAATCAACATGAGACAAATGCACCAAACATAAACCTTAAGATTCTCCGAAGTTCGATCTGTCTGATCTGTTCGATCTGGCCTTGGAAAATATTTCTTCTTTATCGCAGACCATCGTCGACCACCAAATTCTTCAAGACCATCAACTAGTGCAGTCACCTCTTCCTTTGTCCAACGGGGCCCGTTTGTTCTGCGTCCACGGTTTCGGCCTTCACTTGCCGAAGGTGCATCCCGTATGCATGATGTGCCCTGTTCAAACAACGGTGACATGGAATTCATTGGCTGTAGTCCATTGATGGATTAATTATAAATGAAAATTCTGAACTCAAAGGGGTGCACAATATATAGAAAAATGCTACATGCATATGTAAGTAATTTGTTGAATTCTACACGAGAACATATAAACATGACTCTTACTCCAAAGTGGTCACCCAAAAACCAGCCCTGGTCCGTGCATAATGGTATTCTTCTCTTGCGCGGACCTCTCTTGCACCTCCGACCGCTCTCTGTTAGCATGGCAGCCGGCTCCAAGTCGCGAGTCATGTTCGTCTCGATCATATAAGCAGAAGGACCGAGTGGAGCTGCAAAAAAAGCTTCATCCACTGGTTCCAAAGTCTGAACTAGTAGAATCCATGACAAGTGCTGTAATGCAGGATTACTGCTGGATCATTGATAGCACATACAGTACCTATCAGGTCTACCATTGAGGCGGCGCAGGCCCCCTCCCTCTCCGGCGATGCTGGCACCGCATCGCGAGTCAAGTCGGCATCCATCATAAAAGTAGGAGGACTGAATGAAGCTGCAAATTGGCCTCCATTGGCTCCAAAGCCTGAAACCATAGACTGTAGATAGTTAGATACAGTTGTTTCCATATGTATAAGTTCAAACAGCAGTAAACTAGCATCGTACCTTCGAACAATTGGTTCAGATCATCCTCAGTCTCAGCTCGGGCTCCTTTGATGATGAACACGGTCTCATAAAATTCTGCGGCCATCTGACAGCAAGAATAAACCAAATGTATGTTACATTATCATCAGGGTTTCGGCGTTTGGTTTCAACGAGTCAAACTTACTAACCTCAAAGAGAGCCTGGATCACATTTGAACTATATTAATCAGCGTATTTTGTACACAGATTTGGCGTATTTTGTATACAAATTTTGTCAATATATGGTCTGCATACCGCAGAGTGCAGGCGGCGATTGCCGCGCACTGAGCACGAACGAGCTCAAGGCTCCTTTCCTCCGTCCCTTAACTCTCGCCCCCATGGAAGCACCGTACCACACCCTTCTCGATCATCTGCCAATGGACGTGCTTGAGCCGCGGCCGCACTCGTTGTCCACCTTCCCGCACTGAACGCACCTCGCCGCCACCCACCTGACGGTGGCCTCGGCCTCGCTCCGTGCGCACGGGGGTATTCCTATGCCACCGGCCTCCTGGCTCTGCACGCTCAAGATTGTCAACCTCTGCAACAACGACGGACGACCCGGGTCTCCTACGTCCTCGCCGAGTCCCGCGCTGTCTCCTAGGTCCTAGCTAGGCCACCCGCTCCCTGTACGCGCGCCTCCATGACGGACGCTACGCTACGCGTGCTTCCTCTGTTCCTTATGGCAGCGGATCTGCGCTGAACTGAGCACATCTGAGCAGCGATCGGCACGCACTAAGCTGGACACACACCTAACTCAAATGGCTGCGGAGTGATCATCTATAGGAACTATGGAATTGCCAGCGCGCGTGTGCAACACTTTTTCCGGAAAGAACCAAGATGAGCAGCAAAAAGGAGGTGGAAGAACAAGAGAAGACGAAGGAAACAGAAAACCACCATGAGAGCGGCACCCACCGGCTGCTGATTTGTGTTGAGGAATCCACCACCGGCTGCTGATGAGTTCTTCGAGTTCAACATAGAGCTGAGCAGAGAGAGGAGGCTGAGCCGCTGAGGGTGCATCGGGCAGGAGTCCGGGACTCTTCCCAGCGACTTAAATAATAGTGAAACGTGTTCCTCTTCAGGTGGCCCTCCTCACGGGCACTCATTGGTTGTGAAATGTCATTGGATGTGTAATGTGGACTAAACTTCATTCCAGTTTATAGGACTCAATTCAAAACTCTCATCAACCAAGATAGATATTAAGTGGTAGTATAGTTTTTGTAGTTTGTAAAAATACTCAATTAATACACTCAATTTTCCAAGAAAATTGTGTTTACCAATGCATTAGGTGTAATGCATGCATGTGTGACCCCTAAATGACCAAAATAATTACATGCATTTGTAAATTTTCTTTCAATCCTTGCATGCAACGATTTAATGCACCTTGAAATCTGAACATATAATAGGGAGCCATAAAATTGAGACTTATAAAATGAAAACCTAAAGTTTTAAGATAAGCCCTAGAAACCAGAAGAGAGTGTAATAATTTAATGAATATGATGAGTCATTGTTACCGTATCATAATAAATATTATGCTATTACGTGTCATGCATGCCAATAAATAAAGTACTATATGATACTCCCTCCGGTCCTTTTTAGTTCGCACATAAGATTTGTCTAAAGTCAAACCACATACATGTTGACCAAATTTATAGAAAAAATACCAACATTCAACATGTGAAATCAACAACATTAGATGCGTCATCACTTTAGTTTTCATATTGTATAAATTTAGCATTATACTACCTCCGTCCTGGTTTATTGGCCTCCTTAGTATTTTGTGCCAAACTTTGACCATAAACTTAACTAAGAAAATAATAATGCATGTCACCAAAAATTGTATCGTTGGATTCGTATTTGAACATAGTTTTTAGTGAAATAATTTTTTGTTACATGCATGAACATTTTGTTAGATAAATCCAAGGTCAAAATTCAGCACAAAACGTGAATGAGACCAATAAACCAGGACAAAGGTAGTAGATGTTAATATTTTTCATATAAATATGGTCAAACTTTTTGAAGTTTGACTTCAGACAATTCTTATATGCAAAGTAAAAAGGACTGGAGAGAGTACTAATATGTGATACTACGCATTAGGAAGGTACTCCATCCTTTCCGATTTATAGGGCTTATTTCAAAATTTTAGTTTTCCCATTTTATAAGGCTCAATTTGGTTGTTCCTCATCACAAGTTCAGATTTCAAGGTGCATTAAATCATTGCATGCAAGTATTAGGAGAAAATTGACCAATGCATGTACTTTATGCATGCATGCATTGTTAATGCATTGGTAAACATAATTTTTTGAGTAAAACAAGAGTATTAATTGGATGCTTTTGCAAACTACAAAAAACATCCACCACTCACCATCTACCTTGGTTGGTGAGATTTTTGAATTGAACCCTATAAACCGGAAAGGAGTGAGTAATATCATACACATAATACTAGTATATAATACTCCCCATTACAACCAGGCTAAGAAATTGTTGGATTCTTGGTCTAGTGTTTTTCAATGATAGGTCAATATCATTACCAATGCTTAGCACAATTCAATGAATGCAATGGATCATTTTTCATTCTTCACCTAAAGTTCTTCAATGATTCACTTGATGTCTCACTGAAAGTTTCTACTGTTAAGGGCATCTACAACATTGTCCTTTAAAACTGACACTGTATTTATTCGCGGACATGCCCGGATGCGTCTACAAACAGTGATATGGGAGCTGGCCATCTAAAACGAGTTCAACAAACCAAATGATTTTCTTGCAAAATCGAATGATTTTCATTTAGTCCTGACCAACTTTATTTCATTTTTGACATATTTCAACTAAACAAAAACTTCCAACAATTAATCAACCACTGGTAGAAAAAGGGCCTATAGTCCCGGTTCGTAAGGGCCTTTAGTCCCGGTTCAGGAACCGGGACTAAAGTGTCGGTACTAATACCTCCCCCCTTTAGTCCCGGTTCAATCCAGAACCGGGACTAAAGGCCCTCCACGTGGGCAGTGCGTAGAGCCCAGTCAGGAGACCCTTTGGTCCCGGTTGGTGGCACCAACCGGGACCAATAGGCATCCACGTGTCAGCACTTCTGTGGCTGGGGTTTTTGTTTTTTTTTAAAGGGGGGAATGGGGGTTTTGGGGGGTTAATTTAGGTGTTTCATATATTGTGTTAGCTAGTTATAATTAATAGAGAGAAGTGTCCTCTGTTATGTCCGTGCTTGGTCGACGCTACGTACTATACATACGTATATAGAGAGGACTAGACACGCTAGCTAGCTAGTAAGCAAACGAAGGAAACAGAAGATCGTCATGAACATATATGCATATATACAGAGAGAAGTGATATCGACCACCTCTCCTTCTCCGAGAGATTGGTCGAACAACAAGTTCTCGTATATCTATCTGACACTACCGGCTACATATATACAATAATTATCTCTTACAAATATAATCATACGGACTCAGGGTCCACATAGAATTCTCCGTCTTCAGGGATCACGTGGTCAAGAAAGAATGCCGCCAATTCCTCTTGAATTGCTCGTATGCGAGCTGGTGCTAGGAGTTCATCCCGCTTCCGAAACATCTAATTTGAAGAAGGGGGTCAATACATATATATATATAAATGAATGAAACTCAACACAAATGATGGTAATAAAATAAAATTGTGAATGTTGTTATTTACGTACTTCATATTGTTCGTTAGAGTACCCGCCCCGCTCACAGGTCGTGTGGCGGATGGACTCGCAGATGTAGTATCCACAGAAATCATTTCCTTGTTCCTGCCACAACCACTTTACAAGAAATAGAGGTCAATCAAACTGATAAGCAAGAATGCTAAATGGTATTGATGAAACTAGCGCTTGAATCACTAGGAGATGCGCGGAACATGCTACTATAGTACTTACTTTCGGATGTCTAAATTCCAGCTCCTTCGGCAGTCCCGGAACTGTTTTGGTGAATTTTCTCCAAACCCTGCCGGACAAAGAAAACAATTACTTGATATCAGGAAATGAACAAAGTTGCTGATATGGTGGATAATGATCGATTTAACTTACTTCTTGAGGATTTCAGTCATGTCCGCATACTCCTTGGGATCTTTTCGTTTAGAGTCCAAGACGGTTACTACTCCCTGCTCAAGCTTAATCTCTAGGAGAATAAAGTGGAAACTGCACACACATGCATAACTCATGAATTACATTACTATAACCTTGACTAATATATAAGGGAAACTGAATACGCACAAGACAGTAACACTCACCTGAAGTTGTAAGGAAAGAGTATTATATCTTTGTTTTGATTTATTACGAACGATCATAGCAAGCTGGCCTCGGTAGCTGCGGCATGAAGTTTAACTTGAGTTGCATCTATGAGATATGTGTTAATGAACCCAATATCACCGACTTGTCTTTTCTTCAATTCGGCGATCTTCAATCTGCATAATATAGTGAGGATGATTATAAATACATGCAATGAAAGAGCTAAGCTATATAGAGAAACTTAATGACAGAAGTAGTACTACTTACAGACAGTAGTAGACGACCGTTGTTTTATCGAGGGCCAATTGATTGAAAAACTGATAGAACTCCTCAAATGGAACAGGCAACAGATCAATTCCAACGAGGTCATGCTCCTTTTTAACTTTCACATACAAAGTACTCCTCCCCCCAGAGTCTCTGCAGATTTTCAAGTACCAATCATGCAATCTTTGCATCATCGTTGATAGAGATCTTTCATCTTTGACGAGAGGCTTCCCGTACTCGTATCTTTGTATCTGCACCTCCATGGGTTCATAATGTACTTCGTCGGGCAGGTAATCTGCAAGATTGCTATAACCGGGCACCATCCTCGGATCATTATCGACGTTGTGGCTAGGCACCTTGAGCGGGGGGCACGATTGCTTCGCTTGTTCGCCGAGCTGGGCAATTTGTTTCCCAGCTCGTCGTTCTTTCAGCCTTTGATCACTGACAGTACTTCCCGACCGCTCCGCTTCGGCAAATTCTTTTCCAATAATGCGGTCATAGTTTCCTTTCGGCGGATCAGACTTCGGTGGTTTTGTCAGGGCAGCCAGAGTGCGCTTCACTTTCACCTGATCTACCTTCTCCTCCGGAGGTGGATGTTTCTTTGCTTTCACCCCTTCAAAGAATTTCTTCACTTCTTCTCGCGCGATCTCGGCGTTCTCCTCCTGGGTCCTCTCGTATGGTAACTTCTCTGGAGTCTTCAGAGAAGGACCAAATCTGTATGTCCTCCCGCCTCTGGTTGTACTGCTAGACGCCGACCGAGCAGACGTAGCGGTTGTCTTCTTTACTTGCTTAAGAGGCGGAGGAGAAGGACTACGACGCGCCGGAGCAGCTGGAGCGGCGGCAGGTCTCTTCCGCCCTTGCTGACGAGGCGGAGAAGGAGGAGGCTGGCTGCTCGGGCGCGTCGGCGCAGGCGGAGAAGGAGGCGGAGTGCCGCCACGCGCCGGAGAAGGAGCCGGCCGAGGGCCCTGATCGTCACTCGCCGGAGGAGGAGGCGGTGGAGGCGGAGTGCCCTGACTCGCCGGAGGAGGAGGAGGAGGCGGTGGCGTCCAGTTCGGAAGGTTGATGAGCTCCTTCCGCCATAGGCATGGAGTCTTCAGAGCAGACCCCAGCCGAGTCTCCCCTTCATCGGTAGGGTGGTCAAGCTGGAGGTCCTCAAATCCCTCTGTTATCTCATCCACCATCACCCTAGCATATCCTTCTGGAATCGGCCGGCAGTGAAAAGTTGCACCGGGTTCAGTAGGATAAACAGAGCCAACAGCCGACTTGACCTTCAAATTCATCAATTGCGTCATAAGGTGGCAATTTTGAGACTCCGTTATAGCATCCATGGGATAGCTGACAGGAGCCGTCAAGGCATGCTCCGGCTGAAGCAGCTCGGTGGAAGCCACGCTGCTTCTGCGCTGAGATGGCGGGGTAGCTTCGGGGGAGGCTTCGGCAGTACGTTTGCTGCGATTTGCTTCTCGTTCCTCTATCGCGTCTACCCTTGCTTGCAGCGCCTGCATTTGGGTCTGCTGCACTTTTTTCCTCCTCTCATGGGATTTGTAACCGCCTGCGTCCGGAAACCCAACCTTCCACGGAATGGAGCCTGGCGTGCCTCGTGTCCGTCCAGGGTGCTCAGGATTCTCGAGGGCCATTGTGAGCTCGTCGTTCTCTCTGTCTGGAAAGAACGTCCCTTCCTGCGCTGTTTCGATATACTGCTTAAGCTTACTGACTGGTATGTCCATTTGAGGCACATTGGTCCCGGTTCGTCCCACCAACCGGGACCAAAAGGTGTAGACGAACCGGGACCAATGGCCCACGTGGCCCGGCCGGCCCCCTGGGCTCACGAACCGGGACCAATGCCCATATTGGTCCCGGTTCTACACTGAACCGGGACTAATGGGCTGAGCCGGCCTGGACCATAGCCCTATTTTCTACTAGTGCAAGTCCAAATCTTTGCGGGCGGGTGTGAGCTCCCAAAAGCGTATGGGCTCCAAGTCCTTGTTATTCTCCACCGTGTCAATGTCCAGTGGCTGTGGGCCTCGAAAAGTGAAGATGCAATCGCCGACGAGAAAAAGTAAAACATGGGACACAAACTAATCCACATGGGATATGAGGTATCGTCTTCTCTCATTCTCTTTTTTTATAAGAGTTGCTGGTGAAAGTGAGATCGACGATGACATGAACAGGCCGGCCTTCGTTGTCGTAGCGGTGCAACGAACGCAATTGTACATACAGTCGCTCACGTTCGCGGCCGCTTGGTCAAGGTGAATGTGCATGGGTACGTACGTAGACCATACATACTCCCTCTTTTTCGGTTTATAAGGCTCAAATATAAAATCTCATCAACCAAGGCACATGGTGAGTGAAGGAATGTATGTCGTACTTTATAAAACTATCCAAACTAAATTGATGCATTAATTGGGATTAATTGCAATGCATGCATTCTTGGCCACTACTCCCTCCTTTCCGGTTTATAGGGCTTATCTCAAAATTTTAGTTTTCTCATTTTATAAGTCTCAATTTGGTTGTTCCCCATCACATGTTTAGATTTCAAGGTGCAATAAATTATTGCATGTAAGTATTAAGAGAAAATTGATCAATGCATGTACTTTATGAATGCATGCATTGCAATTAATGCATTGGTAAACACAATTTTTAAGGAAAACAAGCGCATTAATTGAGTGGTTTTGCAAACTACAAAAATTGTTTCACCACTCACCATCTAGCTTGGTTGGTCAGATTTTTGAATTGAGCCTTATAAACCGAAAAGGATGTAGTAGATGAGTAGTACTCCCTCCGTTCCTAAATATAAGTCTTTGTAGAGATTTCACTAGAAACTACATACGGAGCAAAATGAGTGAATCTACACTCTAAAATGCATCTACATACATTCGTATGTGGTCCATAGTGAAATCTCTACAAAGACTTATATTTAGGAACGGAGGGTGTAGCATTACATGCATTGATGAGTTTCTTTTTAATTCTTGCATGCAAAGATTTAATGCGCTTTGGAATCTCCAACAAAGATGGAGATGAGCCTTTTAAATTGGAAAAACAAAAAAATTAAGATAAGCCCTATAAACTGGAAAGGAGGGAGTAGTACATAAAATTCTTATCTTAGATTCATCTACATACAGATGTACTCCCTCCTTTCCGATTTATAGGGCTTATCTCAAAATTTTAGTTTTTTTCCATTTTATAAAGCTCAATTTGATTGTTCCTCATCACAAGTTCAGATTCTAAGGTGCATTAAATAATTACATGCAAGTATTAAGATAAAACTGACCAATGCATGTACTTTATGCATGCATGTATTGCAATTAATACATTGATAAACATAAACTTTGAGAAAACAAGAGCATTAATTGGGTGCTTTTACAAATTACAAAAAATATTCCACCACTCACCATCTACCTTGGTTGGTGAGATTTTTGAATTAAGCCTTATAAACCGAAAAGGAGGCAGTATCTAACACTAAAATGTAACTAAATACATCGGTATTTAGACAAATGTAAGACAAAATTTTTGAGACGGAGGGATATATACATGCATTGACCATCGATGACGAGACTGAGCTTGGCCAAAAAAATTGTGAAGCCACATGCGTCAGTACTGGGAGTTTTTCTCGAGAGTTGAACGGCCGAGTTAGATGTCACGGCGTTGACCAATAACCTCTCTACCGTGCGTGCGCATGCATTGCAATTCCAAGTGGTTAAATGAAGACCCAAGCTGCAGCACGCGTGCATGGCTGGCCAACCAATCCGTTTCATGTCTTTGTCCTCAAAAAATATCAACGGACTCATGTCTCTGACCAATATGTACTCATTACGAGACAATATCAGGTGAAAACCCAACCTTCAGTGGAAGCGTGGAAACCTTACCACAGGCTGTTGGATCTTATATGTATGAACTAGATTCATTCATAACTGCTACATGCAGTTTTGCAGAAAAACGCCCGCTCACAGTGAAGCCATTTTGCACATAACCCCCTGATGCATACAAGTATCACAGCTAGCTCCTCATCACATGTGACGCTTAGTCACATGCCCTTCATTGCGTCTGTGCTTCTCCAAGTATATGAGCCTCATATCACAGCTAGCTTAATTAGAACCATGTCCAAGGAAGATCTGCCCAAAAATATTGAAGTCTGCCCAGTTCCTTGTAAATTTAAATAGAACAAATAGTACAATAGAACAACTTAAACCATTGCCCAGATCAATGCCGAAACCAAAACCAAACCATTGCCCAGTTCAAGAACTCCTGACATAGCACATTCCAGCAATTGAGACCATTGCCTACAATAGATTTAAGTAAGGCAAACAGTATAGCTGCACATAGTGTGATTATGCAACATCAATCTGATTCAGTCACTCAAGATAATGCCTCACTCCAGTACACACTTATAAAATAGACGCGTCATTAAAATCTACACCTTTATATACATCAGCCATTGAGCACATAGCTCCAGTAAGCTTATAACTTCAGAAGTCTGGCACCAAGAACTAATAGCTCCATTACTCTAGCCAAGAACACACCAATGGAATAATTTTAGTCCTAGTAACTTGTAGAAGTCAATAGGGCCACCAAGCAACCTGAAACAAAAAAGTTTAATTGGTCAAGCCGTAGGAAACATCGATGGAAATATACAAAAAAAATTATAAACAAAATTTTAATACTAATCTATGAATATAGTTACACCAGTGTGTGTTGTATTTAATAGCAAGCAAAATTTTAGAACTATTCTCTAAACTAAGTCCATAGGAATGTACCATAATCATGTCTGTTGCATTTCCTTGTCCTTGTTCTTCTTCTTCTCTTTCTGTCTTTGCTTTCCACCCTTATCCCTGTACCCCTTTAGTCTTTTGATTCTACCCCTTGATCGAATATCATTTGGAGGATGGATATGAACCTCACTTGGAATGGAGCAACCTAAAAATTCCTCAAATTCTTCTGCTTGAGTTTGTTTTTTTGCTGGAACTTGGGTAGACAATTGCTCTCCAAGTGCAAAAATGTGATCTCTCAAGAATTGCATGCCGACCTGAGATTGCTTCGCTTGTACTAAAAGGTCTTCCATCTTTTTACATGTTTCTGAAGCTAATTTTTGTATCTCCGGATCAATTGAACTGCTCTCATTGCCTTCCAATAGAATGCCGTCCTCGTCAAAGACTGGCTCGGTTTTGCAGTCCTTTCTAAACCTTTTGAGTACATAATGCTTTGGCAATTCATTTAGCTGGGCAGTTCTTAGGACATGGATCAGATGACGACATGGGATACCATGTGTCTCAAACAACTTACATGTGCAAGAACCTACCATGGTTGTTGTGTTGTAAGTTACCACCCTTAGTTTCTTATAGCCATCATGTATAGTTACTGTTTTAACCTCACCATCATGTGCCATCATCTCAACAAGGCAACGATCCCTATCAGCAAGCAACTCATGTTGAAAATCCTGAAATATCTCATGCGTGAACACCTCGCTGCCATGCTTTTCAATCGCCCACGATGTCTTCAACACAGGCATCGTATGTAGGCTCACATGGTCCTCTTGCAACTCCTTATGACGTTGTTCTTCCAAAGCCGTGTCAAATCTAAGCCAAAACTCAACCAAAGCATGCTTGTAACCAATAATACGTGAGAAAAAAGAATTGGCACTCTCTGACCTTGAAGTGGTCCGCATAAGCCCTGACAAAGCTATTTCTTTGAAATAAGCTGGTATCCATGATTCTCGAAGGCTGAACCTTTTACTGAACCATTCATCATCTTCCAACCCATACTCTGACATAATTTCTTTCCATCGTTCCTCAAATTCAGTAGGAGTTTCAGAAGACCACACGCACCGACCTAATCGTTCATGGAAATCCTCATCGGTCTTCAAATTAGGGCCAACCTTTTGCGGGATCTTATTCATAATATGCCACATGCATAGCCTATGTGTGGCTGCTGGGAAAACTTCCCTTATTGCATTGTCCATGCTACTACATTCGTCAGTTATTATAAACCTAGGTGCAGCCCCTCCCATAGCTTTCAAGAATGTGCGAAACAACCACTTGTAAGAATCTGCCTTCTCATCGTGTAACATTGCAGCACCAAAACAAACACTTGCCTTATGGTGATTGATTCCAGTAAAGGGGGTGAATATCATGTTATATTGATTGGTGCTATACGTGGAGTCAAAGGACACAAGCTCTCCAAATAGAGCATAATTTTTCCTACATGTGGCATCCGCCCAGAACACATGTACCAGTCTGCCCTTATCATCAAGAACATAGTCAAAATAAAATCCTGAATTTGCAAGATGTTTTCTAGCAAGCTGGTCAACAAACATTTGAGCATCGGATGACTTGATGAGGCACCTAAGGTTTCGGTGGTGATTTTGCAAGTCTCTCTTTGTACAGCCAACATTCTCAA
>NC_041382.1:35443202-35477756 GCF_002162155.2 Triticum dicoccoides
GGAACCTGTATGCTAGGGATGTGCCAATGCTAGCTTTATGACAGTTCCATAATGTAGTCTTTGCTTGTTGGCTAACTTCCCTGTTTGATCTGATGAATTGTTTTTTACTGGGCGATACAAGTGTGTGTGTGCTCCTGTTCGAAAAGTGTCACAATGTACTTATTCTCGACCGTACGTTTGACCGCAAGTTTAGCTTCACACCCACATCTAGTGATTTTCCTCTCATATCTCCTCTTACTACCAGTGCTAGCTACCAAAGTTTCCTTACCTTTCCGCTCTTCACGGAAACCTTCACGGTCACAGTAGAAACGCTTGTGAGTAATGACACCATTGACAATCTTTTGCTGCCCCACACGTACTGAAAAACCAACATGATGTGCATAAGCTTCATAGAACTCCTTGGCTGCGTTCAAATCAGCAAAAGTCATCCCAATGGCTGGTCTGATGGCATCATCACACTCTGGAGTACAAGATGAGCCTTACAATTTGAACGAAAAGCACAACGGATTTACTATGTTGGAACACAGGAAATTATAAAGATGTACTCTCTCTGTAAAGAGATATAAGATCGTTTATAGATAACTAAAGTAGTGAGGGGGTACATATTAGTTACGCAAGTACTTACACAGAAAGGTGCACTATAGGATTTCTGTGGTGTAGTAAACCCAATGTCCAGACTTGGCCTAGTGTGGACGGCTGATTCTGCATCAGACTGGACATCACAAATAGCAAAAGAAGGAGCCTTGCTCACTTCACTTTGGCATTCCATTGTTACTGCACAAAACAAGATATACAGTTTGTAAGTGGAATCATAGGAGCCACCCAATATGTGTCTTCCAGAATAGCATAAAATAAGATAAATGGTACAAGGAACATTCAAGTGCTAGCATTACCTAATCTCAGCTCACTTTACCCAATAGAAACTTACATCATCTAGTTCACTGTCAGCAACACTAGTAGCAGTGGGACACACACACACATCTATAGTACCATCTACATCCTGTGGACGTACTACTGGTTTCCAGAACCATTAGCATATCATTAGTGTGTGAAAAAATCACCTGGTTGTAGCTGGTCATGACAGGCACTGGCAGACGGGCTGTGAGTGCCCACACCGGCTGGGCCGATTCAGTTTACATACTTATCATCATCTAAATTCTATCTAGACAGTAGCAGTAGCAGTTTATACAGATATCAATTTTCAGTAGACTACTGTCACACGCAGCACACATGCCAGGCAGCGACACACATATACTCATAGATGTATATAACACTTAATTAGGAGCAAGTAAATTATATCTCGCCAATTTCTTCAAGACAAAAATCTGGACAGTAAACTCTAGGAATATAAGCAGTTGCTGGCAAGATGCCACTACCTCGTCCCCTCTCCTATTTTCTTTTTAGATGTGCTGAACTTGGAGGAGACAACCCAATGAGCCACGAGCTACTCGCCCCCTCTGTTTGCTTTGCAAATCTAGCCCAATCTAGAGAAAAGGAGACCACTAGATGAGCCATTGGGACAAAGGAGAATGGGGCAAAGCAGAAAATATGAAGGGTACAAATCCTCATACCCAGGGACCCAAATCCAGTTGGGGATTCAGCACGGCTGGCCGGACAATCGCCGGAGAGGTATCAGCCGCGCCGCTCGCTGGCCGCCGGCCCAGCACGGAACACTCGGAATAGAGCTGCCACTTAGCGGAACAATCACCAGAGAGGAATCACCGGCGCCGCCCGCCGCTCGCCGTCCAGCGCCGAACGAGAGGGTCTGGCCGGCTCGTCTCCTAACCCTAGCTTCCCACGATAGGAAATAGAATGGGGATTGGCATACTGCTACGGGGAAAGGTACAGAAGGGCTCAGGTTCTGTATGTAGGAGCAGAATTCTACGGGGTTTAATTTGCAATTTGTACATCCTTCCATCTCGCAGCACACGTTTTCTATCCAACGGCACAAGGCCAAGTTTCCATGTTTTCGCTGAATGTACGGTTTCCACCAGATATGTACTCACGTCATTACTACGACACCACCGCTCCCTGTCCCTTCCCGAGGCCACACGCATCAACCATCCCACGGACGTAGACCAATGAACGCAGCTTCATCATTTTCCACAAGTAGTTGAATGGTTCTACTCGTCTCTTTCAAATAGTTTTTGGGAGATGGTATGTGTTGATATTTCATCTCTCAATTCAACGTTATATCAAACAAGTTGTGCCTGGCTCCGACGAGAGAGGCGTGATGACGACGGCACGTCTTCGGCTTGCTTCAGTGCTTGTAGTCGTCGCTAGGTGATCTATGAATCTGAATGTATTTTTCATTATTTCTGGTGATAGTATTCTGGATTAGGGGGTACTAACCTAGTTGGCATGTGCTCCTCGGATGGGCCAGTGGGCCTTTATTTTCTCAAGATGGACTCTGGAAGTTGCACGATGGGGCGTGATCAGGACTACATCTACCAAATGCTTGACGTACACTTCAGGACGTCCTGCCGTCTCTACGGCAAGATATTGACCCTTTTTTTTAGGGAAGGCCATCATGGCACATTTTATCGTTTCAAAAAATGTTTACATCGTTCAACAAGAACTGTAGAATCAAGCTAGGGGCCTCATCGTGCCAAATACCCTACCTAGCGTGTAGAGGGGACCTTAACGCAATCTCATTCATGTAGCCTTAGAGTTAGAACACATCTGAAGATCTCGAGGTAGATCAACTCTGTATTTGATACATCTTCATCAATATAAACAAGACCAGCGCGTAGGGTTTTACCTCCATGAAGAAGGCTCGAACCCGGGTAAACATTGTCTCCTTGTTCCTGTTACCATCTGTCCAAGATCCACAACTCGGGACCCCCTACCTCGAGGTCTTCCGGTTTCCACACCAACACTGGTGCTTCATTGAGATTCCGCTGTGAGATCGGCAGAAGGATCGATGGGATCGCCGGTTAGCAACTCCAAACCCACGGGCATGAACCCCGTGACCGGAACTTCTATCACGAAAACACCTCTCCTCCTTCACGGGCTTGAGGCGACCCATGACTCCTCTCCGACCCTTGCTGAACCCCCTCTCAGGGACGACGGGCCGAGGTGGGAAGCTAGAGTTCTTGCTCTATCTTGTATTCTCTCCGGTCTTTTTTATTTGCATATAAGTTTTGTCCGAAGTCAAAATATCTCTACTTCGACCAAACTTACAAAAAAAGTGCAAATATTCACAATGCCAAATCAATATTGTTACATGCATTATGAAATTGTCTAAAAAAACATGCAATGTAATTTCATAGTATATATATATATATATATATATATTTGGTATTGTAGATGTTGATATTTTTTTAACATAAATTTGGTCAAACTTTGCAAAGTATGACTTGACAGAAATCAAAATGCTGGCTAAAGCCTTGTACGATGCTAGGTGCTTAGGGAAGTGCTTAGAAAAATAAACCGGTTTTTTCTGAAGCACCGGTGCCTATTTCTACAGAAGAGACGCCTAACTAAGTGTCTATCCTGTACAAATAAGCATCGATGCTTAAGAAAAGTCTGTTTTATTTATCTAAACACCTTGCATTGTACAAGGCATAATGCACAAAGTGCGCGTCATAGGTTGGCTCAATTTGACGAGCGTTGCCTGTGTTGCTATGCTGACTGGTTTATGTGTTTCATTTAGTTTTTTTCTTTGCCTAAACAATTTTTTTTCATTTTCTTTGGTTTTCGTTTGATTTTCATAAAACAACATGTCACATTTTTAAAAAAGTATTTTTTTTCTAAAAACAGAAGCTATTTTGTTTTAAAAATTAACTTCTTAAACGTTTCAAAATATTTAAAAACACATTAACACATTTTTTAACAGGAATATATTTTTGGAAAACTGGATATCTTTTGGAACTGTTAACATTTTCAAAAACTGAATATTTTTAGAAACCTGAAAATGTAAAACAGTAATAATAATAATAATAATAATAATAATAATAATAATAATAATAATAATAATAATAATAATAAATGAACCAAAAAGTTTGACAAAGGAAAAAAATACCAGAAGGTTCTAAAAAAGGATTTCAATAGACTTAATTGGCCGGCTCATTTCCAAGTCGCTATGTGTGATGGGCCTTCACCTTATCTAATTGTCCAGCCCACCCGCAGGTCACTATTTGCGATTGGCCGACACCGAGTGTGCCCTATAGGAAGTGTCGATACCTTGAGAGAAACTAATCGAGGGGTACGTCCTGCGGGAGCCCCTCAAGGGTCATTTGATAGGCTAAGATCCCGACACTTGGAATGCTCTCAGTTACCGCCACGTGTTGTATGTTGAGCGCTCCTTCAAGATTTCTTTTCTGTACGTGTTTTGGGGCTTTAGATTTTTTTTCCTTTTTTTTGTTTTTGCCCTCTTTTTTCAAGATTTTGGAGAAACTAATTCATTGAAAAGAAATTGGCACGAAAAATACACGTTTTTTGCTTCCAGGAGAGGCGCAAATTTGCATCTCGCGGAGGCACAAGTTTGATTCCGTGCGAGGCACAGGTGTACGGTTGTGCCTCTCAAAAAGGGGAAAATGTGTTTTTTTGCTTTCACAAGAGGCACAATTGTGCTTGTCGGAAAAGGAAAAAAAATGTTTTTTTGCTTTCACGAGAGATATAGATTTGCTTTTTGGGGCTCAAATTGACTTCTGGTGTCTCTCAGAAATGAAAGAGAAAAAAAATGTGTTCATGGTTACAATTTTTTCTATCGGAAAGGGAAAAATGTAAAACAAAATTGTGTTTATGGTTACAATTTTTCTATCAGTTTTTTCGGAGTTTTTCATGAAAACAAATTTTTTTCGAAACCTATTAAGATGAGATATAATTTTGAAGATCTCGACGCGAGGAATCCAACTAGGAAAACGGTTTAGGATTTGGACGCACGGTTCAAAAGATAAAATGTTAAAAAAAAACTTCCAGGTTGCTTCTTGTGAGAAGATGGAGTGACCTTTGCAAGGGTTACTCAAGTAGGGATTTCTCTATACCTCAGTTAACACAAGTTTTCTTTTCCGCGGCAACACTTAACACCAGCTTTTGGGGTCGGATTGGTCAGTCGGTCATGTTCCTCGATCAATCAATCAAAAAAGGAGTGAGATTAGTTTTCCCCTAGGGTTTCTCTAGGGTTCCACTTTTCCTCTGGCGATCTAGCCAGAGTCCACGTCAAATCTTGGTAGTTCATCGGATTTTCTCCGGTAATCAGTGAAATCCACCTCTGGCTGTCACGCGCAGGTGAGTGCATGGCGGAATCAACGTCTCATGAGGTGGGGGTTACGGGGGAAGTTCTGGCGGCAGCAGGTGTGGTGAATACGATGGAAGGTGATGTCTACTACACAACCTTCTTCTTGTAGACGTTGTTGGGCCTCTAAGTGCAGAGGTTTGTAGGACAGTAGCAAATTTCCCTCAAGTGGATGACCTAAGGTTTATCAATCCGTAGGAGACGTAGGATGAAGATGGTCTCTCTCAAGCAACCCTGCAACCAAATAACAAAGAGTCTCTTGTGTCCCCAACACACCCAATACAATGGTAAATTGTATAGGTGCACTAGTTCGGCGAAGAGATGGTGATACAAGTGGTATATGGATAGTAGATAAAGGTTTTTGTAATCTGAAAATATAAAAATAGCAAGGTAACTAATGATAAAAGTGAGCACAAACGGTATTGCAATGTGTTGAAACAAGGCCTAGGGTTCATACTTTAGCTAGTGCAAGTTCTCTCAACAATAATAACATAATTGGATTATATAACTATCCCTCAACATGCAACAAAGAGTCACTCCAAAGTCACTAATAGCGGAGAACAAACGAAGAGATTATGGTAGGGTACGAAACCACCTCAAAGTTATTCTTTTCAATCAATACGTTGGGCTATTCCTATAAGTGTCACAAACAGCCCTAGAGTTCGCACTAGAATAACACCTTAAGACACAAATCAACCAACACCCTAATGTCACCAAGATACTCCAATGTCACCTCAAGTACCGTGGGTATGATTATACGATATGCATCACACAATCTCAGATTCATCTATTCAACCAACACATGGAACCTCAAAGAGTGCCCCAAAGTTTCTACCGGAGAATCACGATGAGAACGTGTGCCAACCCCTATGCATAGGTTCATGGGCGGAACCCACAAGTTGATCACCAAAACATACATCAAGTGAATCACGTGGTATCCCATTGTCACCAAAGATACGCACGGCAAGACATACATCAAGTGTTCTCAAATCTTTAAAGACTCAATCCGATAAGATAACTTCAAAGGGGAAACTCAATCCATTACAAGAGAGTAGAGGGGGGAGAAAACATCATAAGATCCAACTATAATAGCAGAGATCGCGATACATCAAGATCGTATCACCTCAAGAACACGAGAGAGAGAGAGAGAGAGAGATCAAACACATAGCTACTGGTACATACCCTCAGCCCCGAGGGAGAACTACTCCCTCCTCGTCATGGAGAGCACCGGGATGATGAAGATGGTCACCAGAGAGGGATTCCCCCCTCCGGCAGGGTGCCGTAATGGGTCTAGATTGGTTTTCGGTGGCTACGGAGGCTTCTGGCGGCGGAACTCCCGATCTATTGTGCTCCCGGATGTTTTTAGGGTATATGGAGATATATAGGCGGAAGAAGTATGTCAGGGGAGCCATGAGGGGCCCACGAGGGTGGAGGACGCGCCCAGGGGGGTGGGCGCGCCCCCTGCCTCGTGGCCTCCTCGTTGCTTCCCTTACGTGGACTCCTAGTCTCCCGGGTTGCTTTCCTTCCAAAAATAAGTTCCGTGAAGTTTCAGGTCAATTGGACTCCGTTTGATTTTCCTTTTCTGCGATACTCTAAAATAAGGAAAAAACAGAAACTGGCACTGGGCTCTAGGTTAATAGGTTAGTCACAAAAATAATATAAAAGTGTATAATAAAGCCCATAAACATCCAAAGTTGATAATATAATAGCATGGAACAATCAAAAATTATAGATACGTTGGAGACGTATCAGCATCCCCAAGCTTAATTCCTGCTCGTCCTCGAGTAGGTAAATGATAAAAATAGAATTTTTGATGTGGAATGCTATCTAACATATTTATCCATGTAGTTCTCTTTATTGTGGCAAGAATATTCAGATCCATAAGATTCAAGACAAAAGTTTAATATTGACATAAAAATAATAATACTTCAAGCATACTAACAAAGTAATCATGTCTTCTCAAAATAACATGGCCAAAGAAAGCTATCCCTACAAAATCATATAGTCTGGCTATGCTCCATCTTCACCACACAAAATATTTAAATCATGCACAACCCCGATGACAAGCCAAGCAATTGTTTCATACTTTTGATGTTCTCAAACTTTTTCAATCTTCACGCAATATATGAGCGTGAGCCATTGACATAACACTATAGGTGGAATAGAATGGTGGTTGTGGAGAAGACAAAAAGGATAAGATAGTCTCACATCAACTAGGCGTATCAACGGGCTATGGAGATGCCCATCAGTAGATATCAATGTGAGTGAGTAGGGATTGCCATGCAATGGATGCACTAGAGCTATAAGTGTATGAAAGCTCAAAAAGAAACTAAGTGGGTGTGTATCCAACTTGCTTTCTCACGAAGACCTAGGGCATTTTGAGGAAGCCCATCATTGGAATATACAAGCCAAGTTCTATAATGAAAGATTCCCACTAGTATATGAAAGTGACAACATAGGAGACTCTCTATCATGGTGCTACTTTGAAGCACAAGTGTGGTAAAAGGATAGTAGCATTGCCCCTTCTCTCTTTTTCTCTCATTTTTTTATTTTTTTATTTGGGCCTTCTCTTTTTTATGGCCTTTTTTTCTTTTTTTATTTAGGCTTCTTTGACCTCTTTTATTTATTTTTGTTCGGAGTCTCATCCCGACTTATGGGGGAATCATAGTCTCCATCATCCTTTCCTCACTGGTACAATGCTCTAATAATGATGATCATCACACTTTTATTTACTTACAACTCAAGAATTACAACTCGATACTTAGAACAAGATATGAATCAATATGAATGCCTCCGACGGTGTACCGGGATGTGCAATGACTCATGAGTGACATGTATGAAAGAATTATGAATGGTGGCTTTGCCACAAATACGATGTCAACTACATGATCATACAAAGCAATATGACAATGATGAAGCGTGTCATAATAAACGGAACGGTGGAAAGTTGCATGGCAATATATCTCGGAATGGCTATGGAAATTCCATAGTAGGTAGGTATGGTGGCTGTTTTGAGGAAGGTATATGGTGGGTGTATGATACCGGCGAAAGGTGCATGATATTAGAGAGGCTAGCAATTGTGGAAAGGTGAGAGTGCGTATAATCCATGGACTCAACATTAGTCATAAAGAACTCACATACTTATTGCAAATATCTATTAGTTATCGAAATGAAGTACTACGCGCATGCTCCTGGGGGATAGATTGGTAGGAAAAGACCATTGCTCGTCCCCGACCGCCACTCATAAGGAAGGCAATCAATAAATAAATCATGCTCCGACTTCATCACATAACGGTTCACCATACGTGCATGCTACCGGAATCACAAACTTCAACACAATTATTTCTCAAATTCACAACTACTCAACTAGCATGACTCTAATATCACCATCTCCATATCTCAAAACAATCATCAAGTATCAAACTTCTCTTAGTATTCAATGCACTTTATATGAAAGTTTTTATTATATCCCTCTTGGATGCCCATCATATTAAGACTAAATTCATAACCAAAGCAAATTACCATGCTGTTCTAAAGACTCTGAAAATAATATAAGTGAAGCATGAGAGATCAATTATTTCTTCAAAATAAAATCACCACCGTGCTCTAAAAAGATATAAGTGAAGCACTAGAGCAAATGACAAACTACTCCGAAAGATATAAGTGAAGATCAATGCCACCATGCTCTAAAAAGATATAAGTGAAGCACTAGAGCAAATGACAAACTACTCCGAAAGATATAAGTGAAGATCAATGAGTAGTCGAATAATTATGCAACTATGTAAAGACTCTCTAACATTTAATAATTTCAGATCTTGGTATTTTATTCAAACATCAAGCAAAGCAAAAGAAAATAAAATGACGCTCCAAGCAAAACACATATCATGTGGCGAATAAAAATATAGCTCCAAGTAAAGTTACCGATGAACGAAGACGAAAGAGGGGATGCCTTCCGGGGCATCCCCAAGCTTAGGCTCTTGGTTGTCCTTGAATATTACCTTGGGGTGCCTTGGTCATCCCCAAGCTTAGGCTCTTGCCACTCCTTATTCCATAGTCCATCGAATCTTTACCCAAAACTTGAAAACTTCACAACACAAAACTTAACAGAAAACTCGTAAGCTCCGTTAGTATAAGAAAATAAATCACCACTTAGGTACTGTAATGAACTCATTCTTTATTTATATTGGTGTTAAACCTACTGTATTCCAACTTATCTATGGTTCATACCCTCTGATACTACTCATAGATTCATCAAAATAAGCAAACAACACATCGAAAATAGAATCTGTCAAAAACAGAACAGTCTGTAGTAATCTGGATCAAACGTATACTTCTGGAACCCCACAAATTCTAAAATAAATTGTAGACCTGCGGAATTTATCTATTAATCATCTTCAAAAAGAATTAACTCAATATCACTTTCTAAATAAAAATGGCAGCAATTCTCATGAGCGCTAAAGTTTCTGTTTTTTACAACAAGATCAACAAGACTTTCCCCAAGTCTTCCCAACGGTTCTACTTGGCACAAACACTAATTAAACACATAAAACCACATATAAACAGAGGCTAGATGAATTATTTATTACTAAACAGGAAGCAAGGAACAAAAATAAAATTGGGTTGCCTCCCAACAAGCGCTATCGTTTAACGCCCCTAGCTAGGCATGATGATTTCAATGATGCTCACATAAAGGATAAGAATTGAAACAAAAAGAGAGCATCATGAAGAATATGACTAGCAAATTTAAGTCTAAACCTCTTCCTATGCATAGGGATTTTGTGAGCAAACAACTTGTGGGAACAAGAATCAACTTGCAAAGGAAGGTAAAACAAGCATAACTTCAAAACTTTAAGCACATAGAGAGGAAACTTGATATTATTGCAATTCCTACAAGCATATATTCCTCCCTCATAATAATTTTCAGTAGCATCATGAATGAATTCAACAATATAACCAGCATCTAAAGAATTCTTTTCATGATCTACAAGCATATAATTTTTATTACTCTCCACATAAGCAAAATTCTTCTCATTCGAAATAGTGGGAGTATCATAAGAAACTCGAATACTATAAATTGTTTCCATATTAAAATAGTAATGTTCAGAAAAAGGGGAATCATAATCATGACAAGTTTTACAAATATAATCATCACTACTTTTTATAGCATATGTATCATCACAATAATCATCATAAGTAGGAGGCATGCTATCATCATTATAAATTTGCATATCAAAACTTGGGAGACTAAAAATATCATCTTCATTAATCATAGCCTCCCCAAGCTTGGGACAAACATTTATTGCAGCAAATATATTCTCAAAAACATCATCTTCATCAAACATAGCATCCCCAAGCTAGGGCCTTTTCATATCATAAGCATAATCACTCTCATCATTAATAGTATGGATAGCACCAATAGTATAGCAATTATCATATTCTTCCAAACAAGTGCCAAAAAGATTTTCAAGATCATAAGAAGTATCATTATCTTCCACAATTATATTTTCATGAGGCACAATAGTAATAGGAGCAGCACTATTTGGGGGAGATATCTTTTTACCTCTCTTCCTTTTTCTTTTCTTCTTCTTCACCACATCATGTGTGGGTTCAATCCTCTTTTTGAAGCTCCTTATTAATGAGATTGGTTGAATAGGAGGCTCCTCCTCGTCACGTGATTCATCATAAGAAATAACAGGAGGATATTGGGAAGTCTCTTCCCTTTCATTAGTATTCTCTTCATCTTCTATTTGTTTCCTTTTATTTATGTAATTGGCAATATAAGGATTTTCAATGCAATTTACCGCACAATACATATAAATTTCCTCTAGATCAAAGCCAGGAAGTTTGTAACGGGCAAATTCTGGAAGATTACTAGTTAAACGTTTCATTTATTCATAACCCATAAGCAAACTAAGTTCATTATAATGTGCAAGGGAAATCAAGTCATCACAATTTTTGGACACGATTAGATCATGTAACAATTTGCATCGGATAGCTAAATGACCCTATTCATTGCAAAGTCCACAAGTACGGCCAAGAAAATTTAAATTTTCAACACAATCATCTAGTATTTCTTGCAACAATTTAGTTTGTAAGTACTTATGCTTCTTGCAATATCTATCTTCCCTTTTTGGTGTGTACTTACAAACCCAATGCACTCCACAAAAATTGACATGTTTATAGGAGACATTTTCATCATAACTAGTGAAATCATCATTAGTATCATGGATATTCAAAGAATTCGTACTAACAACATTGCAATCATGCTCATCATTCACTTATTTAATGCCAAGCATTCTATGTAATTCTACTTCTAGTATTTGAGCACAATTTTCCTTTCCATCATACTCACGAAAGATATTAAAAAGATGAAGCGTATGAGAGGTAAACTCAATTCCATTTTCTTATAGTTTTCTTTTATAAACTAAACTAGTGCTAAAACAAGAAACTAAAAGATTCAACTGCAAGATCTAAAGATATACCTTCAAGCGCTAACCTCCCCGGCAACGGCGCCAGAAAAGAGCTTGATGTCTACTACACAACCTTATTCTTATAGACGTTGTTGGGCCTCCAAGTGCAGAGGTTTGTAGGACAGTAGCAAATTTCCCTCAAGTGGATGGCCTACGGTTTATCAATCTATAGGAGGCGTAGGAGGAAGATGGTCTCTCTCAAGCAACCCTGCAACCAAATAACAAAGAGTCTCTTGTGTCCCCAACACACCCAATACAATGGTAAATTGTATAGGTGCACTAGTTCGGCGAAGAGATGGTGATACAAGTGGTATATGGATAGTAGATAAAGGTTTTTGTAATCTGAAAATATAAAAATAGCAAGGTAACTAATGATAAAAATGAGCACAAATGGTATTGCAATGTGTTGAAACAAGGCCTAGGGTTCATACTTTCGCTAGTGCAAGTTCTCTCAACAATAATAACATAATTGGATTATATAACTATCCCTCAACATGCAACAAAGAGTCACTCCAAAGTCACTAACAACGGAGAACAAATGAAGAGATTATGGTAGGGTACGAAACCACCTCAAAGTTATTCTTTCCAATCAATCCGTTGGGCTATTCCTATAAGTGTCACAAACAGCCCTAGAGTTCGTACTAGAATAACACCTTATGACACAAATCAACCAAAACCCTAAGGTCACCTAGATACTCCAATGTCACCTCAAGTATCCGTGGGTATGATTATACGATATGCATCACACAATCTCAGATTCATCTATTCAACCAACACATAGAACCTCAAAGAGTGCCCCAAAGTTTCTACCGGAGAATCACGACGAGAACGTGTGCCAACCCCTATGCATAGGTTCATGGGCGGAACCCGCAAGTTTATCACCAAAACATACATCAAGTGAAGCACGTGGTATCCCATTGTCACCACAGATACGCACGGCAAGACATACATCAAGTGTTCTCAAATCTTTAAAGACTCAATCCGATAAGATAACTTCAAAGGGGAAACTCAATCCATTACAAGAGAGTAGAGGGGGGAGAAAACATCATAAGATCCAACTATAATAGCAAAGCTCGCGATACATCAAGATCGTATCACCTCAAGAACACGAGAGAGAGAGAGAGAGAGAGATCAATCACATAGCTACTGGTACATACCCTCAGCCCCGAGGGAGAACTACTCCCTCCTCGTCATGGAGAGCAACGGGATGATGAAGATGGTCACCGGAGAGGGATTCCCCCCTCCGGCAGGGTGCCGGAACGGGTCTAGATTGGTTTTCGGTGGCTATTGAGGCTTCTGGCGGCGGAACTCCCGATCTATTGTGCTCCCGGATGTTTTTAGGGTATATGGAGATATATAGACGGAAGAAGTACGTCAGGGGAGCCATGAGGTGCCCACGAGGGTGGAGGGTGCGCCCAGGGGGGTGGGCGCGCCCCCTGCCTCGTGGCCTCCTCGTTGCTTCCCTTACGTGGACTCCAAGTCTCCCGGGTTGCTTTCCTTCCAAAAATAAGTTCCGTGAAGTTTTAGGTCAATTGGACTCCGTTTGATTTTCCTTTTCTGTGATACTCTAAAACAAGGAAAAAAAACAGAAACTAGCACTGGGCTCTAGGTTAATAGGTTAGTCCCAAAAATAATATAAAAGTGTATAATAAAGCCCATAAACATCCAAAGTTGATAATATAATAGCATGGAACAATAAAAAATTATAGATACGTTGGAGACGTATCAGAAGGTGAGATTAGATCTAAAGGAGGAAGGCAGGAACGGGCGATGAGGGATGAGGATGCAGCGAGGAGAAGGGAAGGAGGTGAGAAGGACTCGCAGAAGGAGGACCTGTCGGACGGTGGGCGAGAGGAGTACGGCGACTTCCACGATCATGATCTTGAGGGCCAGTTTGCGGGGATGAGGCTGCACGAGAAGGAAGAAGAAGACCTCGATTTCTCAAAATAGGTAGAGGATCTAATCAAGGATGTACGCTGGCTCGCTTTGTTTTGTGTTCATACCACAAAGCCATTTAGTCATGCGGCGCTCCTGTCTCAGATGCGCAATGATACGTCCATTTTTCATCATGTTTTTATATCGATAATTATCGCATTATGGGCTGTTATTACACATTATGTCACAATACTTATGCCTATTCTCTCTTATTTTACAAGGTTTACATGAAGAGGGGGAATGCCGGTAGCTGGAATTCTAGGCTGGAAAAGGAGCAAATATTAGAGACCTATTATGCACATCTCCAAAAGTCCTGAAACTCAACAGGAGTTATTTTCAGAATATATAAAAAATACTGAGCAAAGAAAGTACCAGAGGGGGGGCACCCACCATCCACGAGGGTGGGGGGCGCGCCCTACCCCCCTAGGCGCGCCCCCCTGCCTCGTGGGCCCCCTGGTGGCCCTCTGATGCCCATCTTTGGCTATATGGAGTCTTTCGTCGAGAAAAAAAATCATAAGCAAGCTTTTGGGAACTTATTGGAGACTTCATATCTCTCAATCCGGGCATTTGCTTGAAATATTAACTTCAACTCCTGGAACATCTCATATGCTCCATGACGTTCAAAACGTCGTTGAAGTCCCGGTTCTAAGCCGTAAAGCATGGCACACTGAACTATCGAATAGTCATCAGCTTTGCTCTGCCAGACATTCACAATATTTGGTGTTGCTCCAGCAGCAGGCCTGGCACCCAGCGGTGCTTCCAGGACGTAATTCTTCTGTGCACCAATGAGGATAATCCTCAAGTTACGGACCCAGTCCGTGTAATTGCTACCATCATCTTTCAACTTTGCTTTCTCAAGGAACGCATTAAAATTCAACGGAACAACATCACGGGCCATTTATCTACAATCATACATAAACAAGCAAGATACTATCAGGTACTAAGTTCATGATAAATTTAGGTTCAGCTAATCATATTACTTAAAGAACTCCCACTTAGATAGACATCCCTCTAATCATCTAAGTGATTACGTGATCCAAATCAACTAAACCATGTCCGATCATCACGTGAGATGGAGTAGTTTCATTGGTGAACATCACTATGTTGATCATATCTACTATATGATTCACGCTCGACCTTTCGGTCTCCGTGTTCCGAGGCCATATCTGTATATGCTTGGCTCGTCAAGTATAACCTGAGTATTCCGCGTGTGCAACTGTTTTGCACCCGTTGTATTTGAACGTAGAGCCTATCACACCCGGTCATCACGTGGTGTCTCAGCACGAAGAACTTTCGCAACGGTGCATACTCAGGGAGAACACTTCTTGATAATTTAGTGAGAGATCATCTTATAATGCTACCATCAATCAAAGCAAGATAAGATGCATAAAAGATAAACATCACATGCAATCAATATAAGTGATATGATATGGCCATCATCATCTTGTGCTTGTGATCTCCATCTCCGAAGCACCGTCATGATCACCATCGTCACCGGCGCGACACCTTGATCTCCATCGTAGCATCGTTGTCGTCTCGCCAGTCTTATGCTTCCACGACTATCGCTCCCGCTTAGTGATAAAGTAAAGCATTACAGCGCGATTGCATTGCATACAATAAAGCGACAACCATATGGCTCCTGCCAGTTGCCAATAACTCGGTTACAAAACATGATCATTTCATACAATAAAATTTAGCATCATGTCTTGACCATATCACATCACAACATGCCCTGCAAAAACAAGTTAGACGTCCTCTACTTTGTTGTTGCATGTTTTACATGGCTGCTACGGGCTTAAGAAAGAACCAATCTTACCTACGCATCAAAACCACAACGATAGTTTGTCAAGTTGGTGCTGTTTTAACCTTTGCAAGGACCGGGCGTAGCCACACTCGGTTCAACTAAAGTTGGAGAAACTGTCACCCGCAAGCCACCTATGTGCAAAGCACGTCGGGAGAACCGGTCTCGCGTAAGCGTACGCGTAATGTCGGTCTGGGCCGCTTCGTCCAACAATACCGCCGAACCAAAGTATGACATGCTGGTAAGCAGTATGACTTATATCGCCCACAACTCACTTGTGTTCTACTCGTGCATATAACATCAACATATAAAACCTAGGCTCGGATGCCACTGTTGGGTTTCGTAGTAATTTCAAAAAAATTCCTACGCTCATGCAAGATCATGGTGATGCATAGCAACGAGAGGGGGAGAGTGTGATCTACCTACCCTTGTAGATCGACAACGGAAGCGTTTGGTTGATGTAGTCGTACGTCTCCACGGCCTGACCGATCAAGCACCGAAACTACGGCACCTCCGAGTTCTAGCACACGTTCAGCTCGATGACGATCCCCGGACTCCGATCCAGCAAAGTGTTGGGGAAGAGTTCCGTCAGCACGACGGCGTGGTGACGATCTTGATGTACTATTGTCGTAGGCTTCGCCTAAGCACCGCTATAATATTATCGAGGACTATGGTGGAAGGGGGCACCGCACACGGCTAAGAATATGATCACGTGGATCAACTTGTGTCTCTAGGGGTGCCCCTGCCTCCGTATATAAAGGTTCAAGGGAGGGGGGCCGGCCGGCCAAGGTGTGGCGCGCCAGGAGGAGTCCTACTCCTTCTGGGAGTAGGACTCCCCCCTTTCCTAGTTGGAATAGGATTCGTGGAGGGGGGGGGAAGAGGAGAGAGAGGAGGAAGGGGGGCGGCCCCCTCTCCTTGTCCAATTCGGACCGAGGGGGGGAGGGGCGCGCGGCCCATCTCTGGCAACCTCTCCTCTCTTCCACTAAGGCCCACTAAGGCCCATATACCTCCCGGGGGGTTCCGGTAACCTCCCGGTACTCCGGTAAAATCCCGATTTCACCCGGAACACTTCCGATATCCAAACATAGGCTTCCAATATATCAATCTTTATGTCTCGACCATTTCGAGACTCCTCGTCATGTTCGTGATCACATCCGGGACTCCGAACAACCTTCGGTACATCAAAATGCATAAACTCATAATATAACTGTCATCGTAACCTTAAGCGTGCGGACCCTACGGGTTCGAGAACAATGTAGACATGACCGAGACACGTCTCTGGTCAATAACCAATAGCGGAACCTGGATGCTCATATTGGCTCCTACATATTCTACGAAGATCTTTTATCGGTCAGACCGCATAACAACATACGTTGTTCCCTTTGTCATCAGTATGTTACTTGCCCGAGATTCGATTATCGGTATCCTATACCTAGTTCAATCTCGTTACCGGCAAGTCTCTTTACTCGTTCTGTAATACATCATCACAACTAACTCATTAGTTGCAATGCTTGCAAGGCTTAAGTGATGTGCATTACCGAGAGGGCCCAGAGATACCTCTCCGACAATCAGAGTGACAAATCCTAATCTCGAAATACGCCAACCCAACATGTACCTCGGAGACACCTGTAGAGCTCCTTTATAATCACCCAGTTACGTTGTGACGTTTGGTAGCACACAAAGTGTTCCTCTGGCAAACGGGGGTTGCATAATCTCATAGTCATAGGAACATGTATAAGTCATGAAGAAAGCAATAGCAACATACTAAACGATCGGGTGCTAAGCTAATGGAATGGGTCATGTCAATCAGATCATTCAACTAATGATGTGATCCCGTTAATCAAATAACAACTCTTTGCTCATGGTTGGGAAACATAACCATCTTTGATTAATAAGCTAGTCAAGTAGAGGCATACTAGTGACACTATGTTTGTCTATGTATTCACACATGTATTATGTTTCCGGTTAATACAATTCTAGCATGAATAATAAACTTTTATCATGATATAAGGAAATAAATAATAACTTTATTATTGCCTCTAGGGCATATTTTCTTCACTCCGGTTTTTAGGTTAGTCCCAAAAATGATATAAAAGTGTAAAATAAAGCCCATTAACATCCAAAATAGATAATATAATAGCATGGAGCAATCAAAAATTATAGATACGTTGGAGACATATCACCCTACCTTCGGTGCTAGGATCGGGCGGATCGTGAAGACGTTCGACGACATCAACCGCGTTTTCATAACGCTTCCGCTTACGGTCTACGAGGGTACGTAGACAACACTCTTCCCTTCTCGTTGCTATGCATCACCTAGATAGATCTTGCGTGTGCGTAGGAAATTTTTGAAATTACTGCGTGCCCCAACAACTCCTTACTTAGCTGCCGCATGGCTAGGTGTGTGTGGGCTTTGGGTGATGAGGAGCTGCTTGAACACATGATATCAAATCAGAATGCTGATGCGAAGCTATGGTTGTTCTGGTTGTTCGAAACTACAAATCACCAAGATCTTACCCGAGTTCTCGTCACAATGTGGGCAATCTGGTGGGCTCGCCGGAAAGCCATTCATGAGAATGAGTTCCAGAGTCCGTTGTCAACCATGAGCTTCATCAGGAGATTTCTGGAGGAACTAGACATCGTAGCTATTCAAGCATCGCGTGCGCAGCCGGGCCGCTACTCAGCTCCGAAGGTGCAAGCTTGGTTACCATCAACAGGAGAAGCGGCAAAAATAAATTGTGAAGGAGCTATCTCTACTCTGGGGGAGAAAGGAGCATTGGCTATAGTGTGCCGGGACATGTCAGGAAAATTTTTTAGGGGCATCAGCGGTGGTTTTTGATGGCTTGATCGATCCGTCAAGTTTGGAGGCGCAAGCATGCAGCGAGGCTCTTGCCCTTGCACGAGACTTGAATTTGCATAATCTCGAGATCACTTCGGACTGCTTAGAGGTGATTACAAACATCAACAGAGAAGTTGAGCCAGTTTATGCCCCAATATTGCATGAAATCTTTCTTACTAGGAACCTTTTTACTTCTGTTGTTTTCCGTTTTGAAAGTACAGAGAATAATTTCGAGGCCCACTCGGTAGCAAAAGGAGCTGCGTCTCTGCCGGTGGGCCGCCATGTGTGGCTAGGGGTACTACCAGACATTGCTTGTATTTCGGATATGATGATCCTTGAATAAAATCCCTAGTTACCTTCAAAAAAAATTAACACCAGTTTTTTTTGAGTTGAGCTTAACACCAGCTTGCACCCAGTGCTCGCTTGAATCGCGCCAATATGGGCTGGCCCAGCACGGGCCACATGCCTTGGCTGCTTTTTTCCTTCCGTTTTTCCTTGCGTATTTTTGCATTCATTATTTGCTTAACTTTTTTTTACTTTCTTTGGTATTTTGACATATAATTTTTTATAAAATTCCTTTTCTATAAAATAAAATAAAAATGTTAAACACACATTAGAAAAATATTAAATGTGCATAGAAAAATGTTACTAATGTATAATAAAATTTTAAAATGCAAATGAAAACACTAGACATAAAAAAATTGTGTAAAAAATTAATCGTATATTTGAAAAATATTGAGTGTATGTATAAAAAAAATTGTTAGGTGTAAAATTTTATTTACGATGTTTATAGGAAAAGTAGACATAAACATATATGTTTACGAAAATTATGCATTGAAAAAATAGAAACCTGTATATAAAAAATGTTCCTAATGTATACAAGAAATATGCAATATGTACGGAAAAATTGGACATAAAAATTTTAAGTTATAAAAATGTTAATCATGCATTTTAAAATGTTAAATTTGTATGTCAAAAATGTTTGTAATTATATAAAAAAGTGAAATGTCTATATAAAAAGGTGCACACAAAAATATGAGTTTTCAAAAATGTTAATTATATAAATGGAAAATGTTAAATGTATATATAAAAAATGGTGCTGATGTATACAAGAATTTATCAAATGTATGAAAAAGTAGATATAAAGATATATCTTTTCAAAAATGCTGGTGATGTATTCGGAAAATGTTTATCGTGTAGATAAAAATATTCCTGATGTATATAAATAATATTGAATGTGTATGTAAAACATTTGACATGAAAATATAAGTGGAAAAGTAGTGTTGATCATGTATTTGAAAACAAGCTCAATGTGTACAGAAAAAAAATCCAATGTCTATGAAAAATGTTTCATGTATTGAAAATAATTAAATGTGTGTAAAAACCATGTTATATATGGAAAGAGAAAGAAAAAACGAATAACAACCAACAAGAGGCAAATAAATAAATAAAGAAAACAATGAAAATCGTGAAACAAACAAAGAAAAACTGATGAAATCTGAGAAAGAAACAAAGAAAATGGAGGACAAAATAAACTAGAAAAGAGAAAGAATAACCATTGTAAAAACAACAACCAAAGAAACAAAGAAACCCAAAGTACAATAGAGAAAAAGAAAGAAAACAAAGGAAAGCAAAAAACCAGGAAATAAATGAAATAACCGGTGAAAAAAAGCAAACCAAAAAATCAGTAAAGAAACAAAAAAAAAAGATAGATAAGAGGAAGAAATACAAATAAAAAGAAAGAGAAAACTAAAGCGAACAACCAACCAACGAAGCAACGGTGAGCTAGGGACGAATAATTGCAGTCTGGCAATGCACTCTAGATGTTTGATTAATTGCTAACCAAGGGTTCATGATAAACAGAGGGAATATAGATAGCAACTTTTTGGTCATTCAACTGGTGTCTGGTGATAGATACTGGCGAATTATTGAGCTGCAAAGAACTTGCATAAGTGATCGGAATGGCCAGTTAATTATATAAACCAAGGTACCGTAAAACAAGAAAAGCATTGAAGTTCTTTCGGAGAGATCCTCTGAAATGTATGAACGTGCGCTGCACCAATTGATTGCTATCCTCATGGTTTCAATGGTAACTGCTCTACCATCCCTTTTTTTCTTCTGCTGGTATTCCATAAACAATGTCAATTGTAGTTATAAACATCTTAATCATTCAGTGCGTTATGTTCCGCAAGATGGGCCCCAATCGCTCTGTTTTTCCATGGCATTTACCACTGTTCTTTGACAGTTTAAGTGAAATCTCTTTTGTTATATATAGTAGGCTCTGCAAGAGTTGGCTGCTATCTGTAGGTCTTACAAGAGTTGGCAGCTATCCGTAGGTCCTGGATCAGCATCCAATCAATATTTCCCCTTCTGTTTTTGCTGCAATAAAGTACATAGTGTTTACTTCTGTTATCTGAATAAGCTAGCGTACATGCCGCTGACAGTTTCCTACAATGATACTGTCATAAGGTATAATGCTGGGACATATTTACCTGTAACTAGCATCTCATGGATCAACGATATAGCATTTATTCCTCAACTTTTTCGGCCACCTTCGTTATTGTCCCTTAGGCCTAGGTGTGCCTCCCATTCATCGTCATTGCGCACGCCTAGTTCCTGCTCCACCATGATTTGCCTCCTTTTCTCAGCTGCTTGGCTCTTTCTTTAGAATCTGCTCGTTTGGTTATCATATTCATTTGCTTGTGGCGTTCATTGTTTAGGAATGGCGGGGAGCTCGTTGGTGCCTGCCGAGGAGGAGGTTTCTGTTGTTGCCTCTGATGGTATGCAGTTCCTACCAATAACCAATAAATAGTTGAGTAGTAAATAGTATGGAAAAAAATGTTGTTGTTGTATCTGTTTGATATGGTTAGAATAACCAATAAGACAATTTACAGAATATTTGGGGACACCATATATAGGTTTAGTTGGGTTTAGTGTATTATTACCTTCTATTGACTACAGAATTCACCACGTGCACTACTGGAATCGCTGATTTCACTGGGTTGTTGAAAAACATGGCAAAGGGGATAACAAACTCAGCAAAGACTTTGCCGAGTTCAAAACTCGGCAAAAAGGACTCAGCTGAATAGGGCTCAGCAATGTTATCTTTGACGTGTTCTTTTTCACACGAACTCGGAAAAATCTTTGCCAGGTGCAAAGTACATGAAACTCGGCAAACAAATGGCGTAGACAAAATGGATGGAACGGAACCAATGCCATGTGGCACAGTGGTTTGCCGAGTGCAGAAACTCAGCATAGGAGCACAGTTTACCGAGTGCTAAACTCGGCAATCTTATGTAGCAGAATGTTTTTTAAAAATGGCCATCAGTATCCACGCATTTGTCTCCCAAATTTGTATAAACAAGATTTATTCATATAGAGCCACACATGAGATCAATACTCAATCCGAGAAGACACACAACAGCAAAAGATGTATTCATATGTAGGCGTCATGAGGAGGGAGCTGTGATGCAAATCAGCGATGGGGGAGGGAAAGTGGTGGAGGGGGCTGGCAGACAGGCCGGCGCCGAGGCACGGAGGCGAGGGGGGCGGAGGTGGAGTAGTGACGCCGCCGCGGGAGATTGGATCATTTGCGACACTTTATTTGCGGAGTCGATGATTTGCCCTGCTTTAGTTAGAGTTTGATCATTTGCCCCATTTTTCTTTAATCTTTTGACCATTTATCCCAATTTCTGTTTTAGTGAATTCTTAATTTGTTTCATTCAGAAAATTGATGCGGAATGGCCTTTATGCCCCTCTGTCATGTTTTCTCTTCTCCTTGTACGCTGGGACCTGGGAGCAGAGGAGGGGGCCGGGGGGCAAGCTGCAACCAGTGGCATTCCCGACACGGCGACTCGCCGTGTACTCTCCGGCAAAGCTGGACTCAACCGATGCTTTTCATAGGCAGGGCAAGTCATGTAGGAGAAGCTGGCTTTGAAGCGGCTAGGCAGGTGCATGGATTTTCTTGGAGGCTACTCACGTAGCTCAGGTACGTACGCGACCCGCCGGCAGAGGAATGTTAGCTTAATCCAAACAATGTTAGGTTTGCTAGCTTGATTAAGCTAAATAGTGATCAAGCTCCACCCTCAGGATCGATCAAGGAACGGACAGGACACTCACGCGAAAAACACAGAACACCGATCCAGTTATCTTATTTCTCTGATCTGATATTTAATTACAAGGGGATGCATAGGATGTACGTAGTAGCTAGCTTCATGTCCAAGCCGGACATGGGCGCGTGGTTAATTCCAACAGAGTAGCTGCTGGAGTGTACGGGAGCAGCGGCGGAGCTGACGTCGAGCTGGAGCTGGAGACGGGCGCAGTGTAACCTCGAGCTGGAGCACGAGGCAGATCAGTGATGGCCTAAACGACCATTCCGGCGACCAAGGTGACTACAGCGACTCCGGCGAGCACGGCACGGCACGGCAACGTCAACTCCAACTAACACCGGAACACAAGGACGGGATACAAGTTGTGAATGGATCGATTGATCTGCTGGGGTCGTACCAAGTAGAGAAGATTAGGCAGGGAAATTGTAAAACTGTCATAGAGGCATAAAGGCCATTCCACATCCATTTTCTGACTAAACAATTTAAGAATTGATTAAGACAGAAACTGGGGCAAATAATCAAAAGATGAAAGAAAATAAGGCAAATGATCTAACTCTAACTGAAGCAGGGCAAATCATCAACTCCCCAAATAAAGTGTGGCAAATGATCCAATCTCCCGAGGCCGCCATGGTGGACTGGTGGTTCGTGAGTTGTGGAAGAAAGAGATAAGAGGGACAGAGAGAGGAAAGAAAACACGGAGAGGGAGGGAGTGGTTCGTGGGCTCTTGGATTTTGACGTGATGGATGGTGGGATGCATGCCATGTCACTGATCCGGATCGTTTCTTTCCAACCAATAAGGATGAAGTATGCAGCAGGCAAATTGTGTGTTTTCTATGCACATTTGAAAATAGTAAAAACAAAGAAATAAATGATGAAAAGTTCTGATTTTTTTTGCCAACAAACATTGGTTAGTTTTCTTCCTATACTTGCCAAGTTTCAAATTTTTCCGAGTTTATTAGCATTTTCAAAATTAAAAAAAGAAAAAACTCCATGTTCACGGCCGAGTCTTGGCCCCCTCATGTTTGTAAATACTTTCCTTTTCTTGCATCAGGCCTAACATAGACTCAAGAACACAAATATGATTTTCCAATCGATTTTTTATAAATTTTTCAAGTACTTACAGTTCAATTTTGAATTATATTCGTTAAATGTCTAGAAATGCACTTAATGGTTTAAATATAGCAAACGGACTCCAAAGGATGCCAATATTTTTACGTAGATCATGTAATGGTTCTTCTGGAGTGCAAAGAAAAATTTCAATGCCAGCGGATGAAGCGTCGGCCACTTCGCCTTCAAACTAGACATGTCCTCTCTCGAAACCATGTTTCTTCCTTTGAGATGGTTCGATTTTTGAGTAGCGCTTTGCTGCAATCTTTTCTTACTCATGTTTTACTGCTCACTAGGGGGTCCATATACTATACCTTGCATAATACGTTAGATATTTCTACACAGGTGTGTTGTCGTTCGTGGATGGACTACCAGAGGACCTACTCCACACATCCCCAGTCCCTCCGCTCCTCCTGCCAAGGTATGGAACAATCACCATATCTATAATACTTAAATAGTTCATCCCCATTAACATATTTCTCTTAACATGCAGGCCATACACATCAGCAAGCTTCTGATTGGTCCACATCATGCAGCCAACTTCGTCGTCACGCCTTTCCCAATTTAATTTTCATTTTTGTTCTGCAAAGAAAATCTTACTACCTCCCCTCGACAGTGTTGTCTCGCCTTCCCATCCCAGGCACCACCGTCTGTTCATCTCCTCCATTATTACTAATTCTCTTGGTCTCCTCTACTATCTGTGGGTGAATTCCTTTCCTCTTCGTTTCCTCCAAACTGCAGTAAGAGCATTACTAGTAGAACCCTTAAACCCTCAAACCCTCACTAGCGTTTTAAGGGTCCAAAAATGATCTTTTTGTGCACTTTTACGGGTTGAAAAATAGAGGCAAAGATTAGAACCCTCAAACCCAACCCTTATAACGGAATATTCCCCATGAACGATGTTGTCGTTGCCTGCGGGAGGTCGACGGGGCGGCCGCCGGCGACGGGGGCGACTAGCAGCTGTGATCGCGGGCGTGGGCACGGGAGTTGGGAGGATTTTTTTCTCCCGCGCGAGTATAACCGCCAAATGAGGGTTGGGGTAGGTTTTGCTCCCCGACCCTTACTTTTGAGGATTGGAAGAGGGTTTGAGGGTTGGACCTTTAAAATTTTTTGAGGGTTTCAGGGTTAAGGGGTTCTAATCTACGGCTTTTTTTGACGAAAACTATAAAAAAACAGTTATTTTTAGGAATTTGAGGGTTTGAGGGCTCTACTAATAATGCTCTAACTGATGGAACAATCACAACACCTCTGCCCTTAAAGCTGTGCACCTGCGTTGTCCCGCCGTCTCCACCGTAGCTGGGAGGCAGCGCCCCTGCTCTGACCTGAATCCCCACCACTGAGCCATACCCATCTGCAGTTGTGTTGTCCCTGTCACCTCCACCATCGCTGGGAGCAGTGCCCCTGCTCCCTGAATTTAGGAACACCACGGCAGAGAGCTCCGTCCAACCCCCTCTCTCTCTCTCTGACTTTTTTTTGCAGCCGCTCAACACGGAATTGGTTGACCGGATTGATCTGTCACCATTTTTCTACTCAACGTTAGTCCTACTTTTCCTAATTTATTCTCATAGTTGTTGCTATCTTACATTTACCCGCTGATGCCTAATCTTGGCATCCTGGATGTCTGCATGTATCCCTTTTTTTTTTTGAGTCTGTACGCTTTTGTGGAGATGCCAAGCTAATTTATTTATTTTGTCTCCACCAATGATGTTGTTTCAATCTATCTCTAGATGATACAGATGAAGGGAGGATCAACAACTGGTCTCATGGTATGGAATGGTAGGTATGTGCTTGCATGAGCCTACTTAGTTTTCTTTAGATTATTATCCTGCTATAGTTGAAAGGTGAACTTTTGATATGCACATTCAATTAATCCTTCTACATCACCACCGGCTTCGGCGCCACCTCTCACCGGAGGACAAGTCGGAGGCGCGCCCAGATGGATTTCAGATACAGATTTTATATTGAACTAAACCGACAACAAAGTAGAGTATCATATGTGCGTCTCTGGGTTATGAAAGTTTGTTTTGTGAAAAGTCTCCGGGTGTTGTGCTATCAAAACCTTGGGATGTGCTTATGCTCTTCTTCTATAAGATTTCTTTAGATGAACGTTTTGCACATCAATGTATAGAAAAAACTTCAGTTATCAATTATATCACTCTGTTCCTTGGACTATTTAATAAATTAATACTACCTCTGTACCACTTGCCTAAAAATTGTCTTATATTTTGATACAGAGGGAATAGTTTTCTTAATTGCCAACTTATCCTACTCATATATAGTGCTACAAAATCCCGCAGCAACGCGCGGGGCATCATCTAGTAATCCCTAACAACAGACGGCCTCCAATCCTTAATTAAAGCAACCTCTGAAAACGCAGAGAGAAACAAAGAAAAGCATGTAGTGAGGAATGTTGGAATTAATCTTGACATGTGTGCACGTGCGTGTGTGTGTATCATGTTAGTGGTCTAGAGATTGGCCATAAATATTAGAATCACCATGAACAACACTCAAGTAATTGATCTTAATTTGGATCACAACAAAACTTTGATGTTTACTTTTTTATACAACAATTTTCTTTTCTAAGCCCCAATGTAAAATTAAATTTTACAAACAACCATTGTGCCATATGTACTTACACATGAAGAAAATGCCAACTAATAGACAACCAATCATTGTACACTTGTCCATAATACAGCTTGCAAGAATACAAGTGGAGACATGTATGCGCATAGAGCCATGCATGCCGGCCACCTCCTCCTCCTCCCAAACCGGCCTACCTATGTACTCCCTCCGGTCATTTTTAGTTCGCATATAAGATTTGACTGAAGTCAAGCCTCGTAAAGTTTGACCAGCTTTGTAGAAAAAAGTGTCAACATTCACAATCTCAAATCAATACCACTAGATGTGTCATGACTTAAAGTTTCATATTATATAACTTTAACATGGCAGATGTTGATATTTTTTTATATAAATACGGTCAAACTTTGTGAAGTTTGACTTCAGAGAATTATAATATGTAGAGTAAAAAGGACCGGAGGGAGTACCCAGCTATAGATAGGAGGCCATCCCTTCACTGTGCATTTCACACCACACACACGCACGTCATTCCCTGGAGCAGCCCACCTTTCTCTCCATTGTTCTTCTTTGGTTGCATGCTGAGTTTCCATTAGGTACTATTCGAGTACCTTGTTTTTGCAGCTCTGTTTGCTTGATGCTTGATGTACCTTCACCTGCTTATATTAGAATATGCATCTAATCACCTGGACTCTAGTATCCTGCTGTAAAAAAAACAGGAAAGGATAGTTAGTGAAAGAAAACACATATTTTTTTTTTTGAAACAAGGCAAAAGATTTGCCATTTTCATTGATTAAGAGAGAAGTTTTAGAGGTTTAAGGCCCATGGCCGAATTACAATAATCACTCTCGCGGCATTACATTACTCAAGTGCTTCGCCCCCGCAATACTCCAAAGCGAGGTTTCCTCCTTAATCCTAGTGACAATGACACCCACTGGAACGGCCTCGTTACGGAAGATCCGTGCATTCCTCTCTTTCCACAATTCCCAACAGATGAGAAGCATCAAGGAAGCAAGTGGCTTTCGCGATTGGGTCTTCCTGTTAGCATTGTGGCTCCACCACTCTTTGACGGAAGTCGCGTCACTCCAATTAGAAGGATGCACATCCTGGAGACCAAGCCAATCTTTGACCATGCGCCAAACTCTAATAGTGTATCGGCATTGGAATAGTAGGTGGGCCGCCGACTCCTGGACTTGTTTGCATAGTGGACCAAGATTACAGTTTGGCCACCCACGACGTTGAAGCCTGTCCGCCGTCCAAATCCTATTGTTGATTACCAGCCATGCAAAGAACTTACATTTAGGAGGAGCCCAAATCTTCCAAACGGTCGGGATCATGGTTGTGTCAGTATGGCCCAAGAATTGCGCCTTGTAGACCGACGCCGCTGAGTAGAGACCGTCAGTAGTGAACTTCCATGTTATGTTGTCGGGTGTGTCGACGTCGAGGTTGACGTGGGAGACCCTCTCCCAAAGGGTGACAAACTCAACAAGGTGTTCGACAGTGATGCCTTGAAGAATGTCCACCTGGGAAATCCAGAAGTTCTCATGCAGAGCCATTCGGACTGAGCAGTTCTTCTTCTTCGACAAGTCAAAGATTTTAGGAGCCAGGTCTTTGGGTCTAATCCCATCAAGCCAAGGAGACTCCCAGAACTTGGCACGCATGTCGTCCCCAACTTGAACCGTGGTAGCCGCAGCAAAGATATTTCTGTCATTGTCATCACATGGGGTTCCCAAGCCAATCCGTGGCTTGTCTGGGTGAAGCCACTCGGCCCACAACCAACGAAGGCGAAGAGCAATGGCAAACTTGTCGACATTTAAGATTCCCAGGCCTCCATGCATCTTGGACTTGCACACTTGCTCCCAATTTATCTTGCATTTTCCACCTGTGACCTTATCACAACCTGCCCAAAGGAAAGCACGTCTGAGGGCATCAATCTTCTTTTTGACCTCGACCGGTAACTGTAACACCGTCATGTAGTAGGTAGCAATCGCCGTGAGGACCGACTTGACCAAGACCGCACGACCCGCCGAGGCAATATGTCTTCCCACCCAAGGAGTGAGCTTATTCGCCACCTTGTCCTCTAGGGGTTGGTAGTGGATTCTCTTCAGCCTCTTCACGGACAAAGGCAACCCAAGGTATTTCATCGAAAAGGAGGAACGCTTGGCCGGGAAGGATTGGAGGATGTCTGAAAGTTCAACATTTTCGCAACGGATTGGGGCGACACAACTTTTTGAAAAATTTGTGACAAGATCGGTGACCTCACCAAAGTGCTTGAGAGTGTCGGCAAAAAATTGGACGTCCTCCTTAATGGGCGCAAGAAAAACAGCGGCGTCATCTGCATAGAGCGAAGCACGAATAGGCATAGCATTTCCGCCGAGCGGGTGAAGATTTCCTTGAATCGTGCTCTTCGCAAGGATGTGGTGCAGCGGGTCAATAGAGAGCACGAATAACAGGGGGGATAGAGGGTCCCCCTGCCTCAACCCACGACCAAGCTTGATGGGATCGCCGGGCACGCCATTGAGCAGAACGCGCGACGAAGCCGAGGATAGCAGTGTCGAAACCCAACCACGAAAGCGGGGCGGGAAACCAAGGTGTCGAAGCAGGTCAAGGAGGAAATCCCACCGAACTGAGTTGAAGGCCTTTTTGATATCAAGCTTGAAGAGCAACGCTGGGGTTTTTCTACGGTGGAAGCGTCTCGCGAGATTGCGCACATACATGAAATTGTCGTGGATGCATCTTCTTTTGATGAACGCACTTTGGGCGTGTGAGACGAGTTGATTCATGTGTGGGGCAAGCCGGTTGGACATCATCTTAGCAATTAGTTTAGCAACAGCATGTATAAGACTGATGGGACGAAAGTCGGCGATGTCCTCGGCACCTTCCTTTTTCGGAATGAGGGCAATGTCGGCAGAGTTCAACCAATTGAAGTGAGTAGCATGGAGATCAGAGAAATGGTTGATGGCAAGCATGAGGTCCGGTTTGATAGTGTCCCAACATGCCTTGAAAAAGGCACCCGTGAATCCATCAGGGCCCGGTGCCTTGTCGCTTGGCATGGAGAACACAGCTCTCTTAGCTTCCTCCTCGGTGAAGGCCTCGCCCAATTCATGAAGGTCGCAGTTGGGCGTGGGGATGATCCCCCAATTGATGTCAATGTTACGTGAAGTGCCTTTTTTTGCGATGTTCTTGAAGTGGTGGTGGACAATGTTTTTCTTGTGCTCGTGCTCAGTGACCCAACCATTGTTGTGCTTGAGGCGGTGAATGAAATTTTTCCTTCTTCTATGGTTGACCCGCAGATGGAAGTAACGTGTGTTGGCATCTCCTTCTTTGAGGTTAGTGATTCTGGAGTTTTGACGCTTCCTGGCCTTCTCCAAGGCGGTCAAGCTGATAATCTTTCTCTTAAGCCTTTTGCGGATGTCACTTTCTTCTGGGCTAAGAGTTCTTTCATCTTGCGCCGAGTCAAGGTGGAGGATGACTTCGAGGGCCATGTGGAGTTGAACCTTTGAGTTTGTAAAGAGGGTCTTGCTCCAAGCACGCAATTTTTGACTTGTCCTCTTGAGCTTGTGGAAGAGCCTTTGATAGGGCTCACCGTGCCTCGAAGCCTCGTTCCAAGCATCACTGACTACCTTTTGGAAGCCCGACATTTTGGTCCAGAAGTTTTCGAAGCGGAAGGACTTGGGCCTCTTGGGTCCATCATCGTTAGCAAGTAAAAGGGGACAGTGGTCTGAAAGCGATGATGAGAGGGCATGAAGGATGTGAGTGGAGAATTCGACGTCCCAATCCTCATTGCAGAAGAAACTGTCGAGTTTGCTCAAAGTCGGATCATTTTGCTCATTACTCCATGTGAATCTTCTATTTTGAAGGTGAACCTCCTTGAGCTCACAATCGTTCAAGGTGTTTCGAAAGCGGACAAGACGGCTTCGGTCCACATTCGCGCGATTCTTGTCTCTAGCCCGGTATATTTGATTGAAGTCTCCATTAACCAGCCATTTGGTTCCCGAAGTTGGTTTTTGCGAGATGAGCTCCTGGAAGAAAGCATCCTTATGCATGCTACGAGTGGGGCCATAAACTGTAGTCAGTTTGAAGGTTTTTTCATCGGAGTTGTTGAGCTTCACGGTCGCGGAGAGGAAGTAGGCTCCAGTTTGTACATTGGTGACAGTAACAGCATCACTATCCCAGAGTAGCAAGATTCCACCTTTAGTGCCATCAGCCGGTCTTTGAGCAAAGTTCTTGAGGCGCTGGCCACCCAGATAAGTAGCGACAGTTGGATCAATGGTCTGCAGCTTCGATTCTTGGATGCAAACAAGATGACAGAAGGAGGCGGCAATGGTTTCATGTACAGCAGCACGCCGGTCTGGACAATTAAGCCCACGCACATTCCAGCATAGAATGGATAAATTGTTGTCTATCATATTTAAACCATGGATACATCAAAGCAGACAAAGCACTCAGATCATACATCGCCCGTGGCAGCGTCGCTCACGTCTAGACCTCCCTGTCCTCCATGATGGACCAGGGCTTCTTCAACAGCAGCAGAGAGATCGCAGTCAAGTCTAAATAGGGCTCGAAGAGCCGCAATCGCAATGTCAGGGAGGCGCCCCTGGAACAACGAGGCAAATTTTGCAATTGCTGCCTCAGTTATCTGCTCTCCTTCGGCCACGATGCCCATCCGATGACATAGTAACTTCTCCGCAAGTTTGGCGATCGGCATGTTCCTGTTCTTTGCCCGAAGACGTGGACTGTGGCGAATGAGCTGTAGGCCGGTGACCCCTGCGAGGGTTTTTCTTCTTGCTTTCGGTGCCCTTGGAGGCGTAGAGCACATAGCAGGGGAAGGCAGCAGCGCCGGCATGCGCGGGACGAAGATGGGTGTGTCCTCCTGGCCCTCCGTCTGTGCGTGGAAGGAAGGGATATGGATTGGCGTTGTCACTTCATGATCAATTGGAGTTGTCTCTTCATGACCATGTGGCAGCGGCGACGGTGTCGGTGTGTCGAGGATAGGTTCTGGTGCAGCATCAGTCAGATCTGAAGTGGCCAAAGCGATCTCCGTCGCTGCATTCGACGAGATTAGGCCCCCCTCCGTCGAACTGGAAGGGAAGGCCGCAGGGCCTAGGTGCGCCTCAGTGCACAACACGATGTGGTCGGGCGCCTCGCCAACATCCAGCATTTTGGACGGCCGGATCGTAGCATTCAGGCTAGCGGTGGATCTGCAAAGCCAACTCAAGACAGAGCTGGTAGGCAGAATTTGGATGATGTCCCGAGAGGTGGTGCGCGGCGACGGCGGAGGCGAGATCATTGCAGAGCAGGAAGTCTCGATCTGGACGATGTCCTGAGAAGTGGTGCGCGGCGACGGTGGAGGTGAGCGCCCGCGAGAGTCCATGGTGGTGGTGGCAGCAGCAACGGAGCCCCAACATGAAAGGCGACCCGCAGATCGCTTGTCTCTGAACCGGTCTTCACAGTCACGGTCATCATCTCTACGACGTTCGTTGTCGCAGTCGCGATGGCGAGGCTCGCCGTTCACCAGCCCCCAGGCGACAGACTGCAAGCGCGGCTGGGCAGCAGGGCGCACTGACTGGTCGCTGATGCACCCTCGCACCATAGGTGGAGCAGCAGGTTGGGATGGAGGAGCACGAGGGTGCCACACGGCAGCCGCAGATGACAATGTTGGAGGAGAAGCCGGCGTCAGGGGGTTGGTGCAGCTCCAAGCGCGGTGACCAATCTGCCGGCATCTGAGGCAGGTGAACGGATTTCGACAGTCAACCTTGCAGTGTCCTTTGAGGAGACAGCGATGGCATTCTCTGTCACTGAACTTGATGAAATCCCTTCGCGCAGGAGGAGGATAAGCATACGTAGCTCGACGGCTTGGGCGCCGGCGATTGCCTGGGCGCCGCCACCAATATGCCGGCCGAACAAGATGCCAGTCCGCCGACCGGCCCAAGTCAGCCTCCGGGCACGAGCTAGAATCCGCAGCAGGAGGAGCATGGCTTGACGAAGAGCTCCGCCTTGAGACTGCGGCAGGATTCGCAGGGGTCGAGGAAGCGCCCGGCGCCGCACGACGACAGGAAGCAGGCGCCGATTTGATGCATGGCCGGAGGACGCCATGGACGGGGAGCTGGGGGTGGAATCCAGCAGCGCATCATGCGCAGCGAAGTGCACCTTGCGGGGACGGCGCGTCGCGTCCGAGGTAACCGCGCAGCATGCCGGCAAAAGAGCACCAACATCCGAGGCAGCAGCGCTACACACCGGCAGAGGAGCACCATCCCGGATACACAGATCTGAGGAGCTCCCCTCCAGCTGCGGGAAGAGGGCCGCCACCAGATCTGGCCGCGAGAACCGACGAGAAGGGAATCCCGGAGGGAACCGCGGCGAGATCGAGGAGGTGCATCGCGGGGAGGGAGGGGGTTGGGCGGCGGCGATGGTGGCTGCCGGCATCGGAGTTGGGCGTCGCAGGAGCGTGGGAGCCATTTCTATGTGTTATTATGACGTGGTATTAATAAAACACATATATTAGATGAAGGCAAATTGATACTCCCTCCATTCCACAATGTAGTGCTTCCTCTACCTCCGTGCTTTAACTTTGACCGTAAATTTAACTACCAAGACCGATTGTGGCGGGAGCAAAAATTATATCAGTGAATTTGTATTTAAAAGAAGTTTTCAATTATATAATTTTTTCTTCCATCGCAGTTGGTCTCGTTAGTTAAATTTATGGTCAAAGTTGGACCTCGGAAAACGCGGGCGCACTATATTTTGGAATAGAGGGAGTACATTGCAGTGCATGTATAGATGTAAAGCTTCTATGAGTGTCCCTTTCAAAAAAAAAAACTTCTATGAATGTACATCTTTGTTTTGTACTAGATCTGTGTATATAATAGACATGTCATGATGAGAATTAAATCTCAAATATTAACTTGCTAAGATTTGCATGTACAGCTAATAGCTCGAGCTTCCTGTGTATGCTACTCATCCTAATGATCCCTGCCTAGTTGTATTGAACAATGTTTGGCTAATGTTTGCCATGTCTCATTTGCACATGCCTCATTCTGAAAACAATAATAACAAACATACTTTGTGCAAATCTTGTACAAATAAATTTCTGTTATTTCCCTTTCCTTCACCCCCTTTCTAAGTATGATTTGAGTGATCAATGTCAATGTTCACTTGACTGGTGGGGTTCAGAAATGAGTTAGCGCGCACACACACAGTAGAAGCAACATTTAGATTTAATTTGTGGCAGCACCTAACCATCACAAGCAATTAACTTGTCAAGTGGGACATGGAAAAGCAGAAGATGGACACGGAAGAAGTGTGGGACACAACAAAGCACTACAGACGATATCCATCATTCGTCTAGTGGTATCATCAAACCACTTTACCTTGAGATGCATTGCAGTTCGAACTGACGTTGAGAACCATCTCTTCTTCAATTTAGTTCATCGCCACAACCTTCAATACCACCCACTAGTGCAGTCAGCTCTTCCGTTGTCCAGTGGCTGTTGTTTCGTCTCAGACCACACGCACTTTTGGCCTCCACTTGCAGAAGGCATATTCCGGAGACAAGATGTGTTCTGTTGGCAACAACCAACGACATGACTATGCAGCCTTTCCCTTTGATGGATAACAGATGAAAATCTTGCACAAGTACATGTTTAAATAGTTGGCTGCGTACATGCATCCTCCCCTTGTCGAATGAAGATGTCCAAATCATTCGATGACTTTTTTTCTACCTGAGAGAAAAAAAACTCTTACCCGAAAATGCAGAAGAAAACTTTGTTGGGCGCAAGATGGTATTCTTCTCTTGCGATGACCTCTCAGACCACACCTGCACCTCCAATCGCTCTTTGGCATGCGATCTGAATCACACAGCGTGTGCACTGAACTAGTTAAGTCCATGACAAGTGCTGCTGTAATGCTAGCTAGCTACTGGATCCTTCATAATCCATACAGTACCTAGCAGGTCTAATGTGGATTGTGGAGGTGGCCTGCTCTAGCAGCGTAGCGGCTGGCACCGGACCACGAGTCGAGTTCGCCTCCTTCATGTAAGTAGAAGGACTGAGTGCACCTGCTGCAAGAAAATAAGAGGCTTCTTCATCCATCGGTTCCAAATTATAGATGCAGTTGCTGTCTTATGTAACAAAGGTTAGCTCCAGCCAACGACAGTAATAAACTAACGCCAAATGTATACGCAGCGCTATTGTTGCAGCGGCGGGCCGGGGAGATGTGGCCAACTGCTTCAGCGTATCGGAGCTGCTGGTCAAGGTCTGAGGGAATAGGCATCTACATTGTTTTTGTGACACGCCGACGCCGTGTGCATTTGCAACTGATGGTGCTTTTACGAGATTCGAAGGGATGCCCCCCTCTCAAGTTGCTATCCTAACAACTCGGATTTATTCCTTCCGTCCCATAATATAAAAAGGTTTTTTTACACTGCACTAGTGTCAAAAACGTTTTTATATTAAGAGACGGAGGAAGTAGTAGACTAGTGG
>NC_041382.1:35478271-35503681 GCF_002162155.2 Triticum dicoccoides
TGCGGGTGACGGGCGGGCCCCTGCCACTACCTCTCCTCCGCCCCCCCTCCCCGTCCATCTCCCTCCTCGCCGCCGCCAGCTGGGTCCGCCGGGCCTTGCCCGCGCGGCGCTGGCGGCGGTGGGCCGTCCCTTCCCCGCACTCTCATGGGGGGGGCTCCCGATGGCGGTGGTGCAGCTCGGTCGGCTGTGGTGTGGCTCGGCGGCAGGATTTCGGCGAGCTTCGTGGTCCTTGGTGCGGCGGCGCGGTCGTTGGCCGCGGGGTGGCATGGCGGTGCTGGTGGCCGGCGGTGCACGCGCGTCCCAGATCTAGGCCCTTTCGGGCTCCATCTGGGCTAGGGCGGGCCGGCGACTTAGTGCGCGGCGATGCTCCTCCCTGGTTGTTGCCGAAGAGGCGGCGGTCTGCCGGCGGTGGCTGCTTCATCGGCCGGCGAGCTGCAGCGTGACGGCAGGGGTTGTCCGGACCCTTTTGGGCCCGGCCGGGCCTCGGCGCCTGGCAGGCCCCTTGTCCGTGCGTCCGATCGGCTTCGCGGTGGCGGTGGTGGTTGTCCCCTCACGTCAGTGATGTTGTGGATGCCCCCGAGGCCACTATCTCTTCTCCCGTCCTCCAGGTCTCGTGTCAGTGACCTCAGGGAGACAGCGAAGTTGATTCGGTGATCGTGGTGGCACATGTTGGTGGGCGGTGCACTATGATTCGTCTGGGGTGGTGGTGGGGGTTTGGGTTGGGAGAAATCTCTGGCGGCTCGTCTAGCCACGACACGGCGACGCCTGTGGGTGCCGCCGGACCTTCCTGAAGGGCGTCGGGTACACCCCTCCCCCCACTAGCCCCCGCGTACCGGGGGAAACCCTAGGACTAGGCCAGGCAACAGTGGCGTCGCCGTCGCCTCCTTCTTGAAGGTGTTGCTTGATACGCGGCGCTTCGGAGTGCTGGAAAGGTGGTGGTACTTCTACGGAGGGTGCAGTGGTCGCCGGTCATCTTCGTTTCGTTGATCTGACGTTGTTGGCATTTGTTTCTCTTTCTTTTCTCTGTTTTTCTTTGGGCTTGTTTATGCTGCGACCTCAGCACCTATCGGTGGTTGCTTTGTAATATAAAGTAGGGGGGAACCCTTTTTGTGCATAAGATCTCATGAGATCTAATAGATGCCCCACTAGTTGTTTATTTTTAAGTATAGTGGACTTGAAAGTCGATGTCGTCCAAGGCTTGTGCCACTCAACGATTCTCCTAAGAGAGTGTGCTCCTCTCGGGTCGCTCTCCTCGCAAGATCTAGTAGATGATGCACTCAGTGTTTTTTTCTCTCAGTGTAGTGAACATGAAAGCCATTATCGTTGAAGGCTTTTCCCAAAGCAATGATTCTCATAAGGGGGTGTGGTCCTCTCGGGTCGCTCTCCTCGTGAGATCTAGTCAATACCTCCACTCAATGTTTACTGGATCATTGATGCCACGTGTTGCCGCACCCGTCTATCATGGCCCTTATAATTGTACCGAAAAAGGCTTTTTTAAGCCCCCCTTTATATATAAAGTAAACCACACATTACAACCGGCAATACAACAAGAAACGAAAAATAAACATGACAAGATACAAAACACTACAGAACAGCTAACGAACCCCGAAGGACCTGTAGGATCTCGGAGCCCACGACGGCCTCAGATCATGTCATTAACGCAACTGCGACAAGGGAGCTATTCACCGCCGGAGGAACGCCATGCTCCATCCCTCCCAGTGCCAAACTTGTTGTCCCATCGCTGCCTCCGAAGAGGGCACCCCTGCCCTCTCCTGGATCAAAGGACGCCACTCCGTCGGCAGGCAGAGAAGCTCACCCCCGAGTAGGAATGGACATTCCAACCAGTTATCGGGGATAGTATGACAGCCATGGTGACCTCACCTAAGGAAACCCATACATCACCACCGTCTCTGGCCAAGACACAAAAGCCCACTACAACTGTCGAGTAGGGACACTACTGAAGACAGGCAGGCCACCACCGCATCGAACCCCTGACCACGAAGAGCTCCCAAGGGGGCGCCTACAAGAAGTAACCGACGCCGATGCGCCACCGCCGCCCAATCCAGATATTTTAGGGTTTCGCTCGGGACCAAAAGGCGGAGGGTAGGGTGTAGGTCTCAATGTCGCCCAGGGAAGGAGAACGGCGCCATGGGCGCCGCCAATATCGTGACCGGCCTCGCCGGTCAAGGGTTTTCCCTGACCTAGAGCCTGCACCCAACGCCCCTTCGACCTGCAGAACATGAGATCCAAAGGGCGCCCATATGCCGACCGGGTGGAGAGTAAGGCGCCAGTGAAGCCACCACCTTCAGATCGAATCCATGCTCAATGTTGCCTCGCCGCCCGGCGCAGCCATCGACGGGAGACCGCAGGACCAGCGCCACCACCATCAAAAAAGAGGAGGCGCCCTCTCCAGCAGTGGCCGCCGCCACCCACGACCCTCGCAAATCGGCCAGATCGGACGTGCCCGACCTAGCCCTTGATGTGCCAGCATAATTATTTTTATGATTTTCATTTGTATTTATTGTTTTTCCTCGATGTGCTCTTCTCTGCTGAACTATTCATGAAACAATGGTGTAGATCACCAGCATCTTGCATAATTCCACAGACGAATCTTACGAGAAAACAAATTAAAATCTTAATGTGCATGACAAGATACTGATAATATTTATATTATCATATATTAGGATATGTTGGTTGCTGAATCTTTCAGACTCGTTGGTTCATTCTTTTGAAGGCCGGGGTGGACCATGGGATGTTATCCCTTGGTTTGATACAAGATAGCGGTAATATTGATCCATTTCCCGTGATGAGCGTGAAGCATGGGATCCCGTGCTCATTCCAATATGATGGTGCAGCAGATCGATGGAGAGCCGAGTTAGCATGAAGTGAAGAAGAGGACAACACAATGTACTATCTCCAGATGGAGTGGAGTAGAAACCACACGACTATGCACAAGAAAGTCGAAGGAGCGTGCATGACAAACTGAAATAGGGTAGGACCATGTTGTACTGAACTGATCATGGTGCTTTGATTTGCTTGTTTAGTCAAAAATAAAAATAAAAATGAACCATGTGGTTATTTTCTATTCAAGGTTATGTTTTGTACTCGGTGCCATCTTTTACACCAAAATTCGTGATCTTGGAGACCAAATTCTATTCAGGGTTCAGTTGTGCACTGGATACCATTTTTGAGAGACTTGATGTGTGATGAGTGATGACTGGTTTCTTTGGATGATTTGTGTTGTACAATAGTCCACCATCTTTTGTTTTCTTGTGAGTTGGTTCTAGAGCTCATTAGCGATTATTTCGAGTCATGGGCAGGATATCCTTCTACTACCATTTTGGAACCAGAATGTATAATCATATTTGAGTCATCCTTAAGATCCTTTTGCTTGCCATGCTTGTGCAATAATAACATGGTCCCTTCTGATGGTCACCAACTCTCACTATCCAGAATACTAGGAAGGTAGCTACCCATAGTGTTTCCAGGCACTGCTAAAACATCATGTCGTCTTGAAATATTGTTGGCTTAACACTGGGCTATTAAAATGGATTAGGAGACAAGGCTCTACTTCAATACAAGTTATTCTCTGCTGATTCAAGCTAGCTACTGACCACTCTACACCAAAAGTCCTAAACAGTGACTCTTGTACCATACATCAGGGAATCTTCCTTTCAGTTACCAGTCGCTGCTAGCCTCTTGATTCATTCCATCAAATGATAAGGAAGAACTAGACATGGCTCTACTTCAATACAAGTTATTCTCTGCTGATTCAAGCTAGCTACTGACCACTCTACATCAAAAGTCCTAAACAGTGACTCTTGTACCATACATCAGGGCATCTTCCTTTCAGTTACCAGTCGCTGCTAGCCTCTTGATTCGTTCGATCAAATGATCAGGAAGAACTAGATAGCATCTTCTTTCTGCATTTCCCTGCAATTTAAGAAATGCAAGAAATTAAAAATCTGTGGTGCTCCCCCAATTAAAAGCTGATAGAATTACACTTTCTTTTCAGAGGCAGGTCTTACTGTGTATGATTTCCGCAGATTTTTCCACTTATCCTGCAAAATTAAACAAAATGATATATTGTATTAGTAGCGGACCTAGGGCAAGGCAATCAACATGAGACAAATACACCAAACATAAACCTTAAGATTCTCCATAGTTCGATCTGACGTTGGAAAATATTTCCTCTTTATCGCAGACCATTGTAGACCCCTGAATTCTTCAAGACCATCAACTAGTGTAGTCACCTCATGGTTGTCCAATGGGGCCCGTTTGTTCTGAGTCCACAGTTTCGGCCTTCACTTGCAGAAGGTGCATCCCGGAGGCAGGATGTGCCCTGTTCAAACAGCCAACGACATATAATTCATTGGATGTAGTACATTGATGGATTAATTATAAATGAAAATTCTGAACTCAAAATGGTGCACAATGTATAGAAAAATGCTACATACATGTGTAAGTAATTTGTGGAATTTCTGCATGAGAACATATACACATGACTCTTACCCCAAAGTGGTCACCCAAAAACCAGCCTTGGTCCGTGCATAATGGTATTCTCCTCTTGCCAGGACCTCTCTTGCACCTCCGACCGCTCTCTGGCAGCATGGCAGCCGGCTCCGTGTCGCGAGTCAAGTTCGTCTCGATCATATAAGCAGAAGGACAGAGTGGAGCTGCAAGAACAGCTTCATCCACTGGTTCCAAAGTCTAAATTAGTATAATCCATGGCAAGTGTTATAATGCAAAATTACTGCTGGATCTTTCGTAGCACATACAGTACCTATCAGGTCTACCGTCGAGGCGGCGCAGGGCTCCTCCCTCTCCGGAGATGTGACTGGTGCCTCGTCACGAGTCAAGTTGGTGTCCATCATAAAAGTAGGACCGTATGAAGCTGCAAGTTGGCCTCCATTGATTCCAAAGTCTGAAACCATAGATTACAGATAGTTAGATACAGTTGTTTCCTTGTGTAACAAAGTTCTGACAGCAGTAAACTAGCATTGTACCTTCGAACAATTGGTTCAGATCATCCTCGGTTTCAGCTCGGGCTCCTTTGATGATGAACATGGTTTCAAAAAATTCTGTCCCCATCTGACAGCAAGAATAACAAAATGTATGTTAAATTAATATCAGGGTTTCGGTGTATGGTTTCAATTAGTCAGACTTGCTAAAATCTGAGAGAGCTTGGATCGCATTTGAACTATATTAACCGGTGAGTTTTGTATACAGATTTGGTGTATTTTGTATACAGATTTTGTCATGTACTCTGCATATAGAGTGCAGGCGGCGATGGCCGCTCACTGAGCACGGCCGAGCACATCAAGGCTCCAAACAACTGCTCCCTTCCTCCGCCCCTTCGCCCTCGCCGCCATGGAAGGACCGTACCACACCCTACTTGATCATCTGCCAATGGACATCCTTGAACCCGTCCCCATTCTTCTCTGACATTTCCCCACCCGTCCGGCGCGGCAATCGTGGACACTGGCCTCTGTCAGCAGTGCTGAGGAAGAAGAGGCGACAAGAACTGAAGAGCTACAGGAGAACCTGGCCAGAACGGAGCAGGCCAGGCCCAAGAGGAGGACGCAGGCCCCTTCAAGGCTGCGCGGCCCAGAATGGGCCCGATAATCGCGCTATATGTATTCCCTTCCCCTCACTGTAACGGGTGGCTGGCGGCTTCGGCCGAATGGATAGGATAGGAGTTGGCGTACGAGACTTGTCTGTAATCCTTCCTCTCGTCGAATCCTCATGAACTAGCTTGAGATCTGAGCAATTCCAGCAACTATAATCGAGAGATCCTAGTTCGTGCTTACAATTGGCATCAGAGCCTTAGATCCTGGCGCCTCCAGACCCACCCCACCACCCACACGCGACGAGATTAGCGGCACGGCGCCGCCGTGAAGCAATGGAGAGCATGTCGCCGGCGACGAAGGCGGTGTACGAATTCCTCAAGGCCGACCTGGCGGAGTCCCTCGACGTTCGTTTCAAGCGACAAGATGAAGAATCGGCAAAGTCGCTGCGCTCCATCATGGGCGATTTGACGGCGCGCATCGACGACCTTAAGATGTCGATCGGCGTCGACATGGACGAACTCCGCGCCGGTCTGGAACGACCGCCGACCCCCTCGAATTCGTCCCAATCGGGGCGACTTTCGCCGACAAAGCAGGGCGCGGCCAGCAATGGCGACGCACCACCGGAGGGGAGCCGCAGGATTCCGTCGGTCCAGAGAAAGGACCACGTCCCCTACGTTCCGCCACCAGCCAGAGGTACGAGATCAGATCAGAACTCTGCATTTAGTTCGAGATTAGCGGAATTGCAACGGGAAAATTCTGATTCCTACGGTTTTGCTCCTCGCATCGATCTGCCCCGATTTGACGGCTCCAATCCGAGACTCTGGCAAACAAGATGCGAAGATTATTTCAGTATGAGTGGCACGCCGCGGCAGCTTTGGGTTCAGTTTGCGTCCACCTTGTTCGAAGGTCCTGCAGCTCGGTGGTTGGAATCAGTTCAGCGTCGGGCGCCAAACGCACCATGGGAGGATTTCTGCAGGTTGTTACAGTGCAGATTCGGACGAAACCAACACCAGGCATTGGTACGCAAATTTCACAGTATATCCCAAACGGGTTCAATGGAGGAATATGTAGAGCAATTTGCCGAGCTCTATGACCAGCTGTATGCATACGAAGCAGTGCCTGAGTCGGTGCACTATGTCACCAAATTCATCGATGGCTTATCTTCTTCAGTCAGGGTGATGGTTGCACTACAGCAGCCGGCAGATTTGGACGCAGCTTATGAGTTGGCCCTGTTACACGAGTCCCTAACCAGTTCATCTTCTCAACAGCATCAGATCGTTCAACGACAACACTACCCACAGTCTGCAACGACTGCTAAACCAGCTGCGAGTAAATCCACGGAAGATAGAAGGAACGTGGCGGATGTACAGAAGCAGAAACTGGGCGAGGATAAATGGGAAGCTTTGAGATCTTACCGTAAGGCTAAGGGGATGTGTTTTATGTGTGGAGAGAAATGGAGGCGTGACCATCAATGCAAGCAGTCAGTGTCACTTCATGTGGTGCAAGAGATGGTAGAATTTTTTCAGTGTACATCTTCAGAGGAGTTTGGTTCGGATGAAGATGAAGAGGTCAATTTAATGGCCATTTCTGAGGCAGCTGAGGGAAGAACAACTCGTAGTAAGGCCTTCCAATTGGTTGTCATACTCAATGGACAGCAGAAAACCTTCCTGGTGGATTTTGGCAGTACCCACTCCTTTGTGGATACTACTACAGCGAACATATTGACAGGAGTGCAGGCGTGTTCAGCGATGAAGGTCAAGGTAGCAAATGGAGAAATAATGAGTTGTTCCAGTTTTATGCCCAATTGCAAATGGTCAGTGCAAGGTGTACAGTTTGAACATGATCTCAAAATTTTACCCCTTAGCTGCTATGATGGAATACTAGGGATGGACTGGTTGGCTAAACACAGCCCAATGACTGTAGATTGGGAACAACAATGGATGTCTTTCCCTTTGCATGGAAAAACAGTAACCATCCAAGGAGCTACACCTGTGGAATTTGCTTACACTATTATAGAATTATCGATAGTCACTGATGATAATGCACAAATTGTGTTGCCAGAAATTCAGGAATTACTGGAGGAGTACAAAGATGTTTTTGCTATTCCAACTGGGTTACCACCGAAGAGAGCCTGTGATCACTCTATTCCTCTTATTCCAGGTGCTAGGCCATTTTCACACAGGCCATATAGGCTAGCACCAGAATTAAAGGATGAGGTGGAAAAGCAAATCCAGGAAATGCTAGACTCTGGTGTGATTAGAAGGAGTAAAAGTCCTTTCTCCTCACCAATTCTCTTGGTTAAGAAGAAGGACCATACATGGAGATTAGTGGTGGATTACAGACATCTCAATGCCCTTACAATCAAAGGAAACTACCCTATGCCTGTGATAGATGAACTACTGGATGAATTACATGGTGCACAGTGGTTTACCAAGTTGGATCTCAGGGCTGGTTACCATCAGATCAGGCTAGCTCCTGGTGAAGAGTATAAAACAACATTTCAAACCCATCATGGGCATTTTGAATTTTTAGTGGTGGGTTTTGGTTTGACAGGAGCTCCAAACACTTTCCAAGGAGCCATAAATGTGTCCTTGTCTGAAGAACCTGATATGCTCAGAGAATTTGTGATAGCCTTCTTTGATGACATCCTTGTTTTCAGCAAGACCTTGCAACAACATATAGAACATGTCAGAAGAGTTTTGCAGGTTTTGAGAAGGGACAAATGGTATGTGAAACTCTCCAAGTGTGAATTTTCTTCTCAGAAATTGCTATATTTGGGACATATCATCAGCAAGGATGGGGTTTCCACTAATCCTGAAAAGATAAGCACTATTGAACAATGGCCACAACCAGAATCTGTCAAGGAGGTCAGAAGTTTCCTGGGGCTGGCTGGGTATTACAGAAAGTTCATTCGCCACTTTGGAATTATTGCCAAGCCATTGACTAATTTACTGAGAAAGGGTGTTGTATTCGTTTGGACCAGTGTAGAGGACACAGCTTTCCAAACGTTGAAACAAGCGTTAGTCTCTGCTCCTGTTTTGGCACTCCCTAATTTTCAAAAACCCTTTACTATTGAGACCGATGCTAGTGACAGTGGGATTGGTGTTGTGTTGTCACAAGATGGACATCCTGTAGCCTTTGTTAGCAAGGCTCTGGGTCCCAAGAATCAGACACTGTCAGTATATGAAAAAGAATTCTTGGCCATTCTGCTGGCGGTAGAACAATGGCGCTCATACCTGCAGCTTAAAGAGTTTCAGATCATTACGGACCAAAAGGCTTTAGTCAGTTTAACAGAGCAACCCTTGCATACTGCTTGGCAACAAAAAGCACTCACTAAGTTGTTTGGGTTGGATTACAAGATCATTTACAGAAAAGGAATTGAGAATAAGGTAGCTGATGCATTGTCCAGACGCCCTCATGTGTCAGGAGACTGTTATGCCTTGTCAGCAATTCAGCCAGCCTGGGTGCAGAAAATATTGGATAGCTATACTTCAGACCCTCATGCTACAGCGATCGCGCAAAGGTTAGCAGTGGACCCAACAGTTGTTCCTAATTATACACTGCATGGAGGACTTCTTCGTTTCAAGAAACGGATCTGGATTGGATCAAATGAACAGCTGCAATGTAAAATCATCGACAACTTGCACGCTAGTTCAGTTGGGGGTCATTCAGGTTTTCCTGTCACTTATCGCAGGATCTCTCAATTGTTCCAGTGGAAGAAAATGAAACAAATGGTCAAAGAGGTGCTGCAACGATGCCAGGTTTGCCAGCTCGCTAAACCTGACAGAGTACCCTACCCGGGCCTGTTACAACCATTACCAATACCTGCACAACCATGGGAAATGATAACAATGGATTTCATCGAGGGGTTGCCAGTTTCGCATAATCACAATTGCATTCTGGTGGTTATCGACAAATTGACTAAGTATGGTCATTTCATAGCCCTCAAGCATCCCTATACGGCAGCAACGGTTGCTGAGTCATTTTTGGACCGTGTGTATCGTCTTCATGGACTTCCTGTGTCCCTGGTTTCGGATCGTGACCCCGTTTTCACCAGTACATTCTGGAAGGAGGTGTGCAACAGAACAGGGATCCAATTGCGTATGAGCTCTGGTCAACACCCACAAACTGACGGGCAAACGGACCGTGTGAATCAACAAGTCGAAGGCTATCTCAGATGCTTCATCAGTGCACACCCGCAGCGTTGGTTCAGCTGGCTTCCTCTTTGTGAGCTGTGGTATAACACAAATTGGCATTCATCGACAGGCAGAACTCCGTTTGAACTGGTATATGGGCACCCTCCCCGCTACTTTGGTCTCTCTCCTGTAGATGCTATAGGCAATTCAGACGCCCATCAGTGGCTGCGTGATAGGCATGTCATCATGGAATCAGTCAAACAGCACTTGATTCGTACGCAACAGCGCATGAAGGTTCAGGCTGATAAACATCGAACAGAGAGACACTTTGAGGTGGGAGATACAGTCTTTCTCAAAATGCAACCGTACATCCAGTCATCCATTGCTCCGAGGGCAAATCACAAGCTTGCCTTCAAATATTTTGGGCCTTTTGCAATTTTGGCTCGAGTTGGTGCGGTGGCGTACAAGCTGGCATTACCGGACAATTGCAGAGTGCATCCAGTTTTTCATGTTTCCTTACTCAAGCGCCATGTTAAACCAGACCAACAGGTATTACCAGTCTTGCCTTCGACATCATCTCAACTGCAGGTACCTGCTGGCTTCCTGGACCGTCGACTGATTTCGCGTGGTAACAAGACAGTAACTCAAGTTTTGGTCAAATGGAGTCACTCTCCGGCGTCGTTGGCGACCTAGGAAGATCAAGATGTGTTGAAGCAACAGTTTCCGCGCGCTCCGGCTTGGGGGCAAGCCGTTTCCTCTCAAGGGGGGATTGTCAGCAGCGCTGAGGAAGAAGAGGCGACAAGAACTGAAGAGCTACAGGAGAACCTGGCCAGAACGGAGCAGGCCAGGCCCAAGAGGAGGACGCAGGCCCCTTCAAGGCTGCGCGGCCCAGAATGGGCCCGATAATCGCGCTATATGTATTCCCTTCCCCTCACTGTAACGGGTGGCTGGCGGCTTCGGCCGAATGGATAGGATAGGAGTTGGCGTACGAGACTTGTCTGTAATCCTTCCTCTCGTCGAATCCTCATGAACTAGCTTGAGATCTGAGCAATTCCAGCAACTATAATCGAGAGATCCTAGTTCGTGCTTACAGCCTCGCACACCTCCACCTCGTCCGCGAGCTCGGCCACGGACACCTCATGCACTCGGGGATTCGTCTGCCACCGGCCTCCTCTCTATACGCGCTCAAGGTTGTCGACCTCTGTGACGAGGACGGACGACGACCCCGCTCTCCCACGTCCTCGCCGAGTCCCGCGTTGTCTCTACGCGTGCTTCCTCTATTCCTCATGGCAGCAGATATGCACATATATAACTGAGCACATCCGAGCGGCCATCGGCGCGCACTGAGGTGAGCACACATCAAGCTCCAATGGCAGAGAATGGGGTGGCCGATCACCTAGAAACTATAAAATACGCGGCGTGCGTGTGCAACACTTGTTCCCGAAGGAACCAAGATGAACAGCAACAGCAAAAAGGAGGTTGAAGAAGAAAAGAAGACGGAAGAAAACTGAAAAGAACCATGAAAGAGGCACCCACCGGCACCGGCTGCTGATGAGTTCGACAGTTGAACCTTGACCTGAGCGAACAGAGAAGCCTGAGCCGCTGAGGGTGTATCGGCCAGTACCACGGAACTCTTCCCAGCTAAAGAAAAAGAGTGAACCCGTGTCTCTCTTCCACGATTTAAAAGGTGAGTGCTCTAGCTGAAAGGTGGAATATTGGGATTAGCATAATAATTTAATGCTTGTGATGAGTCAATGTCATTGAAATCATCATCTACATCAAAATCCTAAACTCTAAACCCTAAACCTTACTACTACCTTGGTCTTGATTTATTAATTATGATCGTATTTTCGGTCAAAGTTTGGCCACTTATTTGATCAACAAAATATTAATGTATGTCACAAAAATTATATTATTAGATTTGCATTTAAATATTTTTTTAATAATATTATTTTTGCCATGTATAACTTGTATTTTATTAGTCAAAGTCATGGTTAAAATATGACCCAAATACGAGGGGATCGGTAAACTGAGACGGATATATAAATTCTTACTCACTCCAACCAAGATAGATGGTAAGTGGTAGAATTACTTTAGTACTCCCCCCTTCTAGTTTATATGGCTCAATTCAAAAATCTCACAACCAAGATAGATCATGAGGGTTGGAATAATTTTTGTAGTTTCCAAAAGTGCTCAATTAATGCACATGTTTTCCTTAAAAAATGTGTTTACCAATGCATTAATTGCATGCATGTGTGGTCAAAATGGATTTTAACAAACCAGATGATTTTCATTTAAACCGGATCAATTTTATTACATTTTTGACATATTTCCAAAAACAAAAAGGCCAGAAAGTTAACCTAGTCTAAATCTTTGTCGGCAACAGTGAGCCCAGAAAGTATATGCCCTCCAAGTCCTGGTTATTCCTCGCCGTGTCCATGCACGATGGTCGCAATCCCCGAGATGTGAAGGTGCGGTCATCGGCAAGGAAAAGTAGGACATGTGACACAGTCTGGCCCACTTGGGACATGAGGCGTCGCCATCTCCCATGCCCTATGAATGTGTCCCGGATTAGGGGGTGCACATCACTTCGACCCATCACTCATGGGCCGGGGCGAGGACCTACCAGTGGTCGAATGTGTCATGTCTAAGTCGAGGCCCTCACTATCGTTCAAATGAAGATCTCCCAAAGACTTGGCATACACTTCACGATGTATCTAAAGGATTGGTGTGCTTATCCCTGGATCGCAACCAACCATTTGTAAACCGGAAATACCCCCCGGTGCCTATATACTTTCTAGGGTTTAGCTGTAGAGGCACGCATACATAGTTTTAGAGTTTAGAACAACTTCATACGATCTCGAGGTAGATCATCTTGTACCAAGTACCCCGTCATAATCAATATAGAAGAAACATCATGTAGGGGTTTACCTCATCAAGTGGCCCGAACCTGGGTAAAACATAATGTCCCTACTTTTCCTGTTACCATCTAGCTCAGATCATCAAGTTTTGGACCACCTACTCGAGATCTGCCGGTTTTAGCACTGGCACCCTACTCTTACTCGTCATGGCCGTCATTGCTGAATTTGAGGCTGACGCTGGACATGGACGAGCCGGCCTCATCATCGTAGCGGTGCCAGGGATCATAGTTGCAGGTGAAAGGATGTGAAGTTAGCGGTGTTCACCTCCGCGGTCGTCTACGCCGCCTGGCTCGACGACAAAGTTCAGGTTCTCCTCAGTCATGGCTGCCATCCGTCCGCGCTTGCAAAGTCACCAAAGATCTGGCCCTCCGGCACCACCGGTGATGTGCGAAAAGGTTGAGGTTGTAGCGTTGCTCTTCCCGCGTCAGCCATAACACCGACAGAGGTTCTTGTGCTCGTTTATTCAGAGTGGTCTTGATGGTTTGTCTGCGGTGAAATCAGAATCGCTTGCTCGAAGAGAGGCGATGATAATGAGATTACATGCAACTTCAATGGTGTCCTCTCCTTGATGGTGTGTGTAGGTCTTATGGGAAGCAACCGAGGTGTCGTAGCTTGTGGATGTTTTCTACTTCCTCCATCTAGGTGAATAAGTCATCTTAAGTTGTGCATCGTGATCAAGGAGGAGTGGAAAACGAGAGAACTTAATATTTACTCCCTCTGTAAACAAATATAAGAGCGTTTAGATCACTATTTTAGTGATATAAACACTCTTATATTTCTTTACGGAGGGAGTATTTGCTAATTAATAGCATTGCATGCAATGAACTAACCACTGCATGTCGTGTTTGATTGTCTAAAGTCATTTAAAGCATGCACGCTCCACATCTTTTATTGATTGATATGTCAAGAAACAAGAGACGATGTAGGAGTTAATGCATTGCGCCTAAGTATTTTAGAATTATTTGATTTTCTTAACGTGACTTATACACCGAGACGGAGAAAGTAACGAATTTCGCCTGGGTTTTTGCAAATTAACCGAAAAACTCACATATCCTTTCCAATGAATCGAAGCCTTAAGAGCGAGGACTTCAAAGAAAAAAAAACTCATGAATGCCACCGCAGTCGGAGTAGCACGACGGCCAGGACTACTAGTTCACCGGCGGGCCGTGTTGGCCGGATCCGACCTGATTCGATCTCGCCCCCGATTCCCACCATGAGAAATATCGATTCGCATGCATGCATGCGGAAAGTGCTGCAGTTTGACCGTACGTACGTACGTACGTGGACCATACATACATGCGTTGACCATCAACAACGAGACTGAGCTTGGCCAAAAACAATTGTGAAGCCACATGCGTCAGTAGTTTTTCTCGAGAGTTGAACGGCCGAGTTAGATGCCATGGTGGTGACCAATAACCGCTCTAGCGTGCGCATGCATTGCAATTCCAAGTGGTCAAATGAAGACCCAAGCTGCAGCACGCGTGCATGGCTGGCGAACCAATCAGTTTCATGTCTAAAATTATCAACAGACTCGTATCTCGACTCTGTAATTGTTCGCCTTTGACGCGTCGCCTTCCCAAAATGTATTACGTCATTACGACACCACAGCTCCCTGTACCTTCCCTAGGCCACAGGCATCAACCATCCACGGACGTAGACCACGAACGCAGCTTCATCGTTTTCACAAGTAGTTGAATAGTTCTACTCGTCCCTTTCAAATACTACCTTCGTCCTTGGTTACTGGTCACCATTGTATTTTGGGTTAAAGTTTGATTACATATTTGACTAGTAAAATGTTAATGCATGTTATTCAAAATACTCCCTTCGTTCCTTTATACGAGGCAACAAACTCATACTCCCTCTGTTTCTTTTTATTCCGCATATAAGGTTTCAACTCCCACGTGACCTTTCGTATACCCGTCGTGCGTGGCAAAAATTTAGACATCGGCTCGGCTCATTCCCGCAACCCGCGGCGCGGCGCGGCGCGGCGCGTCATGGCGAGGCGGGTGGCGGAGGAGGAGCGCGCGTGGATGTCCCTCTTGTTCTCATGCTCATACATGTGGGGAAAGAACCTCCCTTATAAAGAGGTCCAACTCTCTCTAAACTAGCAATATGTGACTAAACTTTTGTTTCACCTCTTGCCTTGTACAAATGGACTGCGTGGGCCTCTAGAATTTATTAGAAATTTCTAAAACTGCTATTAGGCTAGTCCCAAAATAGACAAAATTCCAGCAATCCCTCACCAGATCCCAGAGGCACACAAAAAATTGCCTTTGGTTCCAAAACATTGTTTTATATACCGGTACTGCAGTGGAGACTGTTAAGTTGAACTTCCACCTAGAACTCTATGCTACATTAGTAAGCAACTTGAACAGTGGACTGGGCCTTGAACTGTAAGTTTTCTGCGAATCTAGCTTCACATAAAGCCTACAGTGGGTCTTCCCCGCGGGTGGAGCTTATGCGTCATACTCCGTGACTTTTCATGAGTTTACTAGAAAGAACCCTACTCTCATAGATTGCGACGTTTGACAATCAGACTCATATAGGTGTGTTCTTCAAAAAATGTTCTGTAGGATAACATCTCTGCTTAAATAAGCCACTTAAAACACATTAAGATATACATCAACCTGCCATGCAGATAAGGAGAGTATTGCATCTTCATGGAGTGGTATTGTGAATAGTAAGGATACTCTCCTCTCAGTTGACCAACAACTTGTCTTCCACATCTAATTCACGGGATCTCCGATCACAAAGAATAGGTTACCACTGTGAACAACTCAACTCATATTGTGGGTCTCATACCCATCTCCCTCGATGCATTATCTATCACATTACGTGATAGACCCTTAGTAAAAGGATCTGCCAGATTTATAGACGTTTGGATATAATCCAATGTAATAACTCCGGAGTTTTTCATTTTTCTGACAGACTTTAACCTTCTCTGAACGTGTCTTGATGACTTCATGTTATCCTTTGAGCTGCTCACTTTCATGATCACAGTTTGATTGTCGCAGTTCATAAGGATACCCGGTATAGGTTTCTCAACAACCGGTAAGTCATTCAAGAGCCGACGAAGCCAATCTGCTTCGACCGTAGCTGTATCTAGTGTTGTGAGTTCTGCTTTCATTGTTGACCTTGTTAAGATGGTCTACTTGCAAGACTTTCAAGAAACAGCGCCACCTCCATGAGTGAATACATAACCGCTCGTGGCCTTTATCTCATCAGCATCTGAGATCCAGTTTGAGTCACTATACCCTTCAAGCACCTTTGGATGCCCGCTGTAGTGAATTCCGTAATTTGCAGTGCCTTTCAAATAACGCAAAACTCTCTCTAGAGCTTTCCAATGCACATCTCCTGGTTTTGAAACAAATCGACTCAGTTTGCTAACAGCAAAAGAGATGTCAGGTCTTGTAGCACTGGCTAAGTATATAAGCGAGCCAATAATCTGAGAATACTTCAATTGGTCTCTAGCAATTCTTCGATTCTTTCGAAGCAACATACTAGCATCATATGGTGTTGGAGAGGGCTTGCAGTCACTATAGCCAAAGCGACTCAAGATCTTTTCCACATAGTGAGATTGAAGCAATGTAATCTCACCATCATTGTCTCTCAACAACTTGATGTTCATAATGACATCAGCCATTCCTAAATCCTTCATCTCAAAACAACGAGATAGGAAATCCTTGACCTCCTTAATAACATTCAGATTGATTCCGAAAATCAGTATGTCATCAACATACAAGCACAGGATAACTCCCTCGCCCCCACCATGGTGATAGTACACACATTTGTCAGCTTCATTCACAACAAAGCCTGCAGCTGTTAAAGTTCTTTCAAACTTCTCATGCCACTGTTTGGGTGCTTGCTTAAGTCCGTACAGAGACTTCAGCAACTTGCACACTTTCCCTTCCTGACCATCTAGTACAAACCCATCTGGTTGTTCCATATAAATTTCCTCGTCCAACTCTCCATTTAGGAAAGCAGTCTTAACATCCATTTGATGAACGAGAAGACCATGCGAGGCAGCTAGTGAAAGTAGAACTCAAATAGTGGTCAGTCGAGCCACAGGTGAGTAAGTATCAAAGAAGTCTTCACCTTCCTTTTGGGTATAACCCTTAGCCACGAGCCGAGCCTTGTACTTTTCAATAGTACCATCATGCCTAAGCTTCTTCTTGAATACCCATTTGCATCCTATAGGTTTGCACCCATAAGGACGATCAGTTATCTCTCAAGTTTCATTTGCCAAGATGGAATCCATCTCGCTACGAACCGCTTCCTTCCAGTAGTCAGCATCTTCAGATGCATAGGCCTCTGAAATAGAACTGGGAGTGTCATCTATGAGGTACACAAGAAAATCATCACCAAAGGACTTTGCAGTCCTCTGTCTCTTGCTCCTAATAGGAACTTCATTGTTCTCCTCCACAGGACTTTCAAAGTGTTCCATCAAAATTGTGGGTTCGGTAATTGTAACTGGTTCCTGATTCGATGAACTAGGCATCTCCTGATTAGATGAGGTAGCCATATCCTTCATGGGAAATATATCTTCAAAGAAAGTCGCATCATTCGACTCCATGATCGTACCGACATGCATGTCAGGTACCTCAGATTTTACAACCAAGAATCTATAGCCAATGCTATGAAAAGCATATCCCAGGAAAACACAATCCACAGTCTTTGGTCCAAGCTTCCGCTTCCTTGAAATTGGAGCATTGACTTTCGCCAAACAACCCCATGTTCGCAGATAAGAGAGTTTTAACCTTTTCTTCTCCCATTCCTCGAATGGAGTTATCTCTTTGTTCTTTGTGGGGACTCGGTTCAGGACATGACATGCTGTCAATATCGCCTCCCCCCACCATGCCTTGGAGAGACCCGGTGTATCTAACATGGCATTAACCAAATCAGTTAGAGTACGGTTCTTTCTTTCGGCCACCCCATTTGACTGAGGTGAGTAGGGAGGAGTCCTCTCATGGATTATACCATGTTCCGCACAAAAAGCATCAAACTCATTGGAAAAATACTCTCCACCACGGTCGGACCTAAGCCTCTTGATTTTTTGATCAAGTTGGTTTTCCACTTCAGCTTTGTAGATCTTGAAAAAGTTCAAAGCCTCATCCTTAGATTTCAGAAGATACACACGGCAGTATCTAGTGGAGTCATCAATTAACGTCATGAAATATTTCTTTCCACCTTTTGTCAACACACCATTCATTTCACATAGATATGAATGTATGAGCTCTAGTGGTGCAACATTTCTTATTTCCGCAATCGTGTGAGACTTACGAGGTTGCTTAGCTTGCACACACACTTGAGACTTAGATCCCTTGACGGTGGTGAAACTAGGGATTAAGTTCAACTTCGCTAGTCACGACATGCAACCAAAGTTAACATGACAAAGACGTGAATGCCACACATCAGATTCACTATTGTTGCAAATATGATTAACAACTTTATTGCAAACGTCTGATAAGGATAAACGAAACAAGGCTCCTGACTCATAGCCTTTACCAACAAAGGTTCCATACTTGGATATTATAAATTTATTCGACTCAAAGACAAGCAGCTTGTAGCCATTTCTACACAGAAGAGATCCGCTAACAAGATTTTTATTGACGGAGGGGACATAATGCACGTTCTTCAGGCGCATGATCTTCCCCGAAGTAAACTTCAGATCGACCCTGCCAACACCACGAACAGAAGCACTTGAACCGTTGCCCATCAGCACGGTTGAAGTCCCTGCGGTCTGATAAGACGAAAACATGGAAATATCACCGCATACATGCACATTAGCACCCGTGTCAATCAACCAGTCAGGAGAATGACATACTGAAAGAATAGTGGGAAATATACCATACCCAGCATCCTTCATGTCAGTGTCTCGAATGACAACATTAGCGGTCTTGCCGCTTTTCTCAGGATGACGCTTGTCATAGTGATTAGGGAAACTAGGAGCCCAATGATCAGGATCCCCACACACATGACAAGCACCTTTCTTCTTGCCATTTTTATTCTTGAAGTTCGTGTGTTGCACAGCCTTGTTCTTCCCATCAAACTTTGCTTTTCCATCAAACTTGCCCTTGTTCTTGAACTTGTGGGGCTGGAAGTTCTGCTTCTGTACCACATTGGCACTAGATCCTCTCTCAATACCTCGAGCACGTGTGTCCTTTGCTCTCGCCTTTTCTTCCACATCAAGAATGCCAATGAGATCCGGGACGGAAAACTCTTGCCTCTTATGCTTCAACAAGGTAGCAAAGTTCCTCCATGAAGGAGGAAGCTTAGTGATGATACCTCCGGCAACAAACTTGTCCGGTAGCATACAATTGAAGTGCTCAAGTTCTCTAGCAAATGATTGTATCTCATGAGCTTGCTTAACCACGGAGCGCTCTTCAGTCATCATGTAATCATAGAATTGCTCCATGATGTACAACTCAGTGCCAGCATCAGAGACCCCAAACTTGGCCTTGAGTGCATCCCACATATCTTTTCCATTATCAATTGACGCATAAGTATCAACTATGTTCTCACCAAGAACACTCAAGAGAGCAGCCTTAAACAGAGTATCCATTTTCTGAAAAGCTTGTGCCTGTTGAGCATCAAGTTCTCCTTCAGGTTTGCCGAGAGTGGCGTCATAGCAACTCATGGTTTGAAACCATTAGACTGCTCTCACGCGCCACCTCTTATAGTGGATACCCTCAAACATAGGAGGTCTCATGGAAGCAGCAAAACCACTTGGGGTAAATTGCCTATAATAAGGTTTTTGGATTGTTGGAAATATGAGCAATTTACCAAATGATTTTATTAACAGAAATACCAGATAAAGCATGACTAATATAGAAGCGATAAAACAAGTCATGCGTTCTGACAGAGAGAATGTAAATAGCTTCTGCATATATGAACCGTAGCCTATCATATCTAAAGCAGACAGTATAGCGAGTAGCATATATGAAGTAGAACCTAACATGTGTAGGACAATGACTAGAACAAGGAACTGCGGCAGAACCTTCAACAGGAAAGATAAGAACACGTACGGGACAGCAGCAGCAGAAGCGCTGGACTTGGGGTCGGTGTCCTCGCCTGCCATGTCGTGGATGTCGGGGAAGAAGTCGTCGTCGGGGAAGTAGTTGTCGGCGACCGGATCGTCCGTGATGAAGCAGCCAGTAGTCGCGCTGAGCACTCCCCAAAAACCTTATCACCCTTCTCCCGTACATGACTCAGAAGGTGCGGTTTCGGAGGCCTACTGTCCCGACCTGCGGTGCACGCCGCAAGCCGGGATGGGGAAGATCGTAGCAGCAGCGCAGTGCTCAGGAACTTTGTGGCGAGAGGAAGGGGATCTTCTGATGTGTCTCTCTGGAGAGGAGCGACCTCTCTTATATAGGCACAGGAGAAGGACCCGAAGAGGCTGCGGCGGGAGGTGAAGCAACGAAGGAAGACGAAGCGAACAGGCAGCGGCCGAAAATTTAGACATCGGCGCATCGTGGCGTGGCGAGGCGTGGCGTGGCGTGGCATGGCGAGGCGGGCGGCGGAGGAGGAGCGCGCGTGGATGTCCCTCTTGTTCTCATGCTCATACATGTGGGGAAAGAACCTCCCTTATAAAGAGGTCCAACTTCCTCTAAACTAGCAATGTGAGACTAAACTTTTGTTCCACCTCTTGCCTTGCACAAATGGGCTGCATGGGCCTCTAGGATTTATTAGGAATTTCTGAAACTGCTATTGGGCTAGGCCCAAAATAGACAAAATTCCAGTAGTTTCATCAAAGTCAAGCTTTGTAGAATTTGACTAACTTTATATTAAAAAATATAAACATTCATAATATGAAATTAATATTGTCAGATGCATCATGAAACGTATTATCATACTATATAGTTTTAGTATTGTAGATGTTTATATTATTTTATATAATTTTGGTCAAACTTTGTGTAGTTTGACTTTGACCAAATCTTATATGTGGAGTAAAAAGAAATAGAGGGAGTATTACAGGTACCAAGATAAAATTTAATGACTTCTTTGCAAGTCAATTTTTCTTTTCGTTAACCGGAATCATTAATACACCACAAGCATGCAACGAATGAATGAGAAGAAAGTGGTTGAGTGCATTATGACTACATGCATGTAAGTATTAAAAAATGGCTAGTACGAGGAAACATCATTAATTTTTGTCTCAATTATTGTTGGTGACCTTGTATTGATGCAAGATGTATTTTTAATAGTGGCCTTGTATAAGGGAATGAAGGGAGTATTGTTAAATCTGTATTTTGAATGTAATTTCTAATGATACTAGCTATTTTGCTATGTACAATTTATATTTTATTAGCTGAAGGTCAAACTATGACCAAAATACGAGGGTGCTATAATAAACCAGAACGGAGATAGTAGTTTTCGAGAGATGGTAAAAACTTAATTACAGCCTTGGACCGAATCACAAATCAAACTGACATTGAAAATACTTATAATAAAAATAGACATGGGTATGAGGATTTATGCTTACAACTATATATTTTGTGTTGAGATCAGATATGATCTTAATTTCTGCTCTGGAAGTCGTCCATTAAGATGTGCTTGTCACATATCGAAGTGAGGGATGTGTCCAAATTACATCTTGACTAGCACACGTCCTGCATCAAAAGTCAGTTATTCAACCAAATACCTTATCCATTCCACGGGTTGCCTTGATAATTAAGATTGCAATTATTAAACAAAAGCATTGAGCATTTAATGACTACGCATATTGAATCCCCAGCGATAAATCTGTGTTACCGTACTAAACATTTATGTCACTAGTGTTCAGAACAACACTTCATGGACTCCTTGCCCTTAGCCTCTCTGTGGCTCGTTCTCCATGATCTTGGATACCTACAGGGATGAAAAACGTAACCGAGACAAGAGACAACAAAAGAACAATTTTGTGTTACAGATACGAGACATTAATTCAAAGTCCTTTCATTGACTCTTCCAACAAATACATGGGAGAGCATGGCTCTTGCCTCAACCCATGACCTTACCGACCTACTAACACATGAAGATCATATCACACGAAGAACACATCATGAAGATTGATTGATTGATTGATTGATATAATGTCTTACAATTAATGGATGACGTGTGTGATACACGATTACAAGTATGGCTAGATTGCTAAGAACTACGGTGATGGTGAAGGTTGTGGCTAGTGGATATATCGGAGCAATTATCTTGGTTTTAATTTTATGCATTAATTAGTCACTAGTGGCAATATCGGAGCAAATATCTTGGTTTTAATGAAATATATCGGTTTAAATTCAGGTTAAAAGAGTGTAAAAATAATACTCACCAACTCCCACAAGTTTAGACTTGATTGTCCTCGAGCAACATAGAGAGAAATTGATGTGTCCCCTGCCGGCCGGCATCATGGCACACGAAGCCCAACAGCAGGGGTTGTCCGTGTCGCCCTTGTCGATGCAACACACATCAGTTGTTTTGATTCAATTTGTTCTCGCGGTACGATGTGAGAACGCGGATTTTTATTGCACCACGTCCTTCGTTCAATTTGTATACGCTTCTCCTTCTTCAATGGAGTTGTAGAAGAATCTGTCAGCAGCGCGATGGGGAGAGATTTGTGCACGCGGAGGACGGGAAGGAGGCACAACCAACTGGGCGCTTCTATATCTCGCGTTACGCGAGAGAAGGTCGCCGCTCGTTGAAGCGCCTACTACTTGCGCGAGCAGATGGGCTGGCCCAGAGCGCGGTAGTTTTTATTTGTTTTTTGTTTTTTTGCTTTATTTATTTTAGTTTTCTTTATATTTTAAAATATTCTACATATATATTACAAAATAACTCTTCAAAAACACATTTGAAAAAAGTTGAACAAGTGTTTGAAAAATGTTGAACAAGAATTTGAAAAATGTTGAATAAGTATTTAAAAATGTTGAAAAATATTTAAAATGTTAACAACTATTTGGGAAATGTTGAATAAGTATTAAAAAATGTTGAGCCAGACTTTGAATAATGTTTAAAAAGTATTTTAAAATGTTGAGTAAGTATTATAAATGTGCAATAAGTATTTGAAAAATGTTAAATACTTGATTAAAAATGCTGAATGAGTATATGAAAAATGTTGAACAAGTATCTCAAAAATGTTGAATAAGTATTTGAAATTTGAACAATTATTTAAAAATGTTGATCGTGTATATAAAAATGTTGAACAGGTATTTGAAAAATGTTGAACAAGTGTTTGAAAAATGTTGAACAAGTATCGCCTATATAAGAATGTAGAATAAAAAAACAAAAAGAAGCAAAGGAAAAATGAAAACCAAAAAACATAATAAACCAAAGGAAAAAGGAAATGAAAAAAAAACTGAAGAAACAAATGAAAAAACCCAGAGAAAGAAAATGAAAACTGGAGAAGAAAATAAACCAAATAAAACAAAAAAATGAAAAAAAATCCCGAAGAAAACCACTCGTGTAGTTTTAAGTACAGTGCATCCCTAGTTATTTCCACGAAACGAACTTGGTTGGGGCTGCTAGCTCAGCGCGCGATCCTGCTGGAGACCAGCATTTGACTCCTCCTTGCAATTCCCAGTTTCTTTTTACGACTACACGCGGATGAATGGGCCGGCCCAATACAGTGCAAGGAGGGGAAAAGCTTCAGCGTGCGCTTCCACTTCGATCGCTTAAGGTGATAAATAGTCGCCGCGCAACCTACTATTTCTTACCTTTTTACCTTTTCCCCCTTGTTTTATGAAGCCCACTATTGTCTCTATCGGCCCATAAAAAAGCAAGTCACATGCCTGGCCCAATATATACGCGCAAACGTGTGTACGGTGTGAGGCTGCCTTGTTTTTGCCAGCGTGTACAAAACGCTTTTGATTGTGAGTTAATTTTCAAATTTTAAGGGTCCTTTTTTAAGAGTATTTATTAGCTCCCAGTGCCGTGTCAAATTTTTTTAGGGGTAGAGCTAAGTTTTATTCATCAAAAGCCACGACGTGTGGGATACAATTGAGTAAGTGCAAACTTAGCTAAACTGTGTGCTTCTATGTTAACAACATGACTCTCCAAAGTAAAGTTACTGATTGAAGATTAATCTCACTTATAATTTCCCAGTGTTGTGTCGCATGGGCCTAGAAGGAACTTAGTGGAGGTTTTATCGAGCCTAGGCTGTTGCCAGATTCATCTAATGGGCCTAGGTAGGAGAAGCCTGATCGGAAAATATACACCATACTGCCTTGTCTAAAAAAACACCTCACTGCATCTGCATACATTCCCCAAAAGAAAAGAAACCAATTGCTCAAAAGAAAAAAAACACCGCCGCCTTCCTCGAAATAGTCTTTCGCCCCGCCACCTTCCTTCCTTCCCCAAGATCTTATGTTTAGGTCACCATTTGTGTCAGCATGGTTATTTTTATGCTTTTCATTTGTATTTATTGGTTTGCCTTGATGCACTCTTCTCTGCTGAACTATTCATGAAACAGTAGTGTAGATGCATGAGCATCTTGCATAATTGCACAGATGATCTAAAGAAAAAACAAATTAACTAATGCTTAGTTGTTTTACATCAAGATTTGTATTTTACTTAATGTTCATGACAAGATACTGTTAATATTTACAAAGAAAAGTATACCTTTTGTCTCTGAACTCTTGGCAAAATCTAATTATGGTCTCTCAACTATGAAACCGGGCAACTTGCATCCTAAACTTTGGAAACTAGACAAGTTCAGTCCCTCGACTCAACCGAAGCGCTATCCATGCTGATTGAGCATGGTTTCGACGGGGTCATGTCCATGTGGCAATATTTCTATTCTTTTTCGTCCATCTCCACGTTACGTCGAACAATTGACATGTGATGCTTTAGCGCGCCACAACCGAGCATGGCTGTCTGTCGACGAGCCAGCACCGCAACTATCAGTGGCCTTGCCAACTACCACGCCCTCCGGCTGCCCTGATGCCCACTAAACTGGCCGACACGCTAACCGTGTTGCAGATCTCCGATGGAGCAGGATGGAACTCCAACCGATAGCTGCATCCTCACGAACTTGCACTCGAAGTGCTACAACATGAGGACGTAGCTCCTCCAGGTAGGCTTCGTGTGGCTTCTGCGTGTGCAGGTACTTGCAACAAGTCGCATCAATCATGCTCACCAACGTCAGCAGGAGGCCGACTGAAGCTTAGCAGTGCCGCCTGCAACATCCCATTTGCCCACGCATGGGGTCACAGGGTCTGAGCTATACTAAATATGATGGGAAGGACATGTCTAGGTTGTGCTCGACGGAAAGGTATATGTGCCAAGTGTGAGCTTGTGGGTGAGCGGTGCGGGGACGTCGGTGGAGACTAACTCGGTGGGCGTCAGGCAATAGTAGGGGTGTTAAGCCATGGGAGAGCATCCGCCTCAATGCCCATAGGCTAACGACGAGCGGCAGCGCCTCTGTCTCCGTACCATGTTGTTGGATCCAAGTGGTGGCGTTGTAGGGTGGAACCCTAAGTGAGGATGTTTTCACACTTGGAGGGGGGAGAGATGAATTCACAAGAACACAAGGCAATTTCACTCAAACAAAACTCAATTACACATCCACTAAAGCAGCACACATGAGATTCACATGAATATAAGAACAATCAAAGGAAAACAAGCACAAAGTTAAGTTCTTCCCACTCCAAAGGTGGTGAGGTCTTGATGATAGTCTTCTCCAAAAGGAGGCCTTGATATCCATTAGTGATATTCTCCTAGGAGGTCTTGATCTCCAAGAGGAGTGGTAGATGCGCAAAGCTCTCTCTAATGTCTCATAATACTTTGCTAACCCTCATTTTGAGCTAGATATGA
>NC_041382.1:35504283-35656204 GCF_002162155.2 Triticum dicoccoides
GGTGTTAGGGGCCAGGCACCTGGAGGGGTCAGGGGGCCGCGCCCCTTCCATGGTCGCCAGTCCGGGCACCCGGGGGTTGATGGCCCGGGAACCCGAGGTGGTCTGGGAGCTCACTTGGTTGGTGGCTAAGGGCCCGGTCACCCGGGGTGGACCGAGGCCTTCGGTTCTTCGCGACTTGGTGTCCTTCTTCCTCCTCCTTCTTCGCGGGCGCTTGGGCCTCCCTCCTTGCTTCTTCATGGCCTTCTCCTTGGTACCTAAGAATGCATAATGTTTTAGTTTGAGGTAGAAGCCAATTCTCATGTGAATCCCAAGGAATCTCGAAGACGAAAGACTTAACCTCGGTTTCTATGGCACGTGCGTGGGCTCTTGTCATTGGTCTGCTTCGTGTTTGCGGTGGCGACGGAATGTCCCTGGACCATGGGGATGACCGTGGATGCTTCACATCAAGTGGTCTGCACGTGAAGACCGGCGACTAGGACTAGCACCAACACAGCCGAGAGGTGTCTGGGTCCTACCACGACGGCGCCATGCATTCTCCATCCCGTCCACGACAGCGACGTGCTCCATCCCACGCGATGCTGGCCCCCCTCTCCTGGCGTCATGCTAATGCTGTCGAGACCACCATCTCGCGCTTGCTCCTCCCTCTGCTCCCTGCCGACAGACGCCACATGAGAGAGAGAGAGAGAGAGAGAGAGTGGTCAATTTGCGGGTCTTCTTTGCCACGTCAGCATAGACTGGTCAAAACTAGGGTGAGTCAACACCAAAACCGGTCAAAACCGAGAGAAGGGACTTGTTTGGTTTCTAGAGTTGGGGGTGCAAGTGTTCTGATTTCGTAGTTGAGGGACCAAATGTAGTCCCCGTCAAGAGTCGAGGGACAAAAAAGACACTTTTCTCATATTTATATCATGGTACATTAAGATATGTTGGTAGCTGAATCTGCCAGACTCATTGGTTCATTCTTTTGAAGGCCTCGTGGAACATGGGATGGGGTCTCTTGGTTTGATACAAGATGGCGGTACATTGATCCATTTCCTTAAGGTCAGCGTGAAGCATGGGAGCTTCTGCTCATTCCAATATGATGGCGCACTGGATCGATTGGGAGCCGAGTCAGTATGAAGTGAGGAGAGGACGACATAATGTATTCTCTCTAGATGGAGTGGAGAAGAAACCACATGACTATGCAGAAGAAAGCCGAAGGACCATAGTGCTCCAGTTTGCTTGTTTAGTAAATAAAAATAAAAAAATGAACTTGGAGGTCATTTTCTATTCAAGGTTATATTTTGTTCTTGGTGCCATTGTGTAGTTGAAAATTTGTGATCTTTGGGACCAAATTCTGTTCAGGGTTCAGTTGTGTACTGGGTGTCATTTTTGACGGACTTGATGTATGATGACTGGTTTCTTTGGATGATTTATGCTGTACAACAGTCCACCATCCTTTGTTTTCTTGTGCACTCCTGTAGACCCGTCAAAAAAATAACTGAACTCCTGTCGACCCGCCAAAAAAATAACTGAACTCCTGTCACTTTTTTTTTTGCGGGGCTCCTGTCGACTTATGGGTGAAAGTAAACAACATCAACACTATGTACAAGTTACTATTTACATTTTTTACTTGAAAATTGAGCCCTCTTGCCCAGAAGTCAATGGGAGTTTTTGGTTGGCGAAACTATTTATATGGGTACAACAAAAGATCAAGTTTGTTTAGAATTTTCTGAATTTTCACAATTACGATTTTTTTTTGTCATATCAGGTGCATATACACATGAGAGCCAGGGGGTATTTGCCGACTCATCTCTCACTATCCAGAAGACTGGGAAGGTAGCCACACATATTATTATGTATTTAGGCACTGCTAAAACGTAACATCTTCAAATAATACTGCATTAGCTTAACTACATGTCTTCATTAGTAAGCGAGTGCTTTACATATATATCAGTTAGGCAGGAGATGCAAACAAGCTGCTCCATGCAGATGGTTCAGTCTAGCTACTGCTGTGTACACCAAAAGTCCTAAATATTAGCTCTAGTACCATTCCAGTGTGCAGCTTCAGCTTAGATATGGGTTCTCGGCCGCTACCTTCTGGATCCGTTCGATCAAGCTATGGTCTAGTTGCAGATAGCATCCTCTTTCTGCATTTCCCTGCAATTAAGAAATGCAAGAAATAAAAATCAGTGATGCTCCACAATTGGTTCAAGAGTTTAATTATGAAATAGCACTTTTTTCAACGGCAAGTCCCACCATGTATGATTTCAGCAAATTTCTCCATTTATCCTGAAAAGTTAAACAAAATGATAGATTGGTATTAGCGAAGGACCTAGGAGAAAGAATTAGAGGAGGGGGTGCCGACAAGACAAAGTAACACGAGAAAAATGTACCAAACATAAAATTAATTTAACTATCTCTTTTATTAAGGATAATTTGATGATCTTTTGCGATGGAAAGTGTAGACAAACAAACAATTACAGAAGATATCTATCATTCATCCAATGCATGGCGGCATCTTGCAGGTCCCAAGCCAGGCAACATCTCAGAATTTATCTCAATACCACTTTACCTTAAGATTCACCGCAGTTCGGACTGAGGTCGAAAACCATTTCTTCTTCAGAGCAGACCATCTTCCAACACCAAGATCTTCAACACCATCCACTAGTGCAGTCACCTCTTCGGGCGTCCAATGCTCGTTGTTGGTTCGTAGTCCACGGTTTTGTGCACCCTGTTCAAACAACTGACGACATAGAATTCTTTGGCTGCTGTCCGTTGATGGATTAATTACAGATGAAAATCCCAAGCAAATATGGGTGGACAATATAAAGAGAACACTAGATACATGTGTAAATACTCCGTGGGATTTCATCCTGAGAATATATAAGCATGACTCTTACGGTCTTACCCCAAAATGGTTACCCAAAAACCAAGTCTGATCCGTGCGTAATGGTATTCTTCTCTTGCGAGGACCTCTCTTGCGCGTACAACCGCTCTCCGGCAGCGTGGTGGCTGGCGCCGCGTCGTGAGTCAAGTTGCCCTCCATCATGTAAGTAGGAGGGCCGAGTGGAGCTGCAAGAAAAGCTTCATCAATCGACTCCGAAGTCCAGTCCACGATGTAGTTGATCTAAGTTCAGAGAAGAATAAACTAGCATCGTACTACCTTCCCAACATTCCTCAATATTACTCTCGTCTTGGGGTACTTTGAGCAGCTGTGTGATCGGCACGTCATATACTGAATAGGCCTCAGCGTCCATCTGCCATTAATAGCAATGAAATATATGTGGTGATTTCTATTAAACATATGATTTGTGGGAACTGGTTCTATCCTCTAGGGATGGCCTATCACATATATTTATAATGATACATGATACATATTACACAGTTGGGCTACGTTACAAAGTCTAACACCCTCCCTCAATCTTAAATCACTCCTGATGCATCTAGGAGGTTGAGATTGCGCCTACAGACCTCAAACATGAGAGAAGGTAGAGGCTTGGTGAAGATGTCGGCAAGTTGATCCTTTGAGGAGATAAACTTGATCTGTAGTAGCTTCTGTGCAACACGTTCCCTCACAAAATGATAGTCAATCTCAATGTGCTTGGTTCGTGCATGGAACACCGGGTTTGCCGAAAGAAACGTAGCACCAATATTGTCACACCAAAAAACTGAAGGATGTGACTGGAAGATTCCCAGCTCTCGAAGCAAAGACTCAATCCAGATAAGCTCAGCAGTCGCATTGGCAACTGCTTTGTACTCAGCCTCTGTGCTGCTGCGAGAAACAGTGGCTTGCTTGCGCGCACTCCAGGCGATCAAATTAGGATCCAGAAATACAGCATGTCCCCCCGTGGATCGCCTGTCATCTGGACACCCAACCCAATCGGCATTCGAGAATGCAGAGAGAACTGATGGAGGGAGGTGGGCAATATATTTCAACACCCCCCTCACGTCTAGGCTATTTTAGTTCTTAGACGTGGGATCGATGTAGGCCGCAGAATCGTTTTATTTAATACTGCGTTGACAGGGTTTTGAACTCAAGATCTCTTGGCTCTGATATCATATTAGACCTAGGATTTGTGGGAACTGGCTCTACCCTTTAGGGGTGGCCTATCACATATATTTATAATGATACATGATACATATTACACAGTTGGGCTACGTTACAAAGTCTAACAATTTCATATTGGGATTTCGAAATGGTATAACCAAGAGTCCAAGACAGAGCTGCTAAGATCGAATGTACTTGAATCGCATTTGAAGTAACTAGTCGGCCTTGTAAGCGGATATTGGCGTGCTCTGCATACAGACATACAGCAGAGTGCAGGGGCCGGGTGTTGCCGTGAGCTGAGCATGGCCGAGCTCAAATGGCAGACTCGAAAAAATTCCTCCCTCCCCTCCATGGAAGCATCACACTCTCCTCGTCCGCCAATGGACGTCCAGCCCGCCCCACCGTCCTCTCCGTTCTCTTGCATTTCCCCACACTTCCAGCCGTCCATCGCGGACGCCGGCTGCCGTCAGACTCATCGTCCACCTCCCAGAACTGGACGCACCTCTCCACCGCCACCCTACGGCCAAGTCTGCATAGAGCAGAGGGCAGGTGTGGGGTGATTGCCGCGAGCCGAGCATGGCCGAGGATAATCGAGCCGCGGCGCCGGAGGACCCGCCAGTTCTGCCTCCATCGACCGAACCAGATTCTTCCGTCGCCATGGAGACGACACCTCCACGGCTCCACCACCCTCCCATGGAGACGCCGCCTCCACCACCCACCTGCGGGACCTCCTCTCCGCCGCCTCTTCCGCTCTATCCGCCCTCCCCTCCCCTGCTCCGCCGCCACCACGGCCACGATCGCCACCGCTCAAATGGCAGTCTGGAAAAAATCCCCCCCTTCTCCGTGGAAGCACCACACTCTCCTCGTCCGCCAGTGGACGCACTTTGAGCCCGCCCCACCGTCCCTTCTCTTCTCTGACGTTTCCCCACACTTCCGGCCGTCCATCGCGCGCGGACGCCGGCCGCGGCCGTACTCCCGTACTGGACGCACCTGGCCACCGCCACTCTACGGCGTCCTCTCCTCGCTTGACCACCCACCCGCCGTGCCGACCCTCTACGCGCGCCTTCGACGCCGGACCCCAGGGTGGTCTGAACTCGCCGCCCCGGGCCCGGAGGCCGCCTGCTCGCCCTTCTCTTTTGCCCGGGAAGTAGGCGGCGCCTACACTCGCCGCCCCGGCGGCCGCCTGCTCGTCCTTCTTTTTTGTCGGGGAACCACCTACACTCGCCGCCCCGGCGGCCGCCTGCTCAGCAGGCAGGTTCCATGCCGCCGAGCTGTCGCTCGCTTCAGAGCGCATGACTTCCTGCACCGCAGCCTCAAGCCGGAGATGGTCTTGCTCAGAGGGACGGGCACGTACCTCGCTCTCCGGGCGTCCGTGTATCCCGCGGCGGCCGCCACCGATGAATGCCCAGCGCCTCTGCCACCTTGTTCAAGGAAGAGGAACCGCGTGCCGATCCGCGAGCAAGGTTTTGGTTACCGAATGAGGCAATTTTACCCAGGGGGACTGGTAAATGTGGTTACCACGGTTACCGAGAAATACCGAGAATATTTCGAGCGAATTTTGTAGTTGAAATTTGAATTCAAATAAGTGAATGAACGAATATTCGAGACAGAGACCTCTCAAAATAGGAACTAGGTTGCTACCAACACGCCAGAACCAACTCTCATGACATTAATTAGATCATATGTACTTTACAATAAATCGAGTGTTTAAATTCAATTTTTTTTAAAAATGGTATTTTTTGCTCGGTATGGTGATTTACCGAGGGGCACGGAAATACGTGGTAACCATGGGAAATCTTGGAATTTCGACTGGTAACCAAAACAGTGTCCGCGAGACGCCTGCTCCGTGAAACTATGCAGCAGCGGGTGCTCTTTTTGAATTGTTTATTAAGGGGAGGGGCGGAGGCCTCCTCACGCGACCCGCGCCCGGGCAGTGTAAGGTTAAATCAGATTAGACATGATATTATTTTAAATATTTTTTTATAGCTTTATATAACAAGACATTATCATATGTATATAAATAGTACTACTGAATTAAGATAGTGAATTATATATTACGAAAACAGTTGTTTGTTTATTTCATGACTAAAGCTAATTAAGGTTTTAGCAAATTAAAGTATAAGTGGAAGATAAATAAATATATAACAAATTAAACAATTTTTTGTTTATTTCATGACTAAAGTATAAGTGGGAGATAAATAAATATATAAAACATTAATTTTTTTGCGGCAATGTAACAGATTAATTTAATAAAAATATTATTGGAATAATGATGATTTTCATTCATTTATTGTATATATGTAACATATTCATTGTCGTGCTGCAATATGATTCATTGTATTGTAAAAACATTTATTTGAATAGATTGATTAAAACAGTATTTCTAAAGTCTTAGTCTACCGAGTTTACCCACCGAATTAATTTGGAAATCATCTTTTTCTCGGGTCTAAATAACTTCTTATTTTCCTTTTATTTATGGGTTGCCGAGTATGATTTTGTTAAATCCCCATTCCTTTAACAGACATGTGATGACACACTAATAATTAGTAAAATAAAAATGCACCAATCGAGATAATCTCTCCATATATTTCAGATACAAAAAAAAGTGAAAATTTTGGGGTCGCTAAACTTGTCACAGAATTCACTTTGGGCACCATCCTTCAAAATACTCTAATCACAGTCACTGAGGTGTCTTAAGTGTGTTATATACGATCACTCACAGGATTTTGTCTACGTAAATAGCTGATTTGGCATACGATCATGGGCTAGGTCCACTGGGACGGTGCGACTGCTGCGAATACGCACAGATGTAGGGGCGGGGGGGAGTCGGGTGATACCATCTCCCCAATGCTCCCATGATACCATTTCCAAAAATTTCAATTTTAAATGTTTCAAAAAATTTTGAAAAAAAATTGTGGATGTTGACATCGCATGAATGTACAAACCCTAAAAATTTCAGGTCCAAATTCTAAATACACATTGAGAAACAAAAAAGATAAATCTGGATTTGAATAGTGACATTATAACTTTTGTCTTTTTTGACACTATTCATGCTGGATTTGTCTTTTTGTTTCTCAATGTATATTTGGAATTTGGAGCTGAACTTTTTAGGGATTGTACACTCATGTGATCTAAACATCCACAAAATTTTTCAGAATTTTTTGGAACATTTAAAATTGAATTTTGGAAATGGTATCATGTATCACCTAAAGGATGGTATCATGTGATATTTTCCCGGCAGGGGGGTTGCATAGATGGTAGAGATCAAAACCACGCCACGGTGCAGTCAAACTAGATCAGCTTGGCAGCTTCTCTCCACGCCCTTGTTGCCAAATCCCTAGTTCCCAAATCGTCATCGTCAGCCACTGTCATCGTCGACAACCGCCTTGTCCACCTCACTGTCGGAGCTAAATTCGGCAGATCCTTCGGTAGGGTATCCCGGCTAGGCGACTAGGCTGGGTGGTAACATGAGGCAAGGATTTACCCAGGTTTGGGCTCTCACCTCACTACAAAAAAAGACACATCCGTGATATTTTGGGCCGAACGTATTTTTTTTCTGTCATACATATGACACTTTTATGACGATAATTGTGACAAAACCCGGTATCATCATAGATGTGGTGGGCTCCTACTTCTATGAAAAAAATCATGACAGAAAATGGGCTTTTCGTCCTGGGCGGGCCGGAGACGCATCTGCATGACATTCTTTGGGCCGTCCATGACGGAAAAAACCGTGGTAGAAGAGAGGGGAGGAAAATTTCGGGGAGTTCCCGGTTACGGTGGGAGGTCGGGGGCCGAGCGATGCACGTTTCTCTCGTACACGTACGCGCGTGTGTGCGAGGCGTTGGCTATAGAGCAACCCGAGCGAGGCGTTGGGCTCTAACTGAACCCGAGCGATTGCACTGCAGGCTACGCGTTACTGAACCAGAGCGATCGATCGATGGCTGTTAACTGAACCCGATCAAGCGATTCCTTCGCTACTGCTGCTAACTGAAGCCGATCGATGCTGCCTCTGGATGAACAGTGAGCGTTGCGGGGGGGGGGTTGGATGAATAGTTCCCGGTGGGGGTGGATGAACAGGACCCCGTGGTGTTGCCTCTGGATGAACAGGACCCCGATTGATCGAGCCGGTTGGGGCTGGATGAACAGGACCCCGTGGAGGGATGGATGAACAGGACCACCCCGTGAAGGGCTGGATGAACAGTAGATGGTGGAGGGCTGGTTGAACAGTAGCAGGTGGAGTAGCGCGCGGTGGAGGCTGGATGAACATGAACTCGTGGATGAACAGTCGCGGGTGTAGGCTGGAGGAGGTCGACGGTGGATGAACAGTAGCTCGTGGAGGCTGGAGGGGGTCGACGGTGGAGATGAACAGTATCCCGTGGAGTCCCGTTTTGCGGTACGCCACACCCCTCCCGATGAACAGGACTCCCGTTTCGACCGTAGCGCTCCAACACAAGTCCGTTTCGTCCGTTTTGCGGTACGCCACACCCCTCCCGATCAACAGGACCCCCGTTTCGACCGTAGGAGGTCCGTTTTCTCCGTTTTACGGTACGCCAGACCCCTCCCGATGAATAGGATCCCGTTTCGAACGTGGCCGGTCGAACACAAGGCCGTTTCCTCCGTTCTGCGGTACGCCAGGCCTGGTTTCATCGCCTGTTCCGTCCAAGCCCTCCCGATGAACACGACGCATTCTGTTGCCTCCCCATGAACACCACGCATTCCGTTGTCTCCCCATGAACACGACGACGACGCTGTTTCTCCGTTCCGACTCAGCAATGTACACGAGCCCTGGTCGTACGTATGCGCGAGTAGGCGTTCGCGACCCCACCCGTATGTACACATACGTGGCCGTATTTTTGGCCGCTGTACGTACGTGTACATGCTACGTGCGTGCCTCTACTACGACACGTGCGCGCCTCTACTACGACACGTGCGCGCCTCTACATCGACCAGTATGTACGTACACGTTCGCGACCAGAATGACAACACTACGTACGCTTCGACCAGGTGGGTCCCGACTGTCAGGCACTTCCTTGCCTGTGAAGATGTAGCTGGTGGGTCCCAACAGTCAGGGGGGCGAAATACGATGGCCCGTCCGGTGGGTCCCGCTGTCAGGTGGAGGAATAATTATTTTGCACGTAATAAGGAGGCACTTCCTCGCTGCGGCCGTGGACCCAGCTGTCAGCCTCTCCACGTACAGTCCACGTCCGATGGAAGCATTTCCTTGACCACGTTGACCACGCCACGCCGAGAGCACCAGGGCGGTGGACGACGGCGAGGCCTAGGAAGGGGACGACGCGGAGCTGGGGAAGACGAGGCAGTGGATGCCCACGCGTAGAGGAGTACGAGGGTTCACTGGTTTGCTGCAGTGTGAGGCTGCCGTCGCCGCAGAATAACAGGGGGTGTGGGTGACTAGAGGGATGGCCTAGCCAACGGTGGGAGTAGTAGGGGCGGTGAGGCCTCCGCCGCTTCGCAGCCGACCACGAGAGGCAGGAGCACGAGGCACGATCGGCGCTGATTTGGGCGGCTGGAGCAAGAAGACCAGAGGTTGAAGAAGCACTACGGCCGTTGGATGGACATTGTACGGTCACTGGAGCTAGAATCGTGCATATTGACTAAGTTGACAAAGCCCTCCGTCCCCGTCAACTTAGTAGGCCCACAAGTCAGCCTGCCACTATACTGAGTCCCAGCTAACAGGGGGAGTATTCATTTTTTATGCGTAATAAGGAGGCACTTCCTTGCGTGCGAAGATATAGCTGGTGGGTCCAAGCTGTCAGTGGAGGTAACCTTTTTTTCGTGAAATACAGAGGCCCTTTCGGTGGGTCCCTAATGTCAGGTGGAGGAATCATTATTTTGTGCGTAATAAGGAGGCATTTCCTTGCGTGCGGCCGTGTACCCAGCTGTCGGCCTCTCCACGTAAAGTCCACTTCAGATGCATGTCGGTCGTTGACCACGTTGACCAGGCCGCGCCGAGAGCACCAGGGCGGTGGACGATGGCGAGACCTAGGAAGGGGACGACACGGAGGCAGGGAAGACTCGACAGTTGTTTCCCACGTGGAGGGGAGTACGACTGTACGAGGGTTTATTGGTTCGTCTGCCGTCGTCGGAGAATAACAACAACTGTGGGTAAGTAGAGGGATGGCTAAGCCAGTGATGGGAGTACGATCGGGCGGTGAGGCCTGCGCGGCAGCACAGCCGGCCGCGAGGAGGAGGGAGCAGGCAGTCCCGCCGGCGCTTGTTTGAGCGGCTGGAGCAGGAAGAGCAGAGATTGAAGAAGCACGACGGCCGTTGGATGGACATCCAACAGTCAGTGCTTGTGCGTCAACCTTTTTTAGGAAAGCCTCAAATATGTGGAAAACAGCATACAACCCATCTGCCATTATTTCTAATAATTTACATCCCATTTGCTAATTTTTAAGATTTTTCTTGGAGCCCGTATTCTTTTTGTTAGCATTACAGCCCATATTGTGGCAACTGTTAAAAAATTATACGAAATTTTACATATTTTGATGCGGTCCGAACTGTTTTTAATCCTGAAATGTCGACTCACATTCAAACTGATTTTAAAAATAAATGTATATCAATATAAAATCCAACAAATTCTCCACGCATAAAAATTAATGTAATTTAAAATCTTGAAATGAAAAAAAGATATTTGAAACTAATTGCCGGTTTGATGTGTTTTAAAAATGTACAACCCATTCCTCATTACTGACGGGCCATTTTCTCGGCCAGCCGAATGAAAGCTCTCCCCGTCTTGAAAGAATTGCAACCCAACAGGCCTGACAAAGCGACTTACTTGGCAAATCACAAAAAAACTGGGCTGTGGCCGTGGACCCAGCTGTGAGCCTCTCCACGTACAGTACTCTTCCGATGGAAGTCGTTCTTTGACCACATTGACCATGCCGCGCGGAGAGCACCTCGGCGGTGGACGACGGCGAGGCCTAGGAAGGGGACGACGCGACAGTGGAAGCCCGCGCGGAGAGGACTACGAGGGTTCACTGGTTCGGCTGCGGTGTGAGGCTGCCGTCGCCGCAGGGCCTGGCCAGCGGTGGGAATAGTAGGGGGCGGCGAGGCCTCTGCGGCAGCACAACCGGCCACGGGAGGCAGGAGCATGCGGGACGACCGGCGCTGCTTTGGGCGGCTGGAGCAAGAAGACCAGAGGTTGAAGAAGCACTACGGCCGTTGGATGGACATTGTACAGTCACTGGAGCTAGAATCGTTCATATTGACTAAGTTGACAAAGCCCTTCATGCTCGTCAACTTAGTAGGCCCACAAGTCAGCCTCCCAGCAAGGTGGGTCCCAGCTAGCCGGGGGAGTATTCATTTTTTTGTGCGTAATAAGGAGGCACTTCCGGTGGGTCCGAGCTGACAGCGTGAGGAACGTTTTTTTTCGCGAAATACGGTGGCCCGTCCGGTGGGTCCCAGCAGTCAGGGAGAAATGATTTTTTTCGCAAAATACTGGTGGCCCGTCTGGTGGGTCCCCACTGTCAGATGGAGGAATAATTATTTTCCGCGTAATATGGAGGCACTTCCTTGCGGCTGCCGTGGACCCAGCTGTCAGCCTCTCCACGTACAGTACTTTTCCGATGGAAGTCGGTCGTTGACCACATTGACCACGCCGCGCCGAGAGCACCACGGCGGTGGACGACGGCGAGGCCTAGGAAGGGGACGACGCGGAGCCGTGCAAGACGCGATAGTGGATGCCCACGCGGAGAGGAGTATGAGCGTTCACTGGTTCGGCTACGGTGTGAGGCTGCCATTACCGCAGAATAACAGGGGGTGTGGATGAGTGGAGGGATGGCCTGGTCAGTGGTGGGAGTAGTATGGGGGCGGTGAGGCCTCGTGGGTAGCACAGCTGGCCACGGGAGGCAGGAGTAGGAGGCATGACCGGCGCTGCTTTGGGCGGCTGGAGTAAGAAGACCAGAGGTTGAAGAAGCACTATGGTCGTTGGATGGACATCATACGGTCACTAGAGTATTGACTAAGTTGACAAAGCTCTCCGTCCCTGTCAACTTAGTAGGCCCACAAGTCAGCCCAACAATATGGTGGGTCCCAGCTAGCAGGGGGGTATTCATTTTTTTGGGCGTAATAAGGAGGCACTTCCTTGCGTGCGAAGATATAGCTGGTGGGTCCGACCTGTCAGTGGGGGGAACGTTTTTTTCACGAAATATAGAGGCCCTTCCTGTGGGTCCTAGCTGTCAGGTGGAGGAATCATTATTTTGCGCGTAATAAGGAGGCATTTCCTTGCGTGCGGCCATGGACCCAGCTGTCAGCCTCTCCATGTACAGTCCAGTTCCGATGGATGTCGTTCATTGACCACGTTGACCAGGCCGCGCCGAGAGCACCAGGGCGGTGGACGACGGCGAGGCCTAGGAAGGGAACGACACGGAGCCAGGGAATACTCGGTAGTTGTTTCCTACGCGGAGGAGTACGAGGGTTTACTGGTTCGTCTGCCATCACCGGAGAATAACAGCAGGTGTGGGTGAGTAGAGGGATGGCTAGGCCAGCGATGGGAGTACGATGGGGCTGTGAGGCCTGCGCGGCAGCATAGCCGACCGCAGGAGGAGGGAGCAGGCAGTCCCGCCGGCGCTTGTTTGAGTGGCTTGAGCATGAAGAGCAGAGATTGAAGAAGCACGACAACCGTTGGATGGACATCCAACAGTCACTGCTCTCGTGTGTTGACTAAGTTGACAGGGCGTTGCGTGTGCGTCAACCTTTTTTTTATGAAAGCATACGCGTCAACCTGTAGTAGGCGCACAAGTCAGCCTCAAATCTGTGGAAAACAACATAGAGCCCATCTGCCATTATTTCTAATAATGTACAGCCCATTTGCTAATTCGTAAGAATTTTTTTGGAGCCCATCTTCTTTTTGTTAGCATCACACCCCATATTGTGGCCACGGTTAAAAAGTATACGAAATTTTGCATATTTCTGTGCGGTTAACTGTTTTTAATCCAGAAATATCGATTCACATTCAAACTATTTTGAAGAATAATTTATATAAATATAAAATCCAAATAATTGTCCATGCATAAAAATCAATGGAATTTAAGATCTTGTAATGAAAAAAAAATTGAAACTAATTCCCGGTTTGATGTGTTTTAAAAATGCACAGCCCATTTCTGGGCAAACCGAATGAAACTCTCCTCGTCTTGAAATATTTGCAGCCCAGTAGGGCCGATAAAACAAGTAGGCCTTGTTTGGGCATTTCTTTTAAAAAATAGAATTGAGCTAGCCATTTTCAGCAAGAAAAAAACACAACTTGGCTCATGATGTGGTAAACATAAATAAAACCCTGGCTAGACGGGCCACAGCCCCCGCACAGCCCCGTTGTTACCCTGATCCGTCGCTAAAACTAGTATAAATAACAACTGCTTGTTCCTAAAAAAAACTGCGTGACTTGCTGGGTCCCTGGTGTCAGCCGCTCGTAGTGTAATTCTCTCGTTTATTGACTACGTTGACAATGGCGTGAGCCCCAGATGTCCAACCAATTAGGAGGAACCCTATTTTTGGGCTTGTACTATAGAGGCACTTGCTTGCGTACTGCCATGACGCTGGTGGGTCCCTACTGTCATCCTCTCCACGTACAGTCATCTCCTTGTTCCTCTCGGTTGTTGACGACGTTGACAACGCAAGAGGGTGGCGCACCGCGCATGGCGAGCGAACCAAGGCCGCAAGGCGGAGGACGACGGCGAGGCCTCGGACAAAACGAACAGGAGCCGTTGAAGATGCGCCGGTCCAGTCGCAGGCGGTGGGGAGTACGAGGGTTGACTGGTTCGGGTGCGGGTGCGTGTTGGGGCTGACGTCGCCGGAGAATAACAGGACGTGTGGGGGAATAGAGGGAGGGACTGGCCAACGTTGGAGGGTACGTACGGTAGGGCGGCGGAGGCGCAGCCAGCCATGGGAGGCGGGAGTAGGCGGAGCTGACGGGGTGGTTTGGTTTGGGTGATTGGAGGAAGAAGAAGACAAGAGATAGAAGATACACGACAGATGTTGGATGTCAATCCAACGGCTGGTAGGCAGAATCTTTTGTTGACTGTCTAGTAAGTCGACACCACGTTGGATAGGCTATTTCCTCGCGGGTCCCAAATGTCAGAATCCAAATCTCTCACGGTCATGCAGCCTTTCCTATGAAAATTTATAGCCCATTTGATGTGCTAGTTCGAAATAAGTCTGTGGATGCTGGTGGGGGCTAATCGCTTTGCTTCTGTAATGCACAGTGAGCTCAAGCAGCCGGCGAGAGTGATGTTATTTCCCTTGGTTTGGATTTGTTACAATATTTCACTCTAAATTAAACAAATGGCAAGCCATTTGCCTTGTTTCAAAGAAAATATGACAGTCACAACCGAGTTGAAAAGGGCAGGAACATCTAACTCCAGCTTACAAACTGTACAAAAGCACGAGGGTTAATTGTTCATCAGGTTTACAAAAAAACCAGATTGAAAAGGGCAACAACATCTAACTCCAGCACTGTTTTCGGCAGTCACAGCCAAATGGATCGGTCAGGTCCATAGAATGAACATCCTGGGTCGTAAAATTTACTGGATTATGACCACAATATGTTGTAAATAGAAGCCCGACACGTTCAGAAGCTCTTTTGCCCACCTGAAACTCCTTTTTTGCTCTTCGACATACCCATCCGTCAAAACCATGCTGCTGATAAACTTAAGCCTGATGGACAATAGTAACCTCGCATTCAGCAGGAAGAATGTGACAAATCTTGTGTTTGCACGGTTGGCTACATATCATTCTAGCGTTATTGTCTTCAATCGAATCTCATGAGAAGTGAGAAAATCCCGATGCTTACGAATCCACCGATTGGTTATAACTTTCTTACGCCGTCCTGTTGCCTAAATAGACATGAAGATTGAAAACAGTTAAGGTCTAAAAGAAGAGTGTCGAAAGAGCAACAGCTGAACGGTTAATTCTAGTACACTATATGCGGGCTTCCAATGTGCGTGAAATTATCACCTTTATATACAACTTCTCCAGACATGGAAAGCATTGCAGCAAGCCAATAATCTTGTTCAGATCAAAACTATTCATTTGGATATATAAGATCTTAACATAATCTAGCACCATTGATAGGCCATCCATGGAGAAACTCTTCATTGAGCATATAACATAATATTAGTACAAAATGTGTACTCCAAGATGATATATAAATTATGCGCAGAAATTTAAAATGCAGCTTATGGTTACAAGTGTAGATGATAATATAAAGTACCTGAAGAACTGTGGAGCCAAACACCATATTGAAATGAGCACAGAGATCATGTATTACACCCAAGGTCTCCAGTTTAGGTGCAGAGAGGACGGTTATTTGCAACGGCGAATAACTAGAATCAATGATCAACCTTTGAAGTGAAGGGACATCTTGGATGATGAGCTGCCTTCCGTCAAAAGAAATTCCAATTCTTACTTTATTTGGAGACAACCGATTCTAACTGTGAAAACAAGCACCAAGCACTCCAGTGCAGGGCAACTGGAGTGGATGATGCTGTGCAATGAGGCCTCCGATATACGAACCCGCACAAGTGAAAGTTTCTTGAGAAATGGGAGTCGAAGGTTTAGTACCACATCATAGGTGTGAATATGTCAAGTCGTCCATTTTTTCGTACATATTCCATCCTCGTATCATGACTTTGCCTTTCATCAGAGTAGTGTTCGTCAGTATCATGCATGAATGAGTTCTGAAGAGCGAATGATATTCCTTTTTCTTGTCGGTATGACCTCACAATGCAAAATCAATAAAGCTGAAGGAAATTGGCAAGGCATTGGATGATTATGGTCCTTCCGAGCAACTGAAACGGAGGTTCTCTACAGATTCTACTCCGCCATCCTCCCAACAAGATTCTAAAGACAACGCAAGGCTAGATAGTCAACGTAGCTGTGTAGATGATGAGCACATATCCCCTACTCCACCATCACAGGTGCTTGCTCTAACTTGGCACTATTATATGTGGTTGCATGCTGCATATGATGTCTAGCTTGTATTGCTTCTAACTTTGTTGAATTGCATCTGCTTACTTTACACATAATGCCTGTGAATATGACATGTGTTCCTGTTTCTACATCAGACTACTATTCTTGCATATCCCGCATCAGTCACTTATGATAAGGCACCTTTAAGTCGCCACTGTGATATTGGTTGTGTCTTGTATATGATTTCTAGCATGTACTGCTTCTAATTTGTTGAAACGCCATACAGTTTGAACTTGGCAGAGTGATATTGGTTGCATCTTTCATATGGTGTCTAGCTTGCAGTGCTTCTAATTTGTTGAAATGCCTTCTGCTTAGTTACCACATCATAGGTGTGAATATGTCACACCATCCTGTTTTTCATACATATTCCATCCTCGCATCATGTGTTTGCCTTTCATCCGAGTAGTGTTCGTCAGTATCATGCATGAATGAGTTCTGAAGAGCAAAATCATTACAGCTGAAGGAAATTAGTCCGACAGTGGATGATGGTGGTCCTTCGGAGCAACTCAAACAAGGGGTCTCTACAGATTCTACTCCGCCATCCTCCCAACAAGATTCGCAAGACAACACAAGGCTGGACAGTCAATGTAGCTGTGTAGATGATGAGCACATCTCCCCTACTCCACCATCACATGTGCTTGCTCTAACTTGACACTATTATATGTGGTTGCATGTTGCGTATGATGTCTAGCTTGTATTGCTTCTAACTTGAATTGCATCTACTTACTTTACACATAATGCTTGTGAATATGACACGTGTTCCTGTTTCTAGAACATACGTGTACATGATGAGCACATCTCCCCTACTCCACCATCACAGGTGCTTGCTCTTACTTGGAACTGTTATACGTGGTTGCGTTTTTCGTATGATGTCTAGTTTGTATTGCTTTTGATTATGTTGAATTGCATCTGCGTAGCTTACAAATTATACCTGCAATGATCACTTACCCATAAGACGCATTTAACTTGGGACTGTGATGTAGGTTGCATCTTGCATTGTCTTCTAGCTTGTACTGCTTCTAATTTCTTGAAATGGCTCTTACGACGAGACACTTTTTACCTGATAGAGTGATATTGGTTGCATGTTCATATGGTGCCTAGCTTTCATTTCTTCTAATTTTGTTGAAATGCCTTCCGCTTACTGTTTTTCATACATATTCCATCCTCCTATCGTACGTGTGAATATGAAACGCTGTCTTTTTTTGTATATATTCCATCCTCCTATCCTGCGCTTGCCTTACATCAAAGTAGTGTTCGTCTGTATCATGCATCAACCATTTATGCAGAGCTAATTTTATTCATCTTCTTGTGGTTTTGACTTCATAAGGCAATATCAGAAAATAGGAAGGAAAAGAGTAAGTTAGGGGATGTTGGTGGTCCTCCCCACCGACGCAAACAGAGACTCTCTAGATTTGCCACTGCTACTGCTAATGAAGTTGAAGTCCCAAGTCTACATGATGAGTTCATCTCCCGTACTCCACCATCGCAGGTGCTTGCTCTAAGTTGACAGTGTGATAATTGGTTTCATGTTGCATATGTTTTCTAGCCTGTATTTCTTCTATTTTGATTAAATTGCACCTACCGAGTTTATACGTTATACATGTGCATATGACATGGCTTTCTGTGTCTAGAATACACTGCATCTATCTATCATACCATATTCTTACATCAAAGTACTGCTGTTGTGTATCCTGCATCAGTCACTCATGATTGGACGCTTCTAACATGGCAGTTTGATAGTGGTTGCATCTTGCATTGATTTCTATGTTGTACTGCTTCTAATTTTTCGAATTGCCACTTATGACAAGACACTTTTAACTTGGCAGAGTAATATTGGTTGCATCTTTGATATGGTGTCTAGCTTGCATTACTTCTATTTTCTTGAAAATCCTTCTGCTTAGTTTGCACATCGTAGCTATGAATATGTCATGCCGTCCTGTTTTTCTTACATATTCCATCCTCATACGGTTGTCTTAAATCAAAGTATTGCTTGTCTGTATCATGCATCAATGAGTTCTGAAGAGTGGTTTTATTCTTTTGTGTTGTGGGTACAGCTTGACATGGCAAAGTCAAAAAAGAGCAAGGAAAATAATATAGTAGGGAGTGATATTACTCGTCGGGTGAAACGGAAAAGGTTCTGCCGTCGAGATTCTGCTGGTACTTATAGTGCAGTAGAAGGTCCAAGTCCACCGACTAAATCTACAAACACAGTATCACCTGCTCCACCAGCTGCAGCATCCGCTTCAACTGTACCAGCATCTCAACCAGTTACTCGTTCGTTTGCTCTGGAACTGGCCAGTTCCCAAGCTGCCTTCACACCTAACACTACTTCCGAAGCACTGCTGACACAACAGGACTTGGCAAGATCAGATCAACCTCATGAGCATCAACACCAAGACGGTACCTGACCGAGTCAAGTTGCAGTTGCATGCTCCTTTATATGTACTCTCACAGTTTGATGTACACTAACACTTTCCATATTCGTTGTTGAACTAGCACCACGGCATAAGCGGAAACAGACATTAGGGATAATGCTTGACATATTAACAAAATCTAAAGGAGGAAGAATGGAGATCCATTTTGAGGCAGGTTTAAAAAGGCCACGTGATGCTACAGAGTCAACCAAATTAGTATCAGAGGCAGCCGTTGCCGTTAGGTGTCATGCACGTATCCTCCCAACATGGATCCAGTACATGAATGAGAAAGACAATACCCAGTTTAAACCTTCCTTGACCATTTATCCGTAAGTAATGTTATTCATCGCAATTAGTAATATTATCTTGCTATGTCCCATACTTTCTAGCTTCCTCCTAATAAGACTTACATTCTTTTTTCAACAGATGAGGTTCAAGTTGGATCCGAATGATGATGCAACTAGACAAGCATGCACTCATGTTTTTCAGTCTGCTTTGCGACATTATCGGTACCACCTTAGAAAATCTCACTTTGAAGGCAAGGATAACAATGAAATCGCCCAAACGTCTCCAGTGGAATATATTACAGATGAAGACTAGACAGCCCTCTTTAAACACTGGTCTGATCCAAAGTATCAGGTAGGCTATATGTATTTGATCAGACCACATATTGAACTTGTATTTATGTATGTGCCTTACAAGTGTATCTTCTTCTAGGCTAACTGTTTGAAGAAAAAACCAACCGTTCTAAAGTGAAATTCCAATAGACCACAGGATCTCGTAGCTATATTGCACACTGCGAGGCTCTTGTAAATAGCTGCTACTTCCTTCTTTTTGTGCCATATTATCGTATCTATATTGACTTGTTCCAAATACAGAGGAAATCCCGTGCGGACCAAAAAGAACCTGAACCGAATGCAGTGCAAATCTTCAAGGATTGCCACACCAACAAGATGAAGGGCATGAGCACACCAGTTCAAGCCGCTGTTGTAAGTCCTTACTCCTCCTGCCTTGAACTGATTGGTACTGTGATGTGTTCATTTAACTACTTGGTTTGCAGCCAATGTCAGTTACTCTGTTCACTTTTATTCACAGTTGTCTTAACGTATCATTTCACCTTACATGGTTTAAAAGAGATGAAGGATATTCTTTTAGACTTGATCTGTAATCTAGTTGTTATGTTCACGTGCGCACACAATGATAAAATAGCCTGTTTGTTTTATATCTGTTTGCCCATGATATGAATGATGTCATACTATGTTCATCCTACTTTAAACCATGTCTCTTTATCCCTAGATGTCAATGAATGTGAGGAAATAGACAATACAGTAGGCATGCTACATGTACATATGTTCCGAAAGTGATTTTATTATGTAGTTGGCACTACAATACATGCTAATGTATTACAGTAGTTCACCAAAATAAGTTATGTATAAACGTTTAACCTACTTTGTTTGTTTTTGTCTCATTAGTAACTTATCTGGTACACTAATCTACAAGTTCAAACTTTCAAGAAGCTATGGAACAAATGATTGAACAGCCACAACCACCTGAAGGTGACGAGGCTACTACAGGCACAATGTCACCTCTTGCTGCAGTGCGTCAGTATCTCTCCACTAACAGTGCAAAAAGAACCTTCCTGCGTAATTCTGGGTTGGTTGTCAAGGTAACCTCGTCCAAATCGCCTACTGAACAAAATCTTCCTGCTAGACAGAGTGATATATCTATGCTCTAGACACAAGTCCAATCCCTAATGGACGTTGTTTCGGAAACAAGAATAGTGGTTGAGAAATGTCGTCAAGATATGAATGGTTTTGAAACCAGACTATCAGACATTAGATTCGTTGTTCAAGAGCAATGGCGGAAAAAGGTGGAGATCGTGCTGCTCCATCAGATTCTACAGCCTGAAACATTAGCACTCAGGTCAAATGATATGTGCTTCTATACATCTGATGGTGCTTTTATCTGGAAGGACTGTAAACTTTATGCCAACAGGCCTTTTGTTGTATGGTTGGAATTTATTTTGTTGTGATACAACATTTATGATGCTGCCTCAGGCTGCAGTAATTATGATGCTATTTTTGTATAGTGTAGGTTTATCTTAGTAATGTATTCGGCCTAAAGCTTCGTAGGAGCCAAACATGCCAACATTCGTCGGGCCCATTCCAATTGGGCTAAAAACGATTGTGGGCCGAAATTGGCATGTAGCCCACTAAAAATATCTAGGCCTAAATCAGCATAAGCTTTCATATTTTTCTGGTAGGCCTGTGCCCATAGTGGGCCTTTAACAAGCCTAAACATAATTTGGGCCCTCAGTAAAAATAGGCCGTTTACAGGTGTAAATATCTCGAGCCCATAAAATACATGGGCCTTTAATAGACCCAAAGTGAGATTGGGCCCTGATTGTGCCAAATAACCCACTGGACTTTAACAGGCCGAAATTCGGACGGGCCGTAAATGCGCCGACCTAATACACGGGCCTTTAACAGGCCGGAACTTCGGTCGGGCTAGATTATCATCATTTTTATATGGGCCGTTAATGGGCCCGATATGACGTTGGGCCACATATGGCCCATGGTTTACGTCCGGCGTTAACAGGCCGAAAATGACAACAAGCCGAAAGTGGCCCAAAGCTATAGTGGGCCTCTAACAGGCCGAATGTCAGACATGGCCGAATATGACCCAAATCCTTCACGGTCGTTTATGGGCCGAAAGTTTTGATGGCCTGTAAATGGGCCCAAATGAAGCCGGACCTTTAACAGGCCGGAAATACACCGGGCCATAATTCGGCCCAATTACTTAGCGGACTGTTAACGGGCCAGAAGTGACCATGGGCCGCGTTGATGACAAGTTTAGGACATGCCGTTGATGGGCCGATTTGATAGAGAATGTTGGGCCTTTAGCTGGGCCGACCCATTATGGTCGGCAAAATCTAGTGGGCCTTTAGCTGGGCCGGCCCATTGTGGTCCGCAGAATCTTGTGGGTCTTTAGCTGGGCCGGCCCATTATGGTCTGCAAAATCGTGTGGGCCTTTAGCTGGGTTGGCCCATTATGGTCCGCTAAATCTTATGGGCCTTCGGTTGGGCCCGCCCATTTACTCTTTGTGGGCCACTTTTGGGCCGGTCCACGTGTCAACATATCATAGGCCCATCTCGACCATTGGAGGAGTGACACCTATGCCAACGCGGAGCTGACGCATGGATCCGTCAGCCAATGAGAATTTTACACATGGAAAATCGGCATTTGTCGTGGCTGTTAATGGGTTATCGGATCCAAAATCCGACCCGATAGCTTAAGGGCGTTCGTTACGGTGGATGCCACGTGCCGGTCACCCTTGACGAAAGCACTTCTATGACACGCGATTTATCGTCATGGAAGTGGACACTTCCGTGATGATAATTTTGGCAATGTCATGGAACACTTCTACGACCGCACAGGTATGACTATATTGATTCTATCATAAATTTTTCATGGATGTACATGCATGAAAGAAAACGCGACCTACAGTGACAAACACGTATCATCACGGAAGTGTATTTTTTTGTAGTTCCTACTCCTGCTTGTGTATCTTGTGTATATTGCGAGAGAAGGTGTACAAAGTACATCTGAATACAAGGGACTATATGTATGCTATCAAGGGATTATATGTTGGAAATATGCCTTAGAGGCAATAATAAATTGGTTATTATCATATTTCCTTTTTCATGAAAATCGTTTATTATCCATGCTAGAATTGTATTGATCGGAAACTCAAATACATGTGTGGATACATGGACAATAAGATGTCCCTAGTCAGCCTCTACCGGACTAGCTCGTTGATCAAAGATGGCTATGGTTTCCTAGTCATGGACATGAGTTGTTATTTGATAACGAGATCACATCATTAGGAGAATGATGTGACGGACAAGACCCAAGCTATAAACATAGCATATGGTCATATCAAGTTTATTGCTATCGATTTACGCATGTCAAGTATATGTTCCTATGACCATGTGATCATGCAACTCACTGACACCGGAGGAGTACCTTGTGTGTACCAAACATCGCAACGTAACTGGGTGACTATAAATGTGCTCTACAGGTATCTACGAGGGTGTCTGTTGAGTTGGCATGGATCAAGACTGGGATTTGTCACTCCGTATGACGGAGAGGTATCTTAGGGCCCACTCGGTAATACAGTATCACAATGAGCTTGCAAGCAATGTGACTAATGAGTTAGCCACGAGATCTTGTATTATGGAACGAGTAAAGAGACTTGCCGGTAACGAGATTGAACTAGGTATGGAGATACCGACGATCGAATCTCGGGCAAGTAACATACCGATAGACAAAGGGAACTGCACATGGGATTAGTTGAATCCTTGACATCGAGGTTCGACCGATAAGATCTTCGTAGAATATGTAGGAACCAATATGGGCATGCATGTCCCGCTATTGGTTATTCACCGTAGAGGTGACTCGGTCATGTTAGCAAAGTTCTTGAACCTGCAAGGTCTACACACTTAACATTTGGTGACGATATAAGTATAGTTGAGTTGTTATGGTGGTTACCGAAGGTTGTTCGGAGTCATGGATGAGATTCCAGATGAAGAGAAACTCCAGAAGGGTCCGCAGGTGAAGATTGATATATTGGATGAAGGGTAGTGGAGTCCAGAATTGTTCCGGGGGTACCGGGTGATGACCAACGTCACCGAAAGGGGTTTCGGGGGGCCCCGACAAGTGTTGGGGGGCCCCATGGGCCAAGGGGAGGGGGCAAACCAGCCCACTAAGGGGCTGAGCGCCCCCGTCACCCCATCTCACATAACCAGGAGGGTTGGGGGTGCCCCTCTAGGGTTCCCTCCACCCGGCTTTGGGGGGGGGGGCAAGTCACCCTAGGGGAGATCTCATCTGCCCTGGCCGCCCCCTCGGGGTAAACCCTAGGGGCGCCACCCCCTCCTCCCTTCCCCTATATAGAGAGAGGTAGAGATAGGGCAGCCGACCCCTTGAGGACATCTCTACGCCACGGCGCTGCCTCTCCTCTCCCTCGGATCCCTCTTCCTCTCCCTAGTTCTTAGCGAAGCTCTGCTGAGATTCCGCCACCAGCACCGCCATCACGCCATCATGCTGCCAGAGGACTCGGGCTACTACTTCACCATCACTCGCTGGATCAAGGAGGTGAAGGCGTCATCAAGCCATACGTGTGTTGAACGCGGAGGTGCTATCCGTTCGGCACTTGGATTGAGAGTTTGCGGGACAGATCGTGATTGGATCACGAAGACATTCGACTACATCAACCGCGTTTCTTAACGCTTCCTCTTAGCTACCTACAAGGGTATGTAGATCCAATCTCTCCTCTCGTAGATGGTCATCTCCTAGATTGGATCTTGGTGAACGTATGAATTTTTTTGTTTCCCATGCAACGATCCCCAACACTATATGTATGCTACCGACGAGCCTGGTCCCCGTCTTATATAATATACGGGGGATCCTAGGGTTACTAACCGGAATCGGCTATGCCAGTGGAGGTAGAGTCATCGATGGCTCCGGTATCTTCGGCTTGAACGTCAAATCTTTCGGAGTCTTTGTATAATGCGTCATGCGCTGCCCCATGTGGCTCAACACGAAATTGACCAAGGGGTCCTCAGACTGGCCCACCAGGTCAAGAACAGGCATGGTGAACGACCCCTGGGATGGGACATCGTCAGTAGCCCCTGAACCTGTTGTCAAGTCTTGGTCGTGCCTCGATCATCTCTGACCTGCACATCACCTTCGGCCGCCAAGCTTGAAACTGGTTCATAGAAGCTTCCCCACAACATGTATGTGCAGTTAACCTCTAATTGTCGGGCTGCCTCCAAAGAGGTGTAAGGGCCAGTTCTTTTGGTGGCTTATAGAATAAGGTGCCTCATACCCAGCTTATTCTATAAGCCCAACCAAATTCTTTTAGAAGCATTCGAGAAGCCCAACCAATTTTTTAGAAGCATAGTTCTAAAACAAAATTTGGTTAGCCTTCTAGAATAAGCTGGGTAGGGACAACTTATTCTGGAAGCCTGAAAAGGCCAGCAAAAAACTAGCCCTAAACCACCTGGTATTGAATTTTCGAAGGACATGACCGACCCACACCGAAAAATATTTCCCCGTGCAGCCAGCTCTTCGTGGGAGGAATTCCCGTGTTGTGCCTCCAAAAGTCGTCCTGTTTGGTCCTGTCAGACCAAATTGGTCTCACTGATGACCCACAAGTATAGGGGATTGATACATCTCCGTCGTATCTACTTTTCCAAACACTTTTTCCCTTGTTTTAGACTCTAACTTGCATGATTTGAATGGAACTAACCCGGACTGACGCTATTTTTAGCAGAATTGCTATGGTGTTATTTATGTGCAGAAACAAAAGTTCTTGGAATGACCTAAAACTTCACGGAACATCTATTTGGAAATAATAAAAAATCCTTGCAAAAGATGAAGACCAGGGGGCCCACCACCTGTCCACGAGGGTGGGGGGCACGCCTGCCCCCCTAGGGCGCACCCCCTACCTCGTGGGCCCCCTGGAGCTCCTCCGACCTCAACTCCAACTCTATATATTTGCTTTCAGGGAGAAAAAAATCAGAGAGAAGAATTCATCGCGTTTTACGATACGGAGCCTCCGCCAAGCCTTAATACCTCTCGGGAGGGCTGATCTCGAGTTCGTTCGGGGCTCCGAAAAGGGGAATCCGTCGGCATCGTCATCATCAACCATCCTCCATCACCAATTTCATGATTCTCACCGCCGTGTGTGAGTAATTCCATCGTAGACTTGCTGGACGGTGATGGGTTGGATGAGATTTATCATGTAATCGAGTTAGTTTTGTTAGGGTTTCATCCCTAGTATCCACTATGTTCTGAGATTGATGTTGCTATGACTTTGCTATGCTTAATGCTTGTCACTAGGGCCCGAGTGACATGATTTCAGATCTGAACCTATTATGTTTTCATCAATATATGAGAGTTCTTGATCCTATCGTGCAAGTCTATAGTCACCTATTATGTGTTATGATCCGTTAACCTCGAAGTGACAATAATCGGGATACTTACCGGTGATGACCATAGTTTGAGGAGTTCATGATTCACTATGTGCTAATGCTTTGTTCCGGTACTCTATTAAAAGGAGGCCTTAATATCCCTTAGTTTCCATTAGGACCCCGCTGCCACGAGAGGGTAGGACAAAAGATGTCATGCAAGTTCTTTTGCATAAGCACGTATGACTGTATTCGGAATACATGCCTACATTACATTGATGAATTGGAGCTAGTTCTGTGTCACCCTATGTTATGATTGTTACATGATAAACCGCATCCGGCATAATTCTCCATCACCGATCCATTGCCTATGATCTTTCCATATATTGTTGTTCGCTTATTTACTTTTCCGTCGCTATTGCTACATCGCTACAAAATACCAAAAACATTACTTTTGCTACCGTTACCTTTTGCTACCGTTACCACTACTATCATATTACTTTGCTACTAAATACTTTGCTGCATATATTAAGTTTCCAGGTGTGGTTGAATTGACAACTCAACTGCTAATACTTGAGAATATTCTTTGGCTCCCCTTGTGTCGAATCAATAAATTTGGGTTGAATACTCTACCCTCGAAAACTGTTGTGATCCCCTATACTTGTGGGTTATCAAGACTATTTTCTGGCACCGTTGCCGGGGAGCATAGCTCTATTCTTTGAGTCACTTGGGATTTATATCTGCTTATCATTAGGAAGAACTTGAGAGATCCAAAAACCAAGATTTATCCCTCAACTACGAGGGGAGGTAAGGAACTGCCATCTAGCTCTGCACTTGATTCACCTTCTGTTTTGAGTAAGCTTGCGACACCTACACCTGCTTCTGGTATTCGTTCTGATATGTCACATGTTATTGATGATGCCACTTCTGCTATGCATGATACTTATAATGAAACTACTTCTATGCTTGATACTACTGTGCCACTTGGTGAATTTCTTGATGAACAACTTGCTAGGGTTAGAGAGAATGAAAATATTGAATCTGATAATATTAATGAAAGTGATGATGAAGACTTGCCCGTTATTCCTAAGGGTTATGTTTTTGATAAAGAAGCTTCTTTAGCTATTTTAGCTTGCAAAGATAGTTATGAACTTAAGAGGTTATTAGCTAAATGGAATAAGCAATCTCTAAATGCTAGGATCAAACCTGACCCTACTTTTGCTACTTCACCTATCTTTGTTACTGATAAGGATTATGAATTCTCTGTTGATCCTGATATAATTACTTTGGTTGAATCTGATCCTTTTCATGGCTATGAATCTGAAACTGTTGTGGCACATCTTACTAAATTAAATGATATAGCCACCCTGTTCACTAATGATGAGAGAACTCGTTACTTTTATATCCTTAAAATATTTCCGTTCTCATTAAAGGGTGATGCTAAGATATGGTTTAATTCTCTTGATCCTGGTTGTGTGCGTAGTCCCCAGGATATGATTTATTACTTCTGTGCTAAATATTTCCCAGCTCATAAGAAACAAGCTGCTTTAAGGGATATATATATAATTTTGTGCAAATTGAAGAAGAGAGTCTCCCACAAGCTTGGGGGAGGCTTCTCCAATTACTTAATGCTTTGCCTGATCACCCTCTTAAGAAAAATGAAATACTTGATATCTTTTATAATGGACTAACCGATGCCTCCAGAGATTACCTGGATAGTTGTGCTGGTTCTGTTTTCAGGGAAAGAACGGCGGATGAAGCTGAAATTCTATTGAATAATATGTTGACAAATGAAAATAATTGGACACTTCCTGAACCAACTCCTAAGCATATTCCTAAACCAACTCCGAAGAAGAGGGGTGTACTATTTCTCAGTCCTGAAGATATGCAAGAGGCAAAGAAATCTATGAAAGAAAAAGGTATTAAAGCTGAAGATGTTAAGAATTTACCTCCTATTGAAGAAATACACGGTCTTAATTTACCGCCTGTTGAAGAAACATATGACCTTAATCCATCTCCTATTGAAGAAACTCATGGTCCTGATAACCCGACACAGGTAGTAAAGGTAAATTCTCTCTATAGATATGATAAAGCTAAAATAACGTTTACTAAATTTGCTAGCCCATGCTTAGATGAGTTTGATAAATTTATGGTTAAGCAAGAAGATTTTAATGCTTATTTTGGTAGACAATTGAAATACAATTCAGATATACTTGAACACTTGGGTAATTATATGGCTAATGTCAAAGGTGAACTTAAACTTATTAGTAAACATGCTTCTATGGTTACCACTCAAGTAGAACAAGTACTTAAAGCTCAAAATGATTTTCTCAATGAATTGAATAGTAAGAATAATGATAACGTTGTTAGAGTTATGACTAGAGGTGGTAGAATGACTCAGGAACCTTTGTATCCTGAAGGCTATCCTAAGAGAATTGAGCAAGATTCTCAGAGAAATAATGTGGATGCACCTAGTCCTTCTAATAGGAAGAAAAAGAAAAATGATAGGACTTTGCATGCTTCTAGTGAACCTATTACTGAAACACCTGAGAATCCAAATGATATTTCTATCTTTGATGTTGAAAGACAATCTGGTAATGAACCTGAAACTAGTGATAATGTTAATGATAATGTTCATGATGATGCTCAACCTAGTAATGATAATGATATAGAAATTGAACCTGCTGTTGATCTTGATAACCCACAATCAAAGAATCAACGTTATGATAAGAAAGACTTTGTTGCTAGGAAACACAGTAAGGAAAGAGAGCCTTGGGTTTAGAAACCCATGCCTTTTCCTCCCAAACCATCCAAGAAAAAAGATGATGAGGATTTTGAGCGCTTTGCTGAAATGATCAGACCTATCTTTTTGCGTATGCGATTAACTGATATGCTCGAAATGAATCCTTATGCTAAGTATATGAAAGATATTGTTACAAATAAAAGAAAGATATCGGAAGCTGAAATTTCCACCATGCTTTCTAATTATACTTTTAAGGGTGGAATACCAAAGAAACTTGGAGATCCCGGTGTACCAACTATACCATGCTCCATTAAAAGAAACTATGTTAAAACTGCTTTATGTGATCTTGGAGCCGGTGTTAGTGTTATGCCTCTCTCTTTATATCGTAGACTTGATTTGAATAAGTTGACACCTACTGAAATATCTTTGCAAATGGCTGATAAATCAACTGCTATACCTGTCGGTATTTGCGAGGATGTGCCTGTTGTGGTTGCAAACGTTACTATTTTAACGAACTTTGTTATTCTTGATATTCCCGAGGACGATAGTATGTCTATTATTCTTGGAAGACCCTTTTTGAATACTTCAGGGGCTGTTATTGATTGCACTAAAGGCAATGTCACTTTTCATTTTAATGGTAATGAGCATACGGTACACTGTCCGAGGAAACAACCTCAAGTTCATAGTATCAACTCTATTGGAAAAAGTCCATCAATTATATTTGGAGGTTTTGAATTTCCTCTTCCTATTGTCAAGAAGAAATATGATATTCTTATTATTGGGGATGTGCATATCCCCATTGAGGTAACATAGTGTTATTTGAAATTTCTCTGGTTCCATGTTATTCGGAATGAGTTCGTTAACAAGACTTGATCAACCTTGTTAGTGGATTCCTTTTGATGATCATGAGATGGATGAAACTAGAAGGCACAACCTGCTGTACCCTCCTCTTACTTTCTGTTATTTATATTAAATAAAATAAAAATAGCATTTTTCTGTCTGCTATCTGATTTATCCGTGCAATATAAAAATACCTTGAAAATAGAAGTTCTCCAACTGTCCTGTTTGATCTTTATGAAAATTCTTACACTATGGACTTAGAGGATTTTACCACTGCTTGCAAACTTCCACATTGGGGTAGTATCAAGGAACCTCGCAAATCTAAATTTAGAGATTTTTCTTGCTAGTATAACTGTGGGGGAATCTATAGATATAACACAAGCTACCATAGGGAGCATTCATTTTCCTGCTATACATTATTTTGCTCTCTTCATAGGTAGATGCATTAACAGTAAAGATGAACCATGTCACATGTGTGTCCCTGGCCTCAGTATTCTTAGGAGTGTTGTGTTGGGAGATAAATCTTATAATTTGGGAGCCATTGTTGCACGTAGGTTGCATCTGAATAGATTTAATGGAGATTTCTTTGGTGGAATTTATGCAACCCACTTAGCTGATTTTCTTGGTGTAACTATACGTAATGATGATATTGAATTACCTCCTGCTTACCTAGACTGGTGGTGAACCATAGCATTACCTTGCGTGCCAACATGCTATTAAAATGGTTGTGATGTGGTATGATAGGGTGGTATCCTCCTCTGAATGATTTGAGTGACTTGACTTGGGGCATGTTCACGCATGTAGTTGAAACAAAATCAACATAGCCTTCACGATATTTATGCTCATGGTGGATTATATCCTACTCATGCTTGCATTCGGTGTTGATTAATTTAATTCATGTTCATGACTGTTGTCGCTCTCTAGCTGGTCTCTTCCTAGTCTTTTGCTAGCCTTCACCTATACTAAGCGGGAATACTGCTTGTGCATCCAACTCCATAAACCCCAAAGTTATTCCATATGAGTCCACCATACCTACCTATATACGGTATCTACCTGCCGTTCCAAGTAAATTTGTATGTGCCAAACTCTAAACCTTCAAATAAATATCCTGTTTTGTATGCTCGAATAGCTCATGTATCAACTAGGGCTGTCCGTATCTTCCATGTTAGGCGAGTTATTCTCAAGAGGAGTGGACTCCACTCCTCACTCACGAGAAAGTGGCGGGTCACCGGGATGCCCAGTCCCATGCTTTATACAAATCAAATCAAAATAATTGCAAACAAAACTCCCCTTGGGACTCTTGTTAGTTGGAGGCACTCGTTGTTTCGAGCAAGCCATGGATTGATGCTTGTTGGTGGAGGGGGAGTATAAACTTTACCATTCTGTTTGGGAACCGCCTATAATGTGTGTAGCATGGAAGATATTGACATCTCTTGGTTGTTATGTTGATAATGAAAGTATACCGCTCAAAATATTATTCATCTCTATTTCAAAACCGAGCTCTGGCACCTCTACAAATCCCTGCTTCCCTCTGCGAAGGGCCTATCTATTTACTTTCATGTTGAGTCATCATCTTCTTATGAAAAAGCACCAGTTGGAGAGCACCACTGCCATTTGCATTCATTATTGTTAGTTTACATTGAGTATGACTTGACTGGATCTCTTTTACCATGAATTACAATGTCTAGTCAGTCCTTGATCTTTAAAGGTGCTTTGCATTTATGTTTTGCGGTCTCAGAAAGGGCTAGCGAGATACCATCTTGTTATGTCATATTATGATTGTTTTGAGAAAGTGTTGTCATCCGAGATTTATTATTATTGCTCGCTAGTTGATTATGCCATTGATATGAGTAAACTTGAGACTTAAGCATTATTGTGAATGTGTTTAGTCATAATCTTTGTTGAAAACTTTAATGCTGGCTTTACATATTTACAACAACAAGAGCAAACAGAGTTTGTAAAAGTTTTTCTTTATCACTTTCAGTTTATCAACTGAATTGCTTGAGGACAAGCAAAGGTTTAAGCTTGGGGGAGTTGATACGTCTCCATCGTATCTACTTTTCCAAACACTTTTGCCCTTGTACTGGACTCTAACTTGCATGATTTGAATGGAACTAACCCGGACTGACGCTGTTTTCAGCAGAATTGCTATGGTGTTATTTATGTGCAGAAACAAAAGTTCTCGGAATGACGTGAAACTTCACGGAACATCTATTCGGAAATAAAAAAAATCCTTGGAAAAGATGAAGACCAGGGGGCCCACCACCTGTCCACGAGGGTGGGGGCGTGCCCCCTACCTCGTGGGCCCCCTGGAGCTCCTCCGACCTCAACTCCAACTCTATATATTTGCTTTCAGGGAGAAACAAAAGCAGAGAGAAGAATTCATCGCGTTTTACGATACGGAGTCGCCACCAAGCCCTAAAACCTCTCGGGAGGGCTGATTTGGAGTCCGTTCGGGGCTCCCAAGAGAGGAATCCGTCGCCATCGTCATCATCAACCATCCTCCATCACCAATTTCATGATGCTCACCATCGTGCGTGAGTAATTCCATCGTAGGCTGTAGCGACCCGACCCGAATGGGTCAAGTCTCTGTGCTTAAGTGTCATCCCTGGATCGGTATGCTGACACACACAGTACATGAGGATTTATAACAGAGGTAAATCACATGTAAAAGTAACGTAAATACTATTACCTCAAATCCAAAATAGCGGAAGTAACAAGGTTGTGGATTCCCATCAACACCAACGGCAAAAGTTGAGTGTAGAAATCGTAACCCTAACGTATCACTTACTCGTCGTAAGATAATCCTGCAACATGAGACGTTGCAGCCACAGAGGGTCAGTACATTGAATGTACTGGCAAATTCACACCATAGAGAATGATGAATAAAGGCTATCACTACCTGCATATTTGGCCGGTGGAAAAGCTCTATGGTTATAAGGTTTTTGCGAAAAGCCAATTTTTCCCTACTGCAAAGGAATACATTTTAATTACCTATCATGGTGGTTGTTGAACATTGAGAGTGGTTGACAGCATTCTCAATCCCAATTAAGTAACATCATTAAACCCAACAATATTCATTTAAAGTAACATGATGGGATCAACAGGATAATCCAAGAACTAGATACTCAAGATGTCCCTAACCGGGGACATGGCTAATCATGATTAGTTTATACACTCTACAGAGGTTTGCGCACTTTTCCCCACAAGACCCGATCGCCTCCGTTGGATTTCTCGCACTACATGGTGTTTGAGAAACGGATGACCGAGACACAGTCTTTCAGAAGCGCTAGCACCTTACGATGGATAGACCGGTACACCTACTTTCCCCTACATCTGCTAGTCTACCCTGTAAGAGTTCGCATGACTTAATCAACTATGCCAGAGCCCATAATGGCTTGTGGCTGCACACGGAAGTTTCTAGTTTGAAAAATCTCATGATCCCTTTGAGCCTGGGTGGCGGTCCAAAATAAAACAGGCAAGTCCTGGATTACCCAAGTGCCTAGACATGCAAATCCTAGAATAACCAGGTGCCTCAATCCACCCAGATGTGTGTTTAAGTTGCCACCTTAAGTAAACCATTAATTAACAATCTCACATCTGTCATGGATACTCTCAAAACCCAATCCACGTCTACGAGCATAGCATGGCATAATAAGCAAACGTAGAAGTAACTCCCAAAGGTTTGATAATAAACAGGTAATAGGTACTACCTCATCTACTTCCCATCCCAAAGTTTAATTAGATCCTAATCATGCAATGTGTGAAGATTGATCTAATGCAAAAAAACTGGGTATGGAAGGGGATATGATCAAAGTGTGAACTTGCCTGCAATGTTGATGAAGATGATTCGCACTCAAAACTCTTGATAGCTCTACTCGTCACACTCCGGTCAATCTATCGTAAGCAAGCAATAGTAACCACACATAAGCAATCACTCAAAAGATCAGAAAGATAGAAGAAGATGATTCGGAAACATCAAAACCAAGCAAATAACTCTTGCAACATAAAACAATTTCTAACAGTACCAAAATTATGTGAATTTGGCCTTATTAGAATGTTTAGGTCAAGTGCTTCGATTTGCAAAAAGAATCAACTCAAACAGAGCTACGAAACTCAAGTTATGATCAAACGAAGTTTGAATTCAAATCTGCTCTAATTCAAATTTTAAACTTTTCAAAAACATGTTTGAGTTGGATTACTGGATAGAGGAGATCGTAACGAAGAAGTGGTCATTGGTTTCGTTGGATTTGGATAAACGGGTAAGAAGTAGTGATAGATTGAAGTACAGGGACTATTCTGTGAAGAAAATTATCACGAATAGGTCCCTGGCCGAAAAAAAAGAAAAAAGAAAAGATCTAAATAGCGAACGTTTGCTACAGAGCCTAAACCGACGAAAACCGTTCGCTAAGGAGATCTAAACAGTGAATGTTCCTAAAATAACTAGATTTAAAAAAAAACAGGTTCTTAAGCAAAACCGAAGAAAACCTAAACCTAAAAGAAAACCGGCGAACCGGGGGCGGTTTTATACCGGTTCGAGGCGGTTCTTCGGTGAAAAACCGGAGACTCTCCGGCGAGGTTGCGGACTCCGGCGAGTCCGGCGAGCTCCGGCGTCGGGGGATCTGGCGCGGCACGAGGCGGCAAGGGCGGAGGCTACGCGGGCAGCGGCGGTGCGGCGCGGCAAGGTGACGAGGCGCAGCTGCGGCATCGCGGCAGAGGTGGCAAAGCAGCAGCAGCGAGCGGCGGCGGCGGCGATGTGCGTCGGCGGCCCGGGCAGCCAGCAGCAGCGGGAGGCGGCAGTTGCGGGGAGAGGAGAGAGAGAGGAGGCCCGGGGCTCCGGATTTTATAGGAGGGAGGAGAGAGGCGGTGAGGGGAGTCCGGGCACGGTACGAACGTCGAGACGGCGGCGGTCACGGCATCACTCGGGACTCCGTCCCGAGCTGGAGGGCGAGGCGGACGGGGAGCTAGGCTGGGCCGGCCCAGTCGGTGAGGGAAGTTTTTTTTACATTATTTTCCAGACAAATAAAATAATAAAAGCAAAATAATTAAAAATATTATATAGGCATATAATATATCAAAATTTTCAGAAAAAGATTTTCTACGAGATGAACATTTTTCTAGCACCAAATAAAATACACACAAATTCAGATAAAACAAAGAGTGCTACTGGTCTATTATAATCCAACAACAATCATTTTAAAAATACCAAAATAATTGCAAATTAATTTTTCTCCAATTTTCTATTGTAGGGAATCATTTTACCCTATTTTCCATATATTTTATTTTTGGAAAAAATAATTTGAATAAAACTCAACCAATTCCAAATTTGAAAATAATTTCAAAAGGACTTTGAATTTGATCCTTGAAACTCCCAACTCATATTTCATAATTTGAAGAAGTCATTTTATCTCCTCGCGTGAAAATCATTGAGTTGCTTAAAGTTTTTGAATTGAAATATTTCCAAATGAAATTCAATTATTTTCAAATACCCTTTCATTTAATTTTAAATGGAAGAAGTCATATCATCTTCGCTCAAGGGTTTTGTATTTGAAAAGAATTTGAATTCATGGAGATCAGAAAGCAAATATGAAAGTTTGGGAAAGTCCTTTTATTCCCTCTCATTTAACTTTCAAAAGTTTCGAATTCACTCACTTTCAGACAATCAATCAAACAATCAATCAAATCTATCTATTTATTATAACATTCCAAAATTTAGAATTTTGGGATGTTACAATCCTACCACCCTTAAAAGGAATCTCGTCCTCGAGATTCGGAGAGGCTAGAAAGAAATAGGTTAGGGTTTGGGGTCTTCTCAAAATCTATCGATCATCACAGGGGTCTGGGGTGCTACCACCCTTAGAAGCATGGTTACTGTTCCATCAAAACTCATATACTCCATCCTTATTCTTGACAGTGTCGGTCTTCTCAGATCCTCGAGAAAATTCCTTCTCTGAGCTCTTCCGGTAGTGGCATAACCTTTTCCTCAATTCTTCTGTCTTTTCATCTTGGTAAGGTTATTCCGAGACTGGGTCTTCTTAGCGGACGGGTCTGGCGCCAAAACTAAACAACTATCGATATCTCATGGTGGTCAACAATTTGTGGTTTCTCCTGCAAGAAATGGGTCTGGGTGATCCTCACCGTATAACCTACGGTTGGCAAAAAGCTGCCGTGTACAAGGGAAAAATTCTTATACCATTCTAAGGTTTAACGAGGTTTAATATCGTCGTCTCTCTACTATAGGCAAGTCACTCATATTTACCATCGCATATAGCAAGGCGAATAATAAGAGTAAGTCGGTATGGTGATCAATCCATCCCGCACCCAAATCATTACCCTGTATATGCTTTAGTGAATCTCGCATTCTAACACTCGGTCATCCTCACAAGCATTGCAGAATTTCTCTTGTCAATGAACTAAGTTAGGAAAATTCCATGGATTCTGCAAGCCAAACAAACATCTATCGTTCCTTCACAACTCTCAGGTTTTGTGTTGCTCCTATCGATAAGGGCATATCCTCTTCCAGGGTTTTTCCTTCAGCAAGAGTGTGCTTGCTTCTTGGCAGGTCCTGGGGCCTGTGGGTTATGGCCCATCTCATCACTTGTAGTCCTTGAACTTATCATCGGGCAACTGATCATTGTTCCAACTTCCAACTTCCTAACATCCTTACAATCCATCCAATTGTAATGTCTTCCTTCCTTCTATTTGCTCCAAACTAAAACATGATTACTCAAAGTCACCATGGAATTTCCATTGATCCATATTTCCAACATCATACCTCCTTTATATCCAATAGTAATTCATCTCTTCATCCTCGTGGAATATCCCTCATACCGAGATAAAAACTTATACTTATGAAGTTCATATTCCACTTCGTGGAACATCATTATCATTTTCGCGGTCAAGCGTCCTTACAGGGGAATATTGGCCATCTCTGCATGGCACTTCTTCAACTGGGAAACGTGAAACACATCTTGAACTCCTGACAGTCCTTCGGGTAACTCAAACTTGTACGCCACATCTCTCATACGCTCCAAAACTCAGTATGGTCCTACAAATCTTGGGGCTAACTGTCCCTTAACTCCAAATTGTTTAACTCCTCGCAGAGGGGTCACACGAAGACATGCTCTGTCTCCAATTTCATAGACTACCTCCTTGCGTTTTTAAGTCTGCATAACTCTTCTACCTGGACTGAGCTACTTTCAGTCTATCTTGAATCAACTTAACATTCTCTTCCGACTCCTTGATCATATTTGGTCCAAACAACTGACGGTCTCCAAATTCATCCCACATACTCATGGGGTATCACACATATCGAGACAAAACTCATATTCATTTTGTCCGAAATCCACTCAGTGGAGTATCCTTATCTTTTCCAGGGGTCAACGGTTCTTACAGGGTACTACCACCCTTAAAATGCACAAATCTTCCATAGACCATATTTCTCATATCCTCAGAATGGCCAAAATTCTTCTTCATAGAGTAACAACTCATAAAACCCAAATCTTTACCAATGATGCTAACTTTATTGATTCTCCAATGATTACAATCTTTTGCTTTTCCATTACATGTCTCAACTCAACACCTCAATATAAAAGAAAATGTTCTCACTTCTACTACTCCATTTCTTTTGTTGCAAACTCAACTATCTAGCACAAGTTTCCTTCTCCTTAGGGCATTCTCTGGCAAAGTGCCCTGCTCCATTACAACTAAAACATTTTACTTCTGACAAGTCTCGAGGTTTCCTTTTTGGGCAACTGTTGAGGTAGTGCCCTGACTCCTTGCACCTATAACAGGTGATATGACTCAGGTCCTTCCTGGAATCCAATCTGCTTCTCTTCCTGGACTTCTTCATGCCAATCATGGCTTCTATTTCTTGTGGGTCATATTCTACTTCCTCTGTCGGGAATTCTACCAGATCCCCATTCATACAATTCTGGGAGATGTGTCCTTCTTCTCCACATGAATAGCAAGATTTAGTGCAGGGTTTACTCGGGTCTTCTTTAGATGTGTCCTCCATCTCTTCCTTCATCACGGGTTCTTCTAAAATTTCCATGAGGGCTCCTTTCATTACTTCTTTCTTCTGCTGGATGGTTCGTTGTACCATGGGGTAAATGTGACACTAAGCAGGATAGTGGGTAGTATCTTCACACAAGAAACAAGTAATCTGCCTAATTGGGCATTCTTCAACTGGGTGACCTCCTTCGCAATTAGGGCATTCATCCTTGTGTTCTTTATGGGTGTGTCCTATTTCTCCACAAATCTTGCATGCACAAGGTTTCTTCATATCCTTTCCATAAGGCTTCAACTTCTGGGACACAAACTGAGACTTTGGCAAAGTCAACTTAAATTCCTTCCAAGTGGTTACTCCTTGCCATCCATTGATGGTTTGGTACATTCTCCACCAAGTAGCAGCACCTCTTTCAAAGCATTGAAGAGCATGCTGGGTCATATCATGTCCAACTATAGGGTTATTCTCCATGTGATCCTCCATGTTCTGAATCCATCGGTCCGTCTCCAATTGACTTATCGGTCCAGGAAAACATGAGTTCATCTCCATTCGTCCTCTATTGGGTCCATGGGTTTGGGGTGAGATAAGAGATATAGAGAGGGATACACACAATACAAACAATGGTTTTGAAAAGACAGATTTTATCTGTGGCTGTCGGAAAAAAACATCAAACAAATGACAGCTCACAAACTTCGCATCTAACGTAGGTATAAAACAGGGGTTTGGTTTGCTAAGGTCAATAAATCTTCAACATCTCCAACTCTTCAAGCCTTGTTCATGCCTCCAATGGTTTCTTCCGATCATGCTTGTCCTTCTCAAGTTCTTTTGCCAGCTCAATCTCTGTTGTAGCAAAGTTTCTCGTGATGTCCTTTAATATTTCCGGAGTTGCATTCCAAACTTCCGGGTTTCAACATCCTTGACATGAACCATGGTCCTACTGTCCTTCAGTTCCTGACAAATCTCCGGTATCTCGAGGTTGTAGCTCCTCTGGCTTGGCTACTTTCAGCTTTTGGTTCCTGAGTTCTTCATGAAATGCTTCCTTGTCTAATACGGCTTCATGGAGCTCCACCTTAAACTTCTTGATGTACTACTCCAGATCTTGGTGATGCACCAGCTAAGTTTAAAACTGCATCCTTTGCTGATAGATGCTCCATCAGCCTTCTACCATCCAATCCTTCCAAAGGAATGCATGCTTAGCTCAGCTCGGTGACCACAGTATCAATGGTGATGACATCACGGATAACCGTGCTTCTACCCTTGTCATTGCCATGAGCTATCTTACCAGTTGATATCTCCTGCCTTAGGGTTTTCTTGACAAAACTTTGAGTTCTCAACTCTCCATGTTTTGGTCTTTCTCCAATACACTTTGATCTTGGGTATTGACAACTTCCATAGTCTGCCAAGTTCCATAAGGGTAGCCTTCCTAGGTCATATAAATCTGGGAATTCTTCAGAGCCTTCAAATTCTACTTGTCTTCGGCCTTCAACCGTTGTAGTTTCCATTATTCAGATGCACGGAAAATACTCTTCATTCCGAAGTGGTCTTAGTTGTCCGATATCTTGTACTTCTTGGAGTGGTCTCATCAGTGGAATCTTCGAGTGGTCAAAAGGGGAAAGGGGTATGGTCTCACTAAAGAGAATTTTTGAATAAGCTCAGAAGAGAAGAGAGGTAAAAGATCTTTTCGAAAGGGAAACTTGTATAGAAAAAATCTTTGCTATGGGTTTGCCAGTTTCTAGGGTCACATCCTACAGTCAACATGTGCTCTGATACCATCTTGTAGCGACCCGACCCGAATGGGTCAAGTCTCTGTGCTTAAGTGTCATCCCTGGATCGGTATGCTGACACACACAGTACATGAGGATTTATAGTAGAGGTAAATCACATGTAAAAGTAACGTAAATACTATTACCTCAAATCCAAAATAGCAGAAGTAACAAGGTTGTGGATTCCCATCAACACCAACGGCAAAAGTTGAGTGTAGAAATCGTAACCCTAACGTATCACTTACTCGTCATAAGATAATCCTGCAACACGAGACATTGCAGCCACAGAGGGTCTGTACATTGAATGTACTGGCAAATTCACACCATAGAGAATGATGAATAAAGGCTATCACTACATGCATATATGGCCGGTGGAAAAGCTCTATGGTTATAAGGTTTTTGCGAAAAGCCAATTTTTCCCTACTACAAAGGAATACATTTTAATTAACTATCATGGTGGTTGTTGAACATTGAGAATGGTTGACAGCATTCTCAATCCTAATTAAGTAACATCATTAAACCCAACAATATTCATTTAAAGTAATGTGATGAGATCAACAGGATAATCCAAGAACTAGATACTCAAGATGTCCCTAACCGGGGACACGGCTAATCATGATTAGTTTATACACTCTACAAAGGTTTGCGCACTTTTCCCCACAAGACTCGATCGCCTCCGTTGGATTTCTCGCACTACATGGTGTTTGAGAAATGGATGACCGCGACACAGTCTTTCAGAAGCACTAGCACCTTACGATGGATAGACCGGTACACCTACTTTCCCCTACATCTGCTAGTCTACCCTGTAAGAGTTCGCACGACTTAATCAACTATGCCAGAGCCTATAATGGCTTGTGGCTGCACACGGAAGTTTTTAGTTTGAAAAATCTCATGATCCCTTTGAGCCTGGGTGGCGGTCCAAAATAAAACAGGCAAGTCCTGGATTACCCAGGTGCCTAGACAGGCAAATCCTAGAATAACCAGGTGCCTCAATCCACCCAGATGTGTGTTTAAGTTTCCACCTTAAGTAAACCATTAATTAACAATCTCACATCTGTCATGGATACTCTCAAAACCCAATCCACGTCTACGAGCATAGCATGACATAATAAGCAAACGTAGAAGTAACTCCCAAAGGTTTGATAATAAAAAGGTAATAGGTACTACCTCATCTACTTCCCATCCCACAGTTTAATTAGGTCCTAATCATGCAATGTGTGAAGATTGATCTAATGCAAAAAACTGGGTATGGAAGGGGATATGATCAAAGTGTGAACTTGCCTGCAATGTTGATGAAGATTATTCGCACTCAAAACTCTTGATAGCTCTACTCGTCACACTCCGGTCAATCTATCGTAAGCAAGCAATAGTAACCACACATAAGCAATCACTCAAAAGATCAGAAAGATCGAAGAAGATGATTCGGAAACATCAAAACCAAGCAAATAACTCTTGCAACATAAAACAATTTCTAACAGTACCAAAATTATGTGAATTTGGCCTTATTAGAATGTTTAGGTCAAGAGCTTCGATTTTCAAAAAGAATCAACTCAAACGGAGCTACGAAACTCAAGTTATGATCAAACGAAGTTTGAATTCAAATCTGCTCTAATTCAAATTTTAAACTTTTCAAAAACATGTTTGAGTTGGATTACTGGATAGAGGAGATCGTAACGAAGAAGTGGGCGTTGGTTTCGTTGGATTTGGATAGACGGGTAAGAAGTAGTGATAGATTGAAGTACAGGGACTAATCTATGAAGAAAATTATCATGAATAGGTCCCTGGCCGAAAAAAAAGAAAAAAGTAAAGATCTAAATAGCGAACGTTTGCTACAGAGCCTAAACCGACGAAAACCGTTCGCTAAGGATATCTAAACAGTGAACGTTCGCAAAATAACTAGATTTAAAAAAAACGGGTTCTTAAGCAAAACCGAAGAAAACCTAAACCTAAAAGAAATCCGGCGAACCGGGGGCGGTTTTATACCGGTTCGGGGCGGTTCTTCGGTGAAAAACCGGAGACTCTCCGGCGAGGTTGCGGACTCCGGCGAGTCCGGCGAGCTCCGGCATCGGGGGATCTGGTGCGGCAGCGAGGCGGCAAGGACGGAGGCTACGCGGGCAGCGGCGGTGCGGCGTGGCAAGGCGGCGAGGCGCAGCTGCGGCGTCGCGGCAGAGGCGGCAAAGCAGTAGGAGCGAGCGGCGGCGGCGGCGATGTGCGTCGGCGGCGTGGGCAGCCAGCAGTGGCGGGAGGCGGCGGTTGCGGGGAGAGGAGAGAGAGAGGAGGCCCGGGGCTCCGGATTTTATAGGAGGGAGGAGAGAGGCGGCGAGGGGAGTCCGGGCACGGTACGAATGTCGAGGCGGCGGCGGTCACGGCGTCGCTCGAGACTCTGTCCCGAGCTGGAGGGCGAGGCGGACGGGGAGCTGGGCTGGGCCGCGGCCTGGCAGGAGGTGGGCCGGCCCAGTCGGTGAGGGAAGTTTTTTTAACATTATTTTCTAGACAAATAAAATAATAAAAGCAAAATAATTAGAAATGTTATATAGGCATATAATATATCAAAATTTTCAGAAAAAGATTTTCTACGAGATGAACATTTTTCTAGCACCAAATAATATACACACAAATTCAGATAAAACAAAGAGTGCTACTGGTCTATTAAAATCCAACAACAATCATTTTAAAAATACCAAAATGATTTCAAATTAATTTTTCTCCTATTTTCTATTGTAGGGAATCATTTTAGCCTATTTTCCATATATTTTATTTTTGGAGAAAAATAATTTGAATAAAACTCAACCAATTCCAAATTTGAAAATAATTTCAAAAGGACTTTGAATTTGATCCTTGAAACTCCCAACTCATATTTCATAATTTGAAGAAGTCATTTTATCTCCTCTCGTGAAAATGATTGAGTTGCTTAAAGTTTCTGAATTGAAATATTTCCAAATGAAATTCAATTATTTTCAAATACCCTTTCATTTAATTTTAAATGGAAGAAGTCATATCATCTTCGCTCAAGGGTTTTGTATTTGAAAAGAATGTGGATTCATGGAGATCAGAAAGCAAATATGAAAGTTTGGGAAAGTCCTTTTATTCCCTCTCATTTAACTTTCAAAAGTTTCGAATTTACTCACTTTCAGACAATCAATCAAACAATCAATCAAATCTATCTATTTATTATAACATTCCAAAATTTAGAATTTTGGGATGTTACATAGGCTTGCTGGACGGTGATGGGTTGGATGAGATTTATCATGTAATTGAGTTAGTTTTGTTAGGGTTTGATCCCTAGTATCCACTATGTTCTGAGATTGATGCTACGATGACTTTGCTATGCTTAATGCTTGTCACTAGGGCCTGAGTGCCATGATTTCAGATCTGAACCTATTATGTTTTCATCAATATATGAGAGTTCTTGATCCTATCTTGCAAGTCTATAGTCACCTATTATGTGTTATGATCCGTTAACCCCGAAGTGACAATAATCGGGATACTTACCGGTGATGACCATAGTTTTATGAGTTCATGTATTCACTATGTGCTAATGCTTTGTTCCGGTACTCTATTAAAGGAGGCCTTATATCCCTTAGTTTCCATTAGGACCCCGCTGCCACGAGAGGGTAGGACAAAAGATGTCATGCAAGTTCTTTTGCATAAGCACGTATGACTGTATTCGGAATACATGCCTATATTACATTGATGAATTGGAGCTAGTTCTGTGTCACCCTATGTTATGATTGTTACATGATGAACCGCATCTGGCATAATTCTCCATCACCGATCCATTGCCTATGAGCTTTCCATATATTGTTCTTCGCTTATTTACTTTTCCGTTTCTATTGCTATCATCGCTACAAAATACCAAAAACATTACTTTTGCTACTGTTAGCACTACTATCATATTACTTTGCTACTAAATACTTTGCTGCAGATATTAAGTTTTCAGGTGTGGTTGAATTGACAACTTAACTGCTAATACTTGATAATATTCTTTGGCTCCCCTTGTGTCGAATCAATAAATTTGGGTTGAATACTCTACCCTCGAAAACTATTGTGATCCCCTATACTTGTGGGTTATCAGGGATCAATTGTAGTTCTTTTTGATAAGTAAGAGTGTTGAACCCAACAAGGAGTAGAAGGAAATGAGAAGTAGTTTTCAGTAAGGTAATGTTTGTAAGTGTTGAAATTGTAAGTAGCGGGTAGTTTGATATTAAGATAATTTGTAACGAGTAAGTAATGATAGTAACAATAAGTATGCAGCAAGGTAGCCCAATCCTTTTGAGTCAAAGGACAGGACAAAACGGTCTCTTATGATAAGCAAAGCGGGCACATGGGAATTTCGTCTAGTCACTTTCATCATGTTGGTTTGATTGTGTTCGCTACTTTGATAATGTGATATGTGGGTGGACCGGTATTTAGGTGTTGTTCTTTCTTGAACAAGCCTCCTACTTATGATTAAACCTCCCACAAGCATTCGCAACTATGAGAAAAGTATTAAGAATAAATTCTAACCATAGCATTAAACTTGTGGATCCAATCGGTCCCTTATGGAATGGTGCATAAACTAGGGTTTAAGCTTCTGTCACTCTCGCAACCCATCATCTATTTACTAATCCACAATGCATTCCCTTAGGCCCAAATATGGTGAAGTCTCATTTAGTCGACGTTCACATGACACCACTAAGGGAATCACAACATACATACTATCAAAATATCGAAAACATATCAAATTCACATGATTACTTGCAACATGATTTCTCCCGTGACCTCAAGAACAAAAGTAACTACTCACAAATGATAACCATGTTCATGATCAGAGGGGTATTAAATAGCATAATGGATCCGAACATATAATCTTCCACCAAATAAACCATATAGTAATCAACTACAAGATGTAATCAACACTACTAGTCACCCAGAAGCACCAATCTATAGTTTCGGTAACAAGATTGAATACAAGAGATGAACTAGGGTTTGAGATGAGATGTTGCTGTTGAAGATGTTGATGGAGATTTCCCTCCCCAAGATGGGACAGTTGTTGGTGATGATGACGATGATGATTTCCCCCTCCGGGAGGGAAGTTCCCCCGGCGGAATCGCTCTGCCGGTGGGTAAAAGTGCTCCTGCCCAAGTTCTGCCTCGAGACGGTGGCGCTCATCCCGAAAGCCTTCTCCTTATATTTTTCTAGGTCAAAATGACTTATATACCAGAAGATGGGCACAGGAGGTGGGCCGAGGAGGGCACAACCCACCAGGACGCGCATGGGCTCCCTGGCGCGCCCTGGTGGGTTGTGCCTACCTGGTAGGCCCCTCTGGTAGTTATTTGCTCCAATATTTCTTATATATTCCGTAAAAAATCTCCGTGAAGTTTTAGCTGGTTTGGAGTTGTGCAGAATAGGTAGCCTGGCGTAGCTTTTTCAGGTCCAGATTTCCAGCTGCCGGAATTCTCCCTCTTGGTGTGTACCTTGCAAATTATGAGAGAAAAGGCATTAGGATTACTCCAAAACGCATTATTATGGATGAAAACATTATAAATAATAGTAAGAAAACATGATGCAAAATGGACGTATCAACTCACCCAAGCTGAGACCTCGCCTGTCCTCAAGAAAAAACAGAAATCGAAAAACATCTCCACATGCTTTGAGAGAGAGATGTCGATAAAAACAAAATACATACATAGAAGCATCATGTTGATTATTATAACAACAACAAATTTAAACACATGACTTTTATCATAGAACTTTTATCATATACTTCCCATGAATAAGTAATAGTTCATCACACAATAGAAGTATAAAGCAAAAACTCTATTAGAAACCAACAAACTATGTTCTCAGTCAACTTTGCAACTACAATTCATCATATTTTCAGGAAGGGTCACATGTCGGAGCCTTTAGGCAAGTCCAAATACTCAACCATCATATAGTCTTCTATGATTGCTAACACATGAGCAAAACATTTCAACCGGACACATAGAAAGATAGGGGCTTATAGTTTCTCCTCCCAACATACTCACCTCAAGGGTGATGTCAACAATAATAACTCATGCTATCTATATTCAACTAGACATATGTGCCTAAATCTTTCCTCACCACATGATGCTTGCCAAAGGAGAAAAATAAAAAGGAATAGAAGGAAAACTTTGACTCCTTGCATAAAAGTAAATACATGAAAGTAAAATATAGGCCCTTCATAGAGGGAAGCAGAGGTATCCATGCGCTTATTTGTTTGTATGCTCAATCCCTTAGTGCAAGAGAACGTCATGTTGTATTGCCCCTTAAGATGACAACCTTTATTATGCAGCCTGCCGCTTTTATTCTTTGTCATCCAAGTTCGTACAATGCTCAATTTTCTCTTACACTAAATGATCTCACACATTTAGAAGCAATTTTTATTGCCTTTTTGCACCGTTGACAACTTACTTGAGGGATCTTGCTCAATCCCTAGGTAGGTATGGTGGACACTTTGAAAAAGATTTGGGTTTAAGGGTTTTTGGATGCACAACTAGTATCTCTACTTAATGCGGAATTTTCGGCTAGCAAAGATATGGGCAAGCATCACATGTTGAAGGATCTATGACAATATGACTTCTATGTCAATATAAACAAACATAAACCATTAAGTTGTCTTCCTTGTCCAATGTCAAAAAAATTGGCATATAATATTTTGATGAGGGCTCACAATCACAAAAGATTTCTAGGATAGTATATTTATATGTCAATCCTCTCTTCCCTTATTAATTCTTTCATGAGTTGCATCATTGACTAATGCTATGTTTGTCAATCTCTAATAAAATTTCCTACTTATACTTTTCCTTATGTGGTGCCATCACCTACCACAGGATTAGTATATGATCTATTAATTTATTTCCTTTCTCTTTTTATATCTTTCTTATTTCTTTTCTGTATTTGCAACATGAAAGTAAAGAAAGCAAAAACTCAAACTAAACTTTATTATATAACTTGCACACGATTACAACGATAGATCACTAAGCAAACTCTCAAAGAAGAAAGGATCGAACTAAACTTTATTTCATGTAAAGCAAAAAGATCAAACTAAGATAAGTAAAAGCAAAAAGATAGTGGGATGATACGATATCGGGGCACCTCCCCCAAGCTTGGCGGAAGCCAAGGGGAGTACCCATACCCGACACTCAGTTCTCCTTTGGTGGTGAAGAAGATGGTGGTGGTGAAGAAGAGGAGGAGTGAGTCTCACGGGTCCTGCAACTAGCAGCCAAACTCATACCTTTAAACCTCGCCTCATATTCAAAGACTTGGTTCTGGAGGTCATAGATCTGGCTTTGGAGGAAGTTGATTTGCTCGTTGAGGGTGAAGATAATGTCCTTCATGGGCTTGCCATCCACCTTGAGATCATGGGAGAGGTCCGTGATCATGAGGTTATTGGCATGGAGTCTACGCTCCACCATCCCCTTGCACCGAAAGACATCTTGCTCCATAGCTTCGAGCCTAGCCTCCACGGTTCCCGTCCCCTTGGGGTAGGGCACATCCCGAAGGTGAAGCACCCCCTCATGCATCTCAATGACTTGAGGGTGCTACACCACCTCCCGCAGATGTGGATTGATGACGTTCTTGAAGAACTTGTCCTTGGAGGAGCTTGAAGCAGCCATGGTAGATGGGATCTAACAGAAAACAGGAAAGGAAAAAGAGAACATAGGATTCCTCCGCGATACCGTGGTTAACAGGTTCGTGAAGTATATATAGATTTTTTATCTTGGAGGACAAGCATACGGGAGAAAAATGAAGTACGGAAGGTGTCCCAGGTGGGCACAACCAACCTGGGCGCGCCAAGCCAGCCTCGCGCGCCCTAGTGTCTTGTGCCCACCAGGGGACGCTTCCTGGAAGTTTCTTTATTGCCAAAATTTCAAAATATCCCAAAACTAATAAAAAAATATTTTTGCGGATTTTTCAGACTCCGTTTACTTACCGTATCACGTACCTCCTTATTTTCACGATTCTGGAGTGTTCCGGAAGGACACCTTTATGTGTTCTTCCGGTGTCAAAGTTTGGATAATATTACTTTCAACATTAATAGGCGTACCTGAGATATAATGCTTTATTCATTGCCCATTGACAACCTTCGGGTTAGTACCTTCAGAGTTATTTATTTTGATGGCTCCAGACCGGTAAACCTCCTCGATGACATATGGGCCTTCCCATTTTGAGAGGAGCTTTCCCGCAAAGAATCTAAAACGAGAGTTGTACAAAAGAACATATTCTCCGACTTTAAACTCACACTTTTGGATTCTTTTGTGATGCCATCTTTTAACTTTTTCTTTGAATAATTTTGCATTTTCATAAGCTTGAGTTCTCCATTCATCTAATGAGCTAATATCAAATAACCTCTTTTCTCCAGCAAGTTTGAAATCATAGTTGAGTTCTTTAACTGCCCAATATGCTTTATGTTCTAACTCAAGAGGCAAATTAAATGACAAGCTTTTCCATAAACCATTTTATAAGGAGACATACCCATATGATTTTTATATGCTGTTCTATAAGCCCAAAGTGCATCATCTAATTTCTTAGACCAATTCTTCCTAGACCTATTGACAATCTTTTGCAAAATTAATTTTATTTCTCTATTGCTAATTTCAACTTGACCACTAGACTGAGGATGATAGGGTGATGCAAATCTATGGTTAACATCATACTAGCAAGCATTTTACCAAAAGGACCATGAATAAAGTGTGAACCACCATCAATCATTAAATATCTAGGGACTCCAAACCTTGGGAAAAAGTAACTCCCTTAAGCATTTTAATAGAGGTGTTGTGATTAGCACTACTGGTTGGAATAGCTTCTACCCATTTAGTAACATAATCAACAACAACCAAAATATGTGTATACCCATTAGAGGAAGGAAAAGGTCCCATGTAATCAAATCCACAGACATCAAATGGTTCAACAGCAAGTGGATAATTCATAGGCATTTCTTGATGCTTACTAGTATTACCTATTCTTTGACATTCATCACAAGATGAGACATACTTACGGGCATCCTTAAAGAGAGTAAGCCACTAAAATCCAGACTGCAATACCTTATGAGTAGTTCTATCTCCAGCATGATGCCCTCCATAAGCTTCAAAGTGACATTTCCATAGGATTTGTCCCCGTTCATGCTCAGGTACACAACGTCTAATAATACCACCTAGTCCTTCTTTATAAAGATGTGGGTCATCCCAAAAGTAATGTCTTAAATCATAGAAGATTTTTCTCTTTTGTTGGTATGTAAAGCTAGGTGGCAAATTTAGCAACAATGTAATTAGTATAGTTAGCATACCAAGGAGTACTATTAGCAACATTTATTGAAGCTAACTGCTCATCAGGAAAACTATCATCAATAGGTAGTGGGTCATCAAGCACATTTTCAAGCCTAGACAAATTATCAGCTACGGGGCTCTCAACTCCTTTTCTATCAATGATATGCAAATCAAATTCTTGTAAAAAGAGAACCCAACCAATAAGTCTAGGTTTAGCATCTTTATTTTCCATAAGATATTTAATAGCAGCATGGTCTGTGTGAATAGTTACTTTGGAATCAACAATATAAGGTCTAAATTTATCACAAGCAAACACAACTGCTAAGAATTCTTTTTTAGTAGTAGCATAATTTCTTTGAGCATTGTCTAGAGTTTTACTAGCATAATGAATAACATTCAATTTCTTATCAACTCTTTGTCCTAGAACAGCACCAACAGCATAATCACTAGCATCACACATAATTTGAAAAGGCAAGTTCCAATCAGGTGGTTGAACAATAGGTGCAGAAATTAAAACTTCCTTGAGTGTTTCAAAGGCTTCAAGACAATAATCATCAAAAAACAAAAGTAATATCCTTTTGCAAAAGATTAGTAAGAGGCCTAGAAATTTTAGAAATGTCTTTGATAAATCTCCTACAAAAACCAGCATGACCTAGGAAACTATGAATACCTTTGATGTCCTTAGGACATGGCATTTTCTCAATGGCATCAACCTTAGCTTGGTCCACTTCAATACCTCTTTCAAAAAATTTATGACCCAAGACAATGCCTTCATTAACCATAAAGTGGCACTTCTCCCAATTCAAGACAAGATTTGTTTGTTCACATCTATGTAAAACTCGATCAAGATTGCTTAAAAATTCATCAAAAGACTTCCCATAAACAGAAAAGTCCTCCATGAAAACCTCAACAATCTTTTCACAAAAGTCAGAGAATATTGCAGTTATACATCTTTGAAAGGTAGCAGGTGCATTGCATAAACCAAAAGGCATATGTCTATAGGCATAAGTTCCAAAGGGACAAGTAAAAGTGGTCTTTTCTTGATCAGGTTGAGAAACAGGGATTTGTGAAAAGCCAGAATATCCATCAAGGAAGCAAAAGTGTGTGTGCTTAGATAATCTTTCAAGCATTTGATCAATAAAAGGCAAAGGTTAATGATCCTTTCTAGTTGCTGATGTCTACTACACAACCTTCTTCTTGTAGACGTTGTTGGGCCTCCAAGTGCAGAGGTTAGTAGGACAGTAGCAAATTTTCCTCAAGTGAATGACCTAAGGTTTATCAATCCGTGGGAGGCGTAGGATGAAGGTGGTCTCTCTCAAACAACCCTGCAACTAAATAACAAAGAGTCTCTTGTGTCCCCAACACACCCAATACAATGGTAAATTGTATAGGTGCACTAGTTCGGCGAAGAGATGGTGATACAAGTGCAATATGGATGGTAGATATAGGTTTTTGTAATATAAAAGTATAACAACAGCAAGGTAACTAATGATAAAAGTGAGCACGAACGGTATTGCAATGCTTTGAAACAAGGCCTAGGGTTCATACTTTCACTAGTGCAAGTTCTCTCAACAATAATAACATAATTGGATCATATGACAATCCCTCAACATGCAACAAAGAGTCACCCCAAAGTCACTAATAGCAGAGAACAAACGAAGAGATTATTGTAGGGTACAAAACCACCTCAAAGTTATTCTTTCCGATCAATCTGTTTGGCTATTCTTATAAGTGTCAAAAACAGCCCTAGAGTTCGTAGTAAAATAACACCTTAAGACACAAATCAACCAAAAACCTAATGTCACCTAGATACTCCAATGTCACCTCAAGTATCCGTGGGTTTGATTATACGATATGCATCACACAATCTCAGATTCATCTATTCAACCAACACAAAGAACTTCAAAGAGTGCCCCAAAGTTTCTACCAGAGAGTCAAGAAGAAAACATGTGCCAACCCCTATGCATAGGTTCACAAGGTCACAAAACTTGCAAGTTGATCACCAAAACATACATCAAGTGGATCACGTGAATATCCCATTGTCACCACAGGTAAGCACATGCAAGACATAAATCAAGTGTTCTCAAATCCTTAAAGACTCAATCCGATAAGATAACTTCAAAGGGAAAACTCAATTCATCACAAGGAGATAGAGGGGGAGAAACATCATAAGATCCAACTATAGTAGCAAAGCTCGCGGTACATCAAGATCGTGCCAAATCAAGAACACGAGAGAGAGAGAGAGAGAGAGATCAAACACATAGCTACTGGTACATACCCTCAGCCCCGAGGGTGAACTACTCCCTCCTCATCATGGAGAGTGCCGGGATGATGAAGATGGCCACCGATGATGGATCCCCCCTCCGGCAGGGTGCCAGAAAAGGGTCCTGACTGGTTTTTGGTGGCTACAGAGGCTTGCGGCGGCAGAACTCCGGATATAGGTTTCTTTATGAGGGTTTCTGTATTTATAGGAATTTCTGGCGTCGGTCTCACGTCAGGGGGTCTCTGTGTCATCCACGAGATAGGGGGGAGCCTAGGGGGGTAGGGCGCGCCCTCCACCCTCGTGGATGGCTCGGGACTCTTCTGGCCCAACTATTTTACTCCGAGGGCTTCTTTTGGTCCATAAAAAATCATCAAAAATTGGCACGTCAATTGGACTCCGTTTGGTATTACTTTTATGTAAAACTCAAAAACTGGCACTGGGCTCTAGATTAATAGGTTAGTCCCAAAAAATCATGTAAAATAGCATATAAATGCATATAAAACATCCTAGATGGATAATATAATAGCATGGAACAATCAAAAATTATAGATACGTTGGAGACGTATCAGTTGCTTTTTTTAATTTTCTAAAATCAATTACCACTCTATAGCCTGTAACAATTATTTGTGCAATAAGTTCATTCTTATCATTAGTAACAATAGTAATACCTTCTTTCTTAGGGACACAATGAACAGGACCTACCCATCTACTATCAGCTATGGGATAGACTATACCTGCTTCCAGAAGTTTTAGAATTTCTGTTCTTACCACCTCTTTCATCTTCAGATTTAACCGACGTTGGTGATCAACAACGGGTTTAGCATTAGGTTCCATATTAATTTTGTGCTGATATAGAGTTGGGCTAATGCCCTTTAAATCATCAAGAGTATATCCAATAGCAGCTCGGTGCTTCCTTAGAACTTTGAATAATCTTTCTTCTTCATGTTCCGAAAGTTTAGCACTGATAATAACATGATATATTTTCTTTTCATCAAGATAAGCATATTTCAATGTGTCGAGCAATTGTTTTAATTCAAACGCAGGATCACCTTTAGGTGGAGTAGGACCTCCCAGAGCTTCAATAGGCAAATTGTGTTTAAGTAGATGATGTTGTTCAAAGAAAATCTTATCTATTTCATTTCTTTCATGCATATGTAAATCATTTTCATGGTCTAGCAAATATTGTTCTAAAGGATCAGTAGGTGGCACAACAACAGAAGCAAGACCAATTAATTCATCCTTACTAGGCGATTCTTTTTCATGAAGATTTCTACTAAACTTGGAAAAAATAAACTCATGAGACTCATCACCAAAGCTAACACCGACAGTTTGTTTCTTACAATCTATCTGATACGTCTCCAACGTATCTATAATTTTTGATTGATCCATGCTATTATATTATCCATTTTGGATGTTAATGGGCTTTATTTTACACTTTTATATCATTTTTGGGACTAACCTACTAACCGGAGGCCCAGCCCAAATTGCTGTTTTTTTGCCTATTTTAGAACGTGATTTTCTCAACAAACGTGATCCAGGAGACTTGGAGTGGGCATCAAGAAACGATCAAGGAGGGCACGAGGCAGGGGGCACGCCCTCCACCCTCGTGGGCCCCTCGATGCTCCACCGACGTACTTCTTCCTCCTATATATATCCACGTATCCCCCAAACATCCAGGAGCACCATGAAAACCTAATTCCACCGCCGCAACCTTCTGTGCCCGAGAGATCCCATCTCGGGGCCTTTCCCGGAGCTCCACCGGAGGGGGCATTGATCACGGAGGGCCTCTACATCAACTCCATGGCCTCTCCGGTGATGTGTGAGTAGTTTACTTCAGACCTTCGGGTCCATAGTTATTAGCTAGATGGCTTCTTCTCTCTCTTTGGATCTCAATACAAAGTTCTCCTTGATTCTCTTGGAGATCTATTCGATGTAATCCTCTTTTGCGGTGTGTTTGTCGAGCTCCGATGAATTGTGAGTTTATGATCCAGTTTATCTATGAACAATATTTGAATCTCCTCTAAATTCTTTTATGTATGATTGGTTTATCTTTGCAAGTCTCTTCGAATTATCAGTTTGGTTTGGCCTACTAGATTGATCTTTCTTGCAATGGGAGAAGTGCTTAGCTTTGGGTTCAATCTTGTGGTGCTCGATCCCAGTGACAGAAAGGGAACCGACACGTATTGTATTGTTGCCATCGAGGATAAAAATATGGGGTTTATATCATATTGCATGAGTTTATCCCTCTACATCATGTCATCTTACTTAAAGCATTACTCTGTTCTTATGAACTGAATACTCTAGATGCATGCTAGATAGGGGTCGATGTGTGGAGTAATAGTAGTAGATGCAGAATCATTTTGGTCTACTTGTCGTGGACGTGATGCCTATATACATGATCATACCTAGATATTCTCATAACTATGCTCAATTCTATCAATTGCTCGATAGTAATTCGTTTACCCACCGTAATACTTATGCTCTTGAGAGAAGCCACTAGTGAAACCTATGGCCCCCGGGTCTATCTTCCATCATATTAATCTTCCAACACTTAGTTATTTCCTTTGTCATTTATTTTACTTTGCATCTTTATTTCTCTTTATCATAAAAATACCAAAAATATTATCTTATCATATCTATCAGATCTCACTCTCGTAAGTGACCGTGAAGGGATTGACAACCCCTTTATTGCGTTGGTTGCGAGGTTCTTATTTGTTTGTGTAGGTGCGTGGGACTCGAGCATGATCTCCTACTGGATTGATACCTTGGTTCTCAAAACCGAGGGAAATACTTAGGCTACTTTTGTGCATCACCCTTTCCTCTTCAAGGGAAAACCAATGCAGTGCTCAAGAGGTAGCACTATCTTAGCATTAACTGTATTCAAGAAAGGTCTACCAAAGATAATGGGACATAAGTCATCTTGTGGGGAACCAAGAACAAGGAAATCAGTAGGGTATCACCGGTATAGCGACATCCTAACCAAACGGTTTTTAACCCCTTTCTGTGACGGCATTTGGAACCGTCGCCAAGTGAGTGTGTGTGATAGGGTGTCCTTACCAGACGACCCAGAAATCATCGAGGATAGGCCCTCCAGGGACCCAGGCTGGGGCCGTGTGCGATCGGGCGAGGCATCGAAACCCAATCATTTCCGTAGGTATGTACATCCCACACGATAATCCGAGAAAATCATTTCCGTAGGTATGTACATCCCACACGGTGAATCCTAGAAAATCATTTCCGTAGGTATGTACATCCCACACGGTGAATCCCAGAAAATCATTTTCGTAGGTATGTATATCCCACATGGTGAATCCTAGAAAAACATTTCCGTAGGAATGTATATCACACACAGTTCTTTGTGGGAAACGTTTGTGCAAGGTGGCCTAACACAAACAGTTTGCTGCCGGAAGCTGTGTGTGATTGTTAGTTCTTCGAACACGCCTACTTTCTAGAAACCATGCGGGTTGTTTGATTTCATCGCCCATGGTGATGTCTGAGTAACCGTTTGCAATAGAAAACCCCAATAAGCAGGGTAATTAGCCTATTATTGATAATCCATGTACTAATCAAACTGATATTTCTTATAAAACACGCCAGATATTTCATATACGTATAAAAGCAACCAAGATTTCATAATCGAATTACATCAGATAGCTTCGGCACTCAGTTACGCCATTACACAACAGCACCAAGTTTCACATGCAGCATCAAAAACCTTTGGAAAGTCACATCATACACGACAAATAGACATATGAATCTCATCTGGGAACTGCAGAAGCGAAAGGAAAATATTCAGCCTTCAGTGACGTTGAATGTCCTTGCAACTTTAGGCTAGTGGCTATGGATAACTAGTCGTCAACCCGTGCGATGCACGGGCTAGTTTAATTTCTGACAATACATAAATTATAGAAGTACTACCAATTGATTATCACATGGGTATATGCTTCTGATCACCAAAAAATATAATAGTTCTCCATGGTTGGACATAGGATAAAGAGGATCAATTCTTGGATTTGATTACTGGTTATACGCTTTACATGTAAACTCACACTGAAAACATGCATGTTATAATTTTTCATGGTAATCCATGCATACGACACATAATTAAATACTTCCAGTTACTTAATGATTAGAGTGCTTCACGTGTGTTCATATTTTCTGTCAGATCTTTTCATTTGTATGTCTATTAGTTCTCAACCTTCTATTGTTTTTGTGGATTGTTATTTTAGGTGAATTGATCTAAAAGATTGTATACCATATTGCACGACCGGAAATAATGGGATTATATGTGTGTGTGATATTTCCATTTAGATGACATAAAATGACTTGTGTATTTTTTTTTGTATGGACTCATACATGAAACCTGCTGTCCTAAAATCCAAAATAATGGAAAGCATAATCTCTTATCATCATTTATGTGCATAGATGTACTTTAGAATTAAATACATTTGGCAAAAAAAGCTATATGACAGGATGCAATGTTACATAAAAGGAGCATATCAAGTGATATTTCATTAGTTTCTTTCAAATTCCTGCTGCTTCATATACCATGAATGTGCTAAAAGTTATCAAGGAATGTAAATTTAATTTTTCATGGATGCAAAGATAACATCAAGAAGATATACTACAGAGGAAACATCAAATCCAAGAGCTAGGTTGATTTGTTCAACAAACACTTGTATTGGAAATACACAATTAATGTTGCATAGGATAAGAACTATACTCTAAGTGCATAGATATACCTGGATGTTATTTAATATGGATGTTATTTTCATACACTTGGAAGTTAATATGATAGTTATTTATGCAAAGGCAAAAGATACATCGACAATTTATTATATATATGCAACTATGAAAATGACACATATTAGAGGCCATGTGAAGTTCGCACGTAACACAATAAGTTCTCTTACCCATGATGCATCAGTTAAAGATCATTCAATTTTACACATTGAATCTCCTTTGTTGAAGACAATGCATCTCACCATGCAAACCTGAAGATTTTACTAAAACTCACCCATTAATATCTACAGAAAGAGAGAGAAACATTATGTCACTCCCCAAAATAATTTTGTTAAGAGAAGCATTACTAATAGAATGCAATGATTTACTAATACTGTGAGTAGTTGTTTGCAAACTTACATCATCTCCTGAAAATTTCTATTTTCTTAATTCGACACATATAGAAGGCAAAAGCACCATGGGTGAAACTACCAGTACTAATAAGATTAGATCGGCCATTGGTCTTAAAATCGTAGTAAAAAATAGCATCTACACTCATAAAAACTTACAGTAAATGTTTGCATTGTCTTTCATTGATCAGAAACAGATTTCTGCTAGCTCCACGAAGACAAAGAAGGCCATGCCTGTAGTCCAATGAAAACTATTAAAGAAAGCATTTGAACTAACCAGAAAAATACATTAGTACAATAATATTTATTAATTAAGTAGGCTCTCACGAATGACGTGGTGTGAATCAATACCAAGAAACAAAAAATATGATTATAAAACTGAAATGTTTAGACTGAACTTATGCATTATGTACCAGACCAACATTTGTAAACCTAAAGTAAAATGAAGAGAGCATATAAAAATAATATTAAAGAAAAACAACATAACACACAATCATTCTCATTCTGAGATTGCAATTCTGGTTACAGGTATTTTCTGAAATACAATCAAAATGCACCTCCATTGCTGTTAGAACAGAAACACGCATCAGCAATCAAACAATTAGCTTGAATACCAAAAGAAGAAGGAAAAACGGGAAGATTATTTAGACAGCTAAATTAAAAAGTCAGGCAAAAATGAATTCTAATAAGATTTCAATGAAGTAATAGAGTTTTCTTCAAGGATTTCACTTTGTGTGACATATTTGAGGTGCCAGAAAAGAGCAATCAGATCTATACCACTATGGGTAGTGAAACAATGATAAGAAAATAGATCAAATCATAGACATTATTCTGTTGTGTATCTAGTACAGAGAGTGCCGATTTGCTAAAACACGGAATATTAATTTCCATATCTAAAATTAAATACAAACTTACCCTCATCAAGCATCGATTCTCACCTGTCACCATATGTCGTAGATTCATCCTTGGCCACGTTTTTGTGTAATAACTTGGTGTGCACCATAGATCAATCATATATGCAAACCTGTATTAGAAGGGGGTGAGAGAAATCAAGGGGATATTAGTTGGAAAGATATGGATTAGATGCACATAAGAGTTGGAGTGCTAAGTAGGATCCAATAAGTGTATATATGTATGGCTGGAACAACCTCAGCTGACCATTCAAGGCTAGTGTATCTCCATATGGTTAGAAATATCTAATGTATAACTGCTAATTACATGTCTCTACATACCTACACAGTTGGACATATATGGGTCTTGAGACTTGACCCGTGCACACCACCTAGCTGCAGGCGTTTATTCATCGACATTGGTAAACTTGTTGTCCTGCAAAAAATGCATAATGTAAAGACAGTGTGATTTTTTGTATCAAAAGAGGACATGTCAGACTGGAAGTCCAGGAGAACAATTTATCTAAGAGTGATAGAAAAAGTGATATATGCTTCACGTGCTCTTGATGACGACCAGATTGTATATACTTGAAACGTTTGACAATCCTCCATTGTTTGGACGAACCGGATCGCGAAGCCTAATAAAACTGCATTAAGTTTGTCCCTGGATAATTAGATCTGCAAGTTATGTCGTTAACCAATGAAAATTAGAACGCGTACAGCTACTGAATTCATACAGATGAAGCAATCATCTCAACATGTCGCAGCAGGCTATTGTGCTATACATGTCAGCAAGCATAAATCTATGAACACCATGCCCCAGTTCTATCTAAACGACTTGATGCCATTGATATAGGAACTCTGGTTCCTTTTGGATTAACATACACAGTCTATCAGCGCATGGTCGTCCTTGGTGTTGCATCGCCAGGCAAAAGAGGCCCTAAAGACAGGTAGCGCTGCAATGGAGTAAGATCTTGGGCCAAACCATACCTGGCGCGCTGGCGGAGAGAAGAAACTGTGACTAATGAATCAGATTGCATGAACCTTTCGAGAGGAAACGGCCGCAATCTAGACTGAAGGGATCCGTAGAGATCGCAGGGACGTCACACCAAGGGTTGGAGATGTAGGAGACTGGGGGAAGCCATGATTGCAACATCGGCTCGAGATGATCCATGAAGAGAGAGAAGATGGGTCAAGGAGCAAGAAAGCCAGTTGTGTTGGCTTGCGGCGGCAGCACTGCAAGACGAAAAATCATGGTAGTGGAAGGATGAACGCGAGAGGACGGTGGTGGCGAGTTCAGTAGATCGGAGGCGGCTGGGTTGGAGGGCGTGAGGGTGGGATTGTGTACGGAGGGAGAGATAAGATGACCACATGAGATTGAGCAACAGGGAGCTACCTAAGTTTTTTTACGTGAGATTTTGTTTTTTTTCTTGGACTTATTAACATGGGACTCTTTCTGAAATCTTGATCATTACAATTTGTTCACTTTTTCTAGAACAATATAGGATTCAATCTTAGCTTGAGAGAGGGAGAGGCCACATAATTTCCTCTCTTGAAATTCACGTGGGATAGAGATATCATGATGTTTTTTTGTGAAATATATATATATATGAATATGGACATGTTTTTAGATGGGCCAGGTTTGGTATTTGTTATGTGCAGCTTCGATCTTTTTCTCCACCACGTGAGTAATGTAAATTGTGGTGGTGATTTTTTGAGCTAATCTACACCGTAATAACTCGGCCCCACCAGATAAACGGCCCTAATTTTCTGATTAACATGGAAATTTCTTGGACTAATCTACACCGTAATAACTCGGTCCCACCAGATTAACGACTCCTAATTACTGATTAACGTGGTAATTTCTAGGGAGTCTGTAATTAGTATAGGTATAGATAGATAGATAGATAGATAGATAGATAGAGATATATATAGATTGCCCACCCAACCTTCATCCTCTTCAGCAAGACTTCAATATTGTACCGTGGGTGTTGAATGAATACCTTTCTCGCCTCTTGACCATGAAGGTGGTTTGAGAGGTAATCGTCGGTGAATTGCTTTGAAAAGTACTGAAAACAAAGCTATGCATAAATCGCGGTTATAAATTTTGAAATGGCGCAAGGGGTAAAAATAAGGTAAAAGAGTTGGTACCATCCTATAGTTGACTGATGTCTTCTTCATTGTGCAAACAAAGATCTTGCTGTTATTCGTCGCAAGTTTCTTCATCCTAACAATCTTTCTGAGTTTCTTGACTTGACTGATATTCATGGACATCTCATTTCCCCATATGCAAAATAGGTCGAACAGTGGGTCTAAGCCTCTCGCAGCAGGACGTACATGTGAAAGACGAAATTGTAAGAAACCTAAATATTAGAATGATTCCTGCAACTACACAATAATGTGCTATTAGCTAAAGGACCCTGCTTGAACAAACCTTGATGGTAAACCGCAGTGTATCCCATTGTTTCCCTGCAACACACATAAGGAAGATCTTGATCAGGTTAACTAAGAGTTGCCATACTATCAATAGAAAATATGTATTGAGTACAGCCAAATTCGATTGGTGTCACATGCATAACAATACAAAATTGTACCCACAACAAATGAAAATCAAATTGCAGAATTGAACCAAACAGTTAAATGGACAGCAGACCAAATGAACCAAAATAGTTAACTGAGCACGACATTGCAGAATAGAAACATGTACTAGAAGATAAAACAGTTAACAAAACAAAGAATGCTTTAGAACAGTACTACGAAATGTAGCAATTGTTGGACCAAAGTGTTAATTAAACATTACATTTCAGAGGACCAAACTGTTAACTCAACATCAGATTCCATATTAACATTATAGAGGACAAATCACTAGAAGGCACTGGCGGTGGCCTCGAGAAAATATCATGAACTGTATTTAAAAGTAGACAACCGTGTGGTGGTGTCGACGATGGCCTCGAAGACGAGGTGCTCCACCAAGATCTGGCGGTCGACACGCATGGCAGCCATAGCGACCTCGTTCACGCGTGCGGGCGCCTGCTACTCAGCTCCACGTTATACTTCAGGTAAAATGGCTGTGGGCGGCACTTAATTGGAGAAGGGGGGCAGTAATTTCGGTGGAAGGTGTCGCTCCGTCAGTCGGGGCATGTGGGACCGGTAAGGAGGAGGATGGTGTGGGTGGGGTGTGGATTACCTGACCATATCGACGAGGCCACGCAGCAAGAAGAAGGGTCGGCGGCGAGGAGGCCGCGCAGCAAGAAGGGTCGGTGGCGAGGAGGCCGCGCAGCAAGAAGAAGGGTCACCGGCGAGGAGGCGGAGCTGCAAGAAGAAAGGTCGCCGGCGAGGAGGCGGCGATGCAAGAAGAAGGGTAGCCGGCGATGAGGCGGCACTGCAAGGAGAAGGGTCGCCGGCGAGGAGGCTGAGCTGCCAGTAAGCAGCTGATAACCCACAAGTATAGGGGATCGCAACAGTTTTCGATAAGTAAGAGTGTCGAACCCAATGAGGAGCTAAAGGCAGAACAAATATTCCCTCAAGTTCTATTGACCACCGATACAACTCTACACACGCTTGACGTTCGCTTTACGTAGAACAAGTATGAAACTAGAAGTACTTTGTAGGTGTTTTTGGATAGGTTTGCAAGATAATAAAGATTATGTAAATAAAAAGTAGGGGCTGTTTAGATAAAGGAATAACTAAGTTGGTTTTAGTAAAGAGCTGTTTGTTACGAGAAAATTATTTGACCCTAGGCAATCGATAACTAGACCAGTAATCATTATTGCAATTTTATATGAGGGAGAGGCATAAGCTAACATACTTTCTCTAATTGGATCATATGCACTTATGATTGGAACTCTAGCAAGCATCCGCAACTACTAAAGATAATTAAGGTAAAACCCAACCATAGCATTAAAGCATCAAGTCCTCTTCATCCCATACGCAACAACCCCCTTACTCGGGTTTGTGTTTCACTCACTCACGCAACCCACTATAAGTGAATCATGAACGTATTGCAACACCCTACAGCGGGGATCCCTCACGCTTGCGCGAGACGGATAGCACCATAGGACAACACCAATAATAAAACATGCAAATCAAACGAATCTTGATCATCAAATAGCCCATAGGACAAAACAGATCTACTCAAACATCATAGGATAGCCATACATCATTGGGAAATAATATATAGCATTGAGCACCATGTTTAAGTAGAGATTACGGCGGGTAAGAGAGAGGTTACACTGCTGCGTAGAGGAAGGAAGAGTTGGTGATGATGGCGGTGAAGTTGTTGGTGAAGATTGCGGTGATGATGATGGCCCCCGGTGGCACTCCGGCGCCACCGGAAGCGAGGGGGAGAGAGCCCCCCTCCTCCTTCTACTTCCTTGACCTTGTCCCTAGATGGGAGAAGGGTTTCCCCTCTGGTCCATGGCCTCCATGGCGTGGGAGGGGCGAGAGGCCCTCCGAGATTGGATATGTCTCTCTGTCTTTCTCTGTTTCTGCGTTCTCAGATTCTTCCCTTTCACCATTTATTATATTCTCGGAGGTCCGTAACTCCGATTGGGCTGCAATTTTAACACGATCTCTATCTGGATATTAGCTTTCTTGTGGCGAAAGAAGGGCATCAACCGCCTTACGGGGTGGCCACGAGGGTCAGGGGCGTGCCACCTGCCTCGTGGGCCCCTCGAGCATCGTCTCGCGTTGATTTCACTTCCCAAAATTCACATATATTCCAAAAACAAATCTCCGTCCATTTTTATTCTGTTTGGACTCCGTTTGATATGGATTTTCTGCGAAACAAAAAACATGCAACAAACAGGAACTGGCACTGGGCACTGGATCAATATGTTAGTCCCAAAAATAGTATAAAAAGTTGCCAAAAGTATATGAAAGTTGTAGAATATTGGCATGGAACAATAAAAAATTATAGATATGACGGAGATGTATCAGCATCCCCAAGGTTAATTCCTGCTTGTCCTCGAGTAGGTTAATGATAAAAAACATAATTTTTGATGTGGAATGCTACCTAGCATAATCTTGATCACATATCTAATCATGGCATGAATATTAAGACACGAGTGATTCAAAGCAATAGTCTATCATTTGACATAAAAACAATAATACTTCCAGCCTACTAATAAAGCAATCATGTCTTCTCAAAATAACGTGGCCAAAGAAAGTTATCCCTACAAAATAATATAGTCTAGCTATGCTCCATCTTCACCACACAAAATATTCACATCGTGCACAACCCCGATGACAAGCCAAGCAACTGTTTCATACTTTTGACATTCTCAAACCTTTTCAACTTTCACGCAGTACATGAGCGTGAGCCATGGACATAGCACTATAGGTGGAATAGAATGGTGGTTGTGGATAAGACAAAAAGGAGAAGATAGTCTCACATCAACTAGGCGTATCAACGGGCTATGGATATGCCCATCAATAGATATCAATGTGAGTGAGTAGGGATTGCCATACAACGGAAGAACTAGAGCTATAAGTGTATGAAAGCTCAAACTGAAACTAAGTGGGTGTGCATCCAACTTGCTTGCTCATGAAGACCTCGGGCATTTGAGGAAGCCCATCATCGGAATATACAAGCCAAGTTCTATAATGAAAATTCCCACCAGTATATGAAAGTGATAACTCAAGAGACTCTCTATATGAAGAACATGGTGCTACTTTGAAGCACAAGTGTGGTAAAAGGATAGTAACATTGCCCCTTCTCTCTTTTTCTCTCATTTTTTTATTTTTTTTTATTTTTTTGGGGCCTTCTCTTTTTTTGGCCTTTCTCTTTTTTATTTTTTTATTTTTTTTCGTTCGGAGTCTCATCCCGACTTGTGGGGGAATCATAGTCTCCATCATCCCTTCCTCACTGGGGCAATGCTCTAATAATGATGATCATCACACTTTTATTTACTTACAACTCGATATTACAACTCGATACTAGAACAAAGATATGACTCTATATGAATGCCTCCGGTAGTGTACCGGGATGTGCAATGATCTAGCGTAGCAATGACATCAAAAAACGGACAAGCCATGAAAACATCATGCTAGCTATCTTACGATCATGCAAAGCAATATGACAATGAATGCTCAAGTCATGTATATGACGATGATAGAAGTTGCATGGCAATATATCTTAGAATGGCTATGGAAATGCCATGATATGTAGGTATGGTGGCTGTTTTGAGGAAGGTATATGGTGGGTTTATGGTACCAGCGAAAGTTGCGCGATACTAGAGAGGCTAGCAACGGTGGAAGGGTGAGAGTGCGTATACTCCATGGACTCAACATTAGTCATAAAGAACTCACATACTAATTGCATAAATCTATTAGTCATTGAAACAAAGTACTACGCGCATGCTCCTAGGGGGATAGATTGGTAGGAAAAACCATCGCTCGTCCCCGACTGCCACACATAAGGAAGACAATCAATAAATAAATCATGCTCCGACTTCGTTACATAACGGTTCACCATACGTGCATGCTACGGGAATCACAAACCTCAACACAAGTATTTCTACAATCCACAACTACTCACTAGCATGACTCTAATATCACCATCTTTATATCGCAAAACTATTACAAGGAATCAAACATATCATATTCAGTGATCTACAAGTTTTATGTAGGATTTTATGACTAACCATGTGAATGACCAGTTCTTGTCATCTCTCTAAATAGATATAAGTGAAGCAAGAGAGTTTAATTCTTTCTATGGAAGATATGCCCACGGTCTAACAAATATAAGTGAAGCAAAAGAGCATTCTACAAATGGCAGTTGTCTATGTAAAGAGAAACAGGCAATCCAAACTTCAAATGATATAAGTGAAGCACATGAAACATTCTATAAAGCCATACTCAAAAGATATAAGTGAAGTGCAAAGAGCATTCTATAAATCAACCAAGGACTGCCTCATACCAGCATGGTGCATAAAATAAAAATGAAAACTAAATGCAAAAGACGCTCCAAGATTGCACATATCGCATGAAGGAAACGAATCCGAAAACATACCGATACTTGTTGAAGAAAGAGGGGATGCCTCCGGGGCATCCCCAAGCTTAGATGCTTGAGTCTCCTTGAATATTTACTTGGGGTGCCTCGGGCATCCCCAAGCTTGAGCTCTTGCCTCTCTTCCTCCTTCTCACATTGAGACCTTCTCGATAATCGAACACTTCATCCACACAAAACTTCAACAGAAAACTCGGTAAGTTCCGTTAGTATAATAAAGCAAATCACTACTCTAAGTACTGTTGCAAACCAATTCATATGTTGTTTTTTGCATTGTGTCTACTGTAATATAACTTTTTCATGGCTTAATCCACTAATATAAATTGATAGTTTCATCAAAACAAGCAAACTATGCATCAAAAACAGAATCTGTCTAAAACAGAACAGTCTGTAATAATCTGAACATTCACCATACTTCTGATACTTGAAAAATTCTGCAAAAAATTGGAAAAATAAAAAATTTGTATATAAAGACAGTGAAAAAAGAACCAGAACAATTTGACGTTCCAGCTAAAAATGTAAAATCGCACACTACAGCCAAAGTTTTTGTCCTGCACCGTACAGACCATCAAGCAAATGTAAACATCCTAAAGGCAAACCTTGGCACATTATTTTTATAATACAATGGAATTGTACAAGGGGATAATTATTTTTGTTGAAAAGTTTCTGTAATCAAGATTCACAAAGTTTCAGTGAGCATGAACAAAGTACAAGGAGCTCTCCCACTTCAACAATGCTTGTCTTTCTCACTTTCACTTTCCTTTTTGAAAAAGTTTTGGGTTCCCCTATTTATTTTTGTTGTTTTTAAACTATATGAAAGCACTCAATAGAAATAAATTACTCTCTAAAACTTCCGGGTTGTCTCCCTGGCAGCGCTTTCTTTAAAGCCATTAAGCTAGGCATATAGTGCTCAAGTAATGGATCCACCCGGATCCCAAGGTATATCAAAGCCAATTTTAATTAACAATGATTTGTAATTTAGTAGTGAGCGCAAAGTAACATATATAATGTAATGACGAAGTCTAAATCTCTTCCTATGCATCGGCATGTCATAAAAGAACAATTCATGCACACATATTAAAGGCCAATGCATAGTATAAACAGTTTCTTGCAATTTTGTTGTATTGGAAACATAGAGAGGTGGAGATATAGTTACTCTCTCATAATAATTGCAAGTAGGATCAGCAAGCACATGCATATTATATCTATCAAAATCATCATGTGTAATAGTAAAACACAACCCATCAATATAATCCTTAATAAGTGCAAACTTTTCTGATATAGTATAATCGGGAGAATTCAAAAAGATAATAGGACTATCATGCGTGGGTGCAATAGCAACAATTTCATGTTTAGCATAAGGAACTATAGCAAGTTCATCTCCATAAGCATAATTCATATTGGCATCTTGGCCACAAGCATAGAAAGCATCATAAAAAAGGGATATTTCAAGAGAATCAACGGGATCATAATAGTCACCATAGCAATCATCCTTCGGTAAGCACGAAGGGAAATTAAACAATGTATGAGTTGAAGAGTTAGTCTCATTAGAAGGTGGGCACGGGTGATCAATCCGCTCTTCCTCCTTTTGTTCTTTGCTCTCCTCCTCATCTTTTTCATCCAATGAGCTCACAGTTTCATCAATTTCTTCTTCCATAGACTCCTGCAAAATATTAGTCTCTTCTTGGACAGCGGAGACTTTCTCAATAAGTGCATTAATATCGTAATTGTATTCATAATTCTCATAACAATATTTAAGGATAGCTAAATTTTCAGGTCTATAAACCGGATCATCAAAGTCTTCAAACTCTTTAAACATAGATTCAATTTCATAAGCACCCATAAAAGCAACAAATTCTTCTATTTGTTCCACATCATAGTAATCATATATACCATTAGCATAAGATGCTAAGGTTTTATTATCATTAAATTTGCCTGAAAAGGGAAGGTGTTGAGCCTTCATCCTAGAGCAACAAGTATAATCATATCTCAAGCGTAGTTGCCTAGCATACCACTTCAATATATGAATTTGATCCCATAATAGTTTCCCTTTTTGTGTCAAGCGGTAATCCCTAAAGTATTCGCGTTGATCCAATGTTACTCCCATTACATAATTGAATGGGGTATTCTCAGGATTATTAAAGTAGTACATAATATCTTTCACATAACCAACATCGAGGGTTTTAGGAGGTTCCCCATCTCCATGAGCAGAAAGTACACCTAATTTTTTTGGTATTTCGTGTTCCATATCCATAACTAAAGATAAAGAACAACTAAGAACCGCAAATAAAAATTACTTAGTGATAAAGCAAACAAGCACACACGAGAATATTCACCCCACGCTATTGCTCCCCAGCAACGGCGCCAGAAAAAGGTCTTGATAACCCACAAGTATAGGGGATCACAACGGTTTTCGATAAGTAAGAGTGTCGAACCCAACGAAGAGCTAAAGGCAGGACAAATATTCCCTCAAGTTCTATCGACCACCGATACGACTCTACGCACACTTGGCGTTCGCTTTACCTAGAACAAGTATGAAACTAGAAATACTTTGTAGGTGTTTTTGGATAGGTTTGCAAGGTAATAAAGATTACGTAAATAAAAAGTAGGGGCTGTTTAGATAAAGGAATAACTAAGTTGGTTTTAGTAAAGGGCTTTTTGTTATGAGAAAGTTATTTGTCCCTAGGCAATCGATAACTAGACCAGTAATCATTATTGCAATTTTATATGAGGGAGAGGCATAAGCTAGCATACTTTTTCTACTTGGATCATATGCACTTATGATTGGAACTCTATCAAGCATCCGCAACTACTAAAGATCATTAAGGTAAAACCCAACCATAGCATTAAAGCATCAAGTCCTCTATATCCCATACGCAACAACCCTCTTACTCGGGTTTCTGTTTCAGTCACTCACACAACCCGCTATAAGCCAATCATGAACGTATTGCAACACCCTACAGCAGGGATCCCTCACGCTTGCGCGACACGGAGAGCACCATAGTACATCACCAATAATAAAACATGCAAATCAAACGAATCTTGATCATCAAATAGCCCATAGGACAAAACGGATCTACTCAAACATCATAGGATAGCCATACATCATTGGGAAATAATATATAGCGTTGAGCACCATGTTTAAGTAGAGATTACATAGGGTAAGAGAGAGGTTACACCACTGCATAGAGGGGGGAAGAGTTGGTGATGATGGCGGTGAAGTTGTTGGTGAAGATTACGGTGATGATGATGGCCCCCGGTGGCACTCCGGCGCCACCGGAAGCGAGGGGGAGAGAGCCCCCTCCTCCTTCTTCTTCCTTGACCTCCTCCCTAGATGGGAGAAGGGTTTCCCCTCTGGTCCATGGCCTCCATGGAGTGGGAGGGGCGAGAGCCCCCCCAAGATTGGATCAGTCTCTCTGTCTCTCTCAGTTTCTGCGTTCTCAAATTCTGCCCTTTCACCGTTTCTCGGAGATCCGTAACTCCGATTGGGCTGAAATTTTAACATGATCTCTATCCAGATATTAGCTTTCTTGCGGCTAAAGAAGGGCATCAACCACCTTACAGGTTGTCCACGAGGGTCAGGGGCGCGCCACCCTGCCTCGTGGGCCCATCGAGCATCGTCTCGCGTTGATTTCACCTCCCAAAATTCACATATATTCCAAAAAAAATCTCTGTCTGTTTTTATTCCGTTTGGACTCCGTTTGATATGGATTTTCTGAGAAACAAAAAAAACATGCAACAAACAAGAACTGGCACTGGGCACTGGATCGATATGTTAGTCCCAAAAATAGTATAAAAAGTTGCCAGAAGTATATGAAAGTTGTAGAATATTGGCATGGAACAATAAAAAAGTATAGATACGACGGAGACGTATTAGCAGCAGTGAAGGTTTGAACTTGGAAAGCAAGGAGGAACCGTGGAAATGTGGCTTTTGGTAGGAGGGAAGGGGCGGGGAGATAGATATTTCCGCGGTGACAAATTTTTTTCGCTCGGTGCTGCGAGAAACTGGCGCGCAAGTGTGGTTCAAGCGGGGGCGGTGGACTGTAGACGTCGAAGCTTCCTGTGTAAGCCAGACAAGACGGTGCCCCAAGATATTTTATATCGCATCCCACACGATTCTTTCTAGTAAACTCTTTGTGGTATACCTGATTTTTTTTCATTCTGTTTTAAAGACAAAATGGTGTTACGGAGGGAAAGGATGGTGTTTGAATTGCGAGAACATTTACTTACAGTGAACATGCAACTAGTACATGACTGTCGTGTTTATTGGAATTATTCCGGGTTCGTTTGGCATTTTTATGCATTAATTCAGTTTCTGGGCATTTAATGTGCATAATTCAAACTACAAGCACATGCTCCAATGCACCAAAGTTTCCTGAAAAATCACATGTGTGTCTTTGGGTGAATTTATAGGTCTCATGCAAGAAATTGGAATAAAATTCAAACATCTGGGTGTCATGGCTCGGCCGGATTGATTGAGAAAATTGCTTTTTTAATTCCTGTAAATCCAAAACACGGCTGAAAATCATGAAACTTGGCATGGTGTCATGACATGGAACCAACATGCTACAGTAAATTTTTTGGCCGAATTGGGACAAGCTTTGTGTAAGCTTCTTGCAAACCGGAGCTTCCCTCAAGAAGGCTCGTGGTTCCGAGAGGGAACATGCCACCACCGTGTGCGAAACGACATGCGTACACTGCCTTCTCCCGCCTTAATTTTTGTACACTGACAGATTAGACCAAATAGAAGTATCATGCTAAATTTTGGAATTATTCCGTGTTCGTTTGGCCTTTTTTATACATTAATTGAGTTTCTGGGCATTTAATGTGCATAATTCAAATTTGAACTACAAGCACATGCTCCAGTGCAGCAAAGCTGTTTGAAAAATCACATGTGTGTCCTTTGGTGAATTTCTAGGTCCCATGCAAGAGATGAGAGTGAAATTCAAACATCTGGGCATCGTGGCTCGACCGTAAAGATTGAGAAACTTGGTTTTTTAATTCCTGTAATTTCAAAACACGTCTGAAAATCATGAAACTTGGCATGGTGTCATGACATGGCACCAACATGTTGTTGTAATTTTTTTGGCCGAATTGGGACAAGCTTTGGTGTAAGCTTCTTGCAAAACCGGAGCTTCCCGCATGAAGGCTCGTGGTTCCGAGAGGGAATGTGTCACCTCTGTGTGCGAAAAGACATATGTACACTGCCTTCTCCCGCCTTAATTTTTGTACACAGCCAGATTAGACCAAATATAAGTATCATGCTAAATTTTGGAATTATTCCGGGTTCGTTTGGATTTTTTATACATTAATTGAGTTTCCGGGCATTTAATGTGCACAATTCAAATTTGAACTACAAGCACAGGCTCCAGTGCTCCAAAATTGTTTGAAAAATCACATGTGTGTCCTTGGGTGAATTTCTAGGTCACATGCAAGAGATGGGAGTGAAATTCAAACATCTGGACGTCGTGGCTCGACCGAAAAGATTTAGAAACTTAGTTTTTCATTCCTATAATTCTAAAACACACCTGAAAATCATGAAACTTGGCATGGTGCCATGACATGGCACCAACATGCCACGCTAATTTCTTTGGCCGAATCGGGACAAGCTTTGGTGTAAGCTTCTTGCAAACTGGAGCTTCCCTCAAGAAGGCTCATGGTTCCGAGAGGGAATGTGTCACCTTCGTGTGTGAAACGACATACGTACACCGCCTTCTCCCGCCTTAATTTTTTTACATAGCCAGATTAGACAAAATAGAAGTACTGTGCTAAATTTTGGAATTATTCTGGTTTCGTTTGCCCTTTTTATACATTAATTGAGTTTCTGCACATTTAATGTGCATAATTCAAATTTGAACTACAAGCATGTGCTCCAATGCACCAAAGTTTTTTGAAAAATCACATGTGTGTCCTTGGGTGAATTTCTAGGTCCCATGCAAGAGATGGGAGTGAAATTCAAACATCTGGGCGTCGTGGCTCGGCCGGAAAAATTGAGAAACTTGGTTTTTTAATTCCTGTAATTCCAAAACGCGCCTAAAAATCATGAAACTTGGCATGGTGTCATGACATGGCACCAACATGCTGCAGTAATTTCTTTGGCCAAATTGGGACAAGCTTTGGTGTAAGCTTCTTGCAAACCGGAGCTTCCCTCAAGAAGGCTCGTGGTTCCGAGAGGGAACGTGTCACCTCCGTGTGTGAAACGACATACGCACACTGCCTTCTCCCGCCTTAATTTTTTTACACGGCTAGATTAGACCAAATAGAAGTATCGTGCTAAATTTTGGAATTATTCCGGATTCATTTGGCCTTTTTTATACATTAATTGAGTTTCTGGGCATTTAATGCGCATAATTCAAATTTGAACTATAAGCACACACTCTGGTGCACCAAAGTTGTTTGAAAAATCACATGTGTATCCTTAGGTGAATTGTCTAGGTCCCATGCAAGAGATGTGAGTGAAATTCAAACATCTGGGCATTGTGGCTCGACCGGAAAGATTGAGAAACTTGGTTTTTTAATTCCTGTAATTCCAAAACACGCCTGAAAATCATGAAACTTGGCATGGTCTCATGACATCACTACAAAAAAAAGACACATCCGTGACATTTTGGGCTGAACGGTTTTTTTTCTGTCATACATATGACACTTCTATGACGATAATTGTGACAAAACCCGGTATCATCATAGATGTGGAAGGCACCTACTTCTATGACAAAAAATCATGACAGAAAATGGGCTTTTCGTCCTGGGCGGGCCGGAGACGCAGCTGCATGACATTCTTTGGGCTGTCCATGACGGAAAAAACCGTGGTAGAAGCGAGGGGGAGGAAAATTTCGGGGAGTTCGCGGTTACGGTGGGAGGTTGGGGGCCGAGCGATGCACGTTTCTCTCGTACACGTACGCGCGTGTGTGCGAGGAGTTGGCTCTAACAGAACCCGAGCGAGGCGTTGGGCTCTAACTGAACTCGAGCGATTGCATTGCAGGCTACGCGTTACTAGACCCGAGCGATCGATCGATGGCTGTTAACTGAACCTGATCGAGCGATTCCTTCGCTACTGCTGCTAACTAAAGCCCATCGATGCTGCCTCTGGATGAACAGTTCCCGATGGGGGTGGATGAACAGGACCCCGTGGTGCTGCCTCTGGATGAACATGACCCCAATCGATCGAGCCGGTTCGGGCTGGATGAATAGGACCCCGTGGAGGGCTGGATGAACAGGACCACCCCGTGGAGGGCAGGATGAACAGTAGACAGTGGAGGGCAGGATGAATAGTAGCCCGTGGAGGGGTGGTTGAACAGGAGCCCGTGGAGAGGGCTGGTTGAACAGTAGCCGGTGGAGTAGCGCGCGGTGGAGGCTAGATGAACAGGAGCCCGTGGATGAACAATCCCAGGTGGAGGCTGGAGGAGGTCGACGGTGGATGAACAGTAGATCGTGGAGGCAGGAGGGGGTCAATGGTGGAGATAAACAGGACCCCCGTTTCGACCGTAGCGCTCCAACACAAGTCCGTTTCCTCCATTTTGCGGTACGCCACACCCCTCCCGATCAACAGGACCCCCGTTTCGACCGTAGGAGGTCCGTTTCCTCCATTTTGCGGTACGCCAGACCCCTCCCGATCAACAGGACCCCGTTCCGAACATAGGAGGTCCATTTCCTCCATTGTGCGGTACGCCAGGCCTCGTTTCCATCGCCTGTTCCGTCCAATCCCTCCCGATGAACACGACCACGCATTCCGTTCCGACCTAGCCGGTTGGCTCCCACGCGTTCCGTTGCCTCCCGATGAACACGACGCATTCCGTTGCCTCCCGATGAACACGATGCATTCCGTTGGCTCCCCATGAACACGACACATTCGGTTGCCTCCCCATGAACACGACGATGACACTGTTTCTCCGTTCTAACCCAGCCATATACACGAGCCCTCGCCGTACGTATGCGCGAGTAGCCGTTCGAGACCCTGCCCGTATGTACACATATGTGGCCCTATTTTCTTTCTTGCACCCTGACCGCTATACGTACGTGTACATGCTACGTGCGCGCCTCTACTACGACATGTGCGCGCCTCTACTATGACACGTGCGCGCCTTTACATCGACCAGTATGTACGTACACGTTCGCAACCAGAATGACAACGCTACGTACGCTTCGACCAGGTGGGTCCCGACTGTCAGGCACTTCCTTGCCTGCGAAGATGTAGCTGGTGGGTCCCAACAGTCAGGGGGTGAATCGTTTTTTTGCCCGGACACACTTCCTTGGGTGCGAAGATGTAGCTGGTGGGTCCGAGCAGTCAGGGGGAAAGGTTTTTTCGCCAAATACAGTGGCCCGTCCGGTGGGTCCCAGCTGTCAGGTGGAGGAATCATTATTTTCCGCGTAATAAGGAGGCACTTCCTTGCTGCGGCCATGGACCGAGCTGTCAGCCTCTCCACGTACAGTCCACGTCCGATGGAAGTCGTTCCTTGACCATGTTGACCACGTCACGCCGAGAGCACCAGGGCGGTGGACGATGGCGAGGCCTAGGAAGGGGACAACACGGAGGCAGGGAAGACTCGGTAGTTGTTTCCCACGCGGAGGGGAGTACGACTGTATGAGGGTTTACTGGTTCGTCTGCCGTTGCCGGAGAATAACATCAGGTGTGGGTGAGTAGAGGGATGGCTAGGCCAGCGATGGGAGTACGGTCGGGCGGTGAGGCCTGCGCGGCAGCACAGCCGGCCGCGAGGAGGGAGCAGGCAGTCCCGCTGGCGCTTGTTTGAGCGACTGGAGCAGGAAGAACAGAGATTGGAGAAGCACGACGGTCGTTGGATGGACATCCAACAGTCAGTGCTTGTGCGTCAACCTTTTTTTAGGAAAGCCTCAAATCTGTGGGAAATAGCATACAGCCCATCTGCTATTATTTCTAATAATTTACTGCCCATTTGCTAAGTCTTAAGGTTTTTTGGAGCCCATATTCTTTTTGTTAGCATTACAGCCCATATTGTGGCAACGGTTAAAAAATTATACGAAATTTTGCATATTTCGGTGCAGTCCGAACTATTTTTAATCCCGAAATTTCGACTCACATTCAAACTGATTTTAAAAATAAATGTATATCAATATAAAATCCAACAAATTCTCCACGCATAAAAATTAATGTAATTTAAAATCTTGAAATGAAAAAAAAAATATTTGAAACTAATTGCCGGTTTGATGTGTTTTAAAAATGTACAACCCATTTCTCATTACTGATGGGCCATTTTCTCGGCCAGCCAAATGAAAGCTCTCCTCGTCTTGAAAGATTTGCAGCCCAAGAGGCCTGACAAAGCGACTTACTTGGCAAATCACAAAAAAACTGGGCTGTGGCCGTGGACCCAGCTGTCAGCCTCTCCACGTACAGTACTCTTTCGATGGAAGTCGTTCCTTGACCATGTTGACCACGCCGCACGGAGAGCACCATGGCAGTGGACAACGGCGAGGCCTAGGAAGGGGACGATGCGGCAGTGGAAGCCTGCGCGGAGAGGACTACGAGGGTTCACTGGTTCAGCTGCGGTGGGAGGCTGTCGTCGCCGTAGGGCCTGGCCAGCAGTGGGAATAGTAGGGGGCGGTGAGGCCTCTCCGGCAGCACAGCCGGCCACGGGAGGCAGGAGCATGCGTCACGACCAGCGCTGCTTTGGGCGGCTGGAGCAAGAAGAACAGCGGTTGAAGAAGCACTATGGCCGTTGGATGGACATCGTAAGGTCACTGGAGCTAGAATCGTTCATATTAACTAAGTTGACAAAGCCCTTCGTCCCCGTCAACTTAGTAGGCCCACAAGTCAGCCTCCCAGCAAGGTGGGTCCTAGCTAGCCGGGGCAGTATTCATTTTTTGTGTGTAATAAGGAGGCACTTCTGGTGGGTCCGAGCTGACAGCGGGGGGACGTTTTTTTTGCAAAATACGGTGGCCCGTCCGGTGGGTCCCAGCAGTCAGGGGGAAAAGATTTTTTTCGCAAAATACTGGTGGCCTGTCCGGTGGGTCCTCGCTGTCAGGTGGAGGAATAATTATTTTGCACGTAATAAGGAGGCACTTCCTTGCTGTGGTCGTGGACCCAGCTATCAGCCTCTCCACGTACAGTCCACGTCCGATGGAAGCCTATCCTTGACCACGTTGACCATGCCGCGCCGAGAGCACCAGGCGGTGGACGACGGCGAGGCCTAGGAAGGGGATGACGCGGAGCCGGGGAAGACGCGGCAGTGGATGCCCACACAGAGAGGAGTACGAGGGTTCACTGCTTCGGCTGCGCTGCCTTCGCCGCAGAATAACATGGGGTGTGGGTGAGTGGAGTGGAGGGATGACATGGCCAGCGGTGGGAATAGTAGGGGGCGGTGAGGCCTCTCCGGCAGCACAGCCGGCCACGGGAGGCAGGAGCAGGCGGCACGACCGGCGCTGCTTTGGGCGGCTGGAGCAAGAAGGCCAGAGGTTGAAGAAGCACTACGGCCGTTGGATTTTCATCGTACGGTCAGTCGAGCTAGAATCGTGCATATTGACTAAGTTGACAAAGCCCCTCGTCCCTGTCAACTTAGTAGGCCCACTATACTGGGTCCCAGCTAGCAGGGGGAGTATTCATTTTTTTGTGCGTAATAAGGAGGCACTTCCTTGTGTGCGAAGATATAGCTGGTAGGTCTGAGCTGTCAGCGGCGGTAACATTTTTTTTTCACGAAATATAGAGGCTGTTTTGGTGAGTCCCAGATGTCAGGTGGAGGAAATCATTATTTTGTGCGTAATAAGGAGGCATTTCCTTGCGTGCGGCCGTGGACCCAGCTATCAGCCTCTCCACGTACAGTCCACTTCAGATGCATGTCGGTCGTTGACCACGCTGACCACGCCACGCCGAGAGCACCAGGGTGGTGGACAACGGCGAGGCCTAGGAAGGGAACGATATGGAGGCAGGGAAGACTCGACCGTTGTTTTTGTTTCCCACACGGAGGGGAGTACGACTGTATGAGGGTTTACTGGTTCGTTTGTCGTCGCCGGAGAATAACAACAGGTGTGAGTGAGTAGAGGGATGGCTAGGCCAACGATGGGAGTACGGTGGGGTGGTGAGGCTTGCGCGGCAGCACAGCCGGCCTCGGGGAGGAGGGAGCAGGCAGTCCCGCCGGCGCTTGTTTGAGCGGCTGGAGCAGGAAGAGCAGAGATTGAAGAAGCATGACGGCCGTTGGATGGACATCCAACAATATACATGCCATCTATGGAAAGCCTCAAATCTATGGAAAACAGCATACAACCCATCTACCATTATTTTAAATAATTTACAACCCATTTGCAAATTCTTACGGGTTTTTTTGGAGCCCATATTCTTTATGTTAGCATTTCAGCCCATATTGTGGCCATGGTTAAAAAATTATACGAAATTTTGCATATGCCAGTGCGGTCTGAACTGTTTTTAATCCCGAAATTTCGAGTCACATTCAGACTGATTTTAAAAATAAATGTATATCAATATAAAATCCAAAAAATTGTCCACGCATAAAAATCAATGCAATTTAAAATCTCGAAATGAAAAAAAGATATTTGAAAATAATTGCCGGTTTGATGTGTTTTAAAAATGTACAACCCATTTCTCATTACTGATAGACCATTTTCTCGGTCAGCCGAATGAAGCTCTCCTCGTCTTGAAATATTTGCAGCCCAGCGGGCCTGATAAAGCGACTTACTTGAAAAATCACAAAAGAACTGGGCTAGCCATTTTTAGAAAGAAAAAAACTACTGGGCTGGTCTGTGGTAAACATAAAAGAAAAGGCTGTCTAGACAGGCCAGAGTGTCCCGCACAGCCCAGTTGACACCCTGCTTCCGTCTCAAAAACAAATTAGATAAATGCCACTCCAATTATGGCGATTCATAAAAATGCCACTACAATTTCCAAACTTTGAAAAATGCCACTGCAATTTTTGCATACTTTGAAAAACGCCACTGCAGTTTGCAAATTTGAAAAACACCACTCCACACTTCAAAAAATGCCACAAGAAATGGCATGAAATGGCATTTTTCAAAGTTTGGAAATTGCAGTGGCATTTCTTGGATACACCAGATTTGGAGTGACATTTATCCAATTAACCCAAAACAAAAATAACTGGGCGAGCTGCTGGGTCCCTAGTGTCAGCCGCTCGTTGTGCAATTCTCTCGTTTATTGACTACGTTGACAATGGCATGGGACTCAGATGTCAGAAATCCACTAGGAGGAGCCATTCTTTTATTGGCTTGAAATAAGGAGGCACTTGCTTGCGTACTGCCATGACCTTGGCGGGTCCCTGCTGTCATCCTCTCCACGTACAATACTAGTTAGTCGTGCTTCAAAACTGATCGGCACGCCATTAAAAAATAAAGGTCGATAACTAATGTGGCACCTCGGGCCAACGCGACCAGATCGAATTTTGCACGAGAAATTACACACCATGTTTTGTTGACATGTGGTCCCGTTCCAACATATCAGTGAGACGACGGCGAGTAGTAGGAGTATTTCCGAACGGACGTGTAGGCCGGGGCGCCTCTTCGTGAACCATGGCAAACTCGCAACCGTCCACTGACTCTTCACCTTTCCCTCTCGATTTGGAACTGCTGTCGCACGCTCTTCCTCTCCCTCCTCCATTTTCCTTCAGCCCTTCACCCTTTCTTCTGCCATTGTTCGATCGTCTTCTCCATGGAGGGAACAGGCCGGAAACGACCCCGTTATTCTTGCCCCGATCTGAAAGATGACGTGGTGGAGGAACTCATTGATCGGTGCGACGTCATCCCCTCGGCTAGCATGGCAGGTTCGTTCAAGCCCATTCTCGACTCAACTAATAACATCATTACAAAGATCCCAAGAGTCAAGGAGCGGTTTGATCTCCCCTATCTTCTTCACCGTGACCCTGATGACTGGTGCCGGCACGATGGAGGCCTCGCCCTATGCCAGTTGATGCCGCTTGATAATGATACGTATGATGTTAAGATGACATCGCTTGAGGGCAAGGCTTGGGCGGGCGCAAATGAAGATTGGGTTGTTTACATTGGGTCCAACTACGAGTGGGAACTTGTGAATGTGTACACTCGTCACCGGGTTCCACTTCCAAAAATCTCAGCACACTGCCCAGAGGTTGAGCACACCGGTAATGTACGCATGTTCAAATACGATCATGGTGACTGTCTTCTACAGAAGATAGCAATTTGTTGAGTTCCCAACCGCTCTTGGAATTACAACAACTATCAAGTTGTTGCTATCTTTGACAAGCTTGTTGCCATCCTTCGTGGTTCGACTCGATGGATATTGTTCAAAAATCAGTTTCTATAAACGGATGAGTACTGTGATGCAATTCAATACGAGGGCCTTGTGTTTGCTGCCACCACTCGTGGCACTGTTTTTGCATGGCATCCTAGTAGTTTCGGTGCGTTTGTCTTCCACCATAATTATAATTGTTTGATCCACATGCATGCAGGTTAGCAAGTTTCCCTTTACTAATTAACCTTCTTCTTGTGTTTCCAAGGTCCTGTGAACATCCCTCCACCTATACTTGAAAATTTTTATAACCAAGGGGGAGATGACGATGGTGATGATCACGAGCATGAGGACGAGCAGCGCCGATATACTCTGTGGCGCCTGGCAACTAATTCCAATGGATCACCTCTTCTTGTGTGTATACAACCCACTGATGATGTTACTGGTAAGGAAGAAGGTGTCTCCCATGGTTGCACTCTCCGGACCTATTCCAACACCCGTTGCATGGTATTCGGGATGGATACTAGTGTGCTAGCGCCAACTCCTTCTCCCTGGCACAGAATTGATAGTCTTGGAGAAAACTCGCTCTTCCTTGGACAAAACTATCTGATGATGGTGAAAGGCGATCCAACTGCTGTTGACACATTTATGAGAAGCAACTGTGTCTATACCTCGGACATTTGGGTGGTTCCCTACCCTCGTACTGATACAGTAGGCCGCTTCAGCCTGGATGATCGGTCCTGCGTTGGTCTCCAGATCAACAACAGATGGCCCGTCCCAGAGAATCAGTTGTGGTTCAAAGCAAGCGTTTCCAATGTCGCGGAATGGTTGAGTTGAAGTTCATTTCATGGCTTGTTATTTGTTGTGTGGTGAAAACTTTAGTATTTATAATGTATCCTCGTTGTCGATGTGGGTTGATGACCTGTTGTATGTAATAAAATGATATGCCTGTGATAAACTCACTAAATTTATGAATGGCTTTCGAGTCGCTTCTCTAAATTTGTACTAGCTTCACATGCTTCACACGTCGGGCGGGTGTTTTTACTGTAGCCATATGTTAATGTGTTCGTTGTACGTAACCAGCACCTCGAATCCTCGATACTAGTATACTATATACTAGTAGGAGTAAGTAGTAGGAGTAGTAGGGTGGCATGGGCCAGAACAAGCATTCACGTCCAGGAGTACGGCACACGCCACCACCACGACATACATCTAACACCATATTATTTCTTGGAGTCCGTGCTAGAGCAATCTCTTCAACCTTGTCATTTCTCTAACTTCAGCCATCACACGGCGGGCAAGGTGGGGGTTTGCCGATAGTCGGTTTTCTTAACTGCGTTCCCACTTGTAAGGACAACTCCAACGCACGACCCCAAACGCACCTCCGTTTTGCACGGACTCCAACGATAATTTTGACTAGAAAAGCAAGACCAAAGAAAACAAGAACCACAAGAATACATTTTACTACTCCTGTAAGTTGGATTAGTGCCTTCTCGATGCATTCATTGTTGATCTGCGGAGGCTCGATCTTGCGTCTGTGCTAGCTAAAAGTGACAGACTACTAAATTGCGCTCTATCAATATATGGATGTACTCTTCTTCCCAATACAAAAACTTGCATCCATTCTACTCCCTCCATTGCACAATACATGCCTTCTATTTGTAAAAATATATATGTATCTAGACATGTCTTAGTATATAGGTACATCCATTTTCTGACAAATGGAAGTCAAGTATTTTGGAACAGAGGGAGTACGCAATAAATTTTTGAAGTTAGCACAACTAGTCTAATCCGAGAGCAGAACCGAAGATTTGATCGGGTTCTTCCTCCTTTTTCCGACACGTGGGACATCCAGCATCCAGGTTGTGTCATGAAAGAAAATAGAGTGGTAGTTGAAGCCATGAGATGTGCATCTTGGGTTAAACTATAAATAGAATCTTACTACTCTTGAGTAACTCCAAAAGTGGCCACCGAAGATCTTTATTGGATTTGTTTTTCATCACCAGCACGTCGAGGTGAAAGATGTGCAGGTTCAGTGGGTCCTCTTGCGTTTTCACTGACATGTGGGGCCGCATGTGAGCAAACAGACGATGGGCTCCGCGCGTCCGCTGGCTGGCTGAGAAGAGAGATAGAGGAGGGCTGAGCACGGACTGCAGGAAATTTGTTCTACGTACCTCGATATAGTGGGGTGGCATGGGCCATAACTCAGTAGCATTCACGTCTAGCAGTACGGCACACGCCACCCACATGAGTCCCATCCGACACCAATTTTCTTGGAGTCCATGCTACATCCATCTTTTCTCCCTCCTATTTTCTCAGCCATCCGACAAGATAATCACTCTAGTATCATATACTACTACATGGATTTGATGGAAAGATAAAAATAAATACGGATCCATCAACATTCAACGACATCCTCACGCCCTAGTGCGCCGGGTCACCAACTGACGTGTGAGGAGCATCGGTGTTGGCGGCGAGCTCAACGTGCTTCTGAACAGTGCCGTCCAAGGTTGCCCTGTGCTCCAAGAAGGCCAGCATCCTATCGTCCTCCTCTTGCATGTAGTAGTCCTTGTGGACGAGTTGCGCGTAGACGTGGGTGATTATGTTGATGGTGTCTTGCTGCGCCAGGCGCTGCGCGGCGAGTGCGACCTCGAGGTGGACATTCTCCGGTGCGACGGCAGGCAGTCGTAGGGCCACCAGTGCATCGAAGAGGTTGTTACCATAGTGGTCGTTGAGGGTGGCGGGCATCGCAGAGCATGGGCGCGTCGGCTGGAGGCTTACGTCAAAGTCGTCCGCAAGCTTCTTGACGACGGTGAACTTGTCGAGGAAACCGACGAGGACCTCATCGAACAAGGAGACGAAGCTGTCGTCCAAGCGGCCCCTCGCCCTGGCGGCCTCAAGCAATACTACCTGGAGACGTTCCTTGGTGCCGGTGGACGTGGTAGTACTCCTAAATCCAGACGGTGGTGCTACTAGTACTAGTAGTAGTACTACCAATGTAGTAGTAGGAGTACTAGCACTGTACTACCCGTTGGTCAAATTATTACGTGCTGCTCCTCACAGTGAAGTGAGAAGACCCTGCGCCGGAGATGACACCTGAGTATAGGGCCATGTTCGGCATACCATAGTCAGCCTCACCGTCTGCAGTCACTATCATCGTGGCTGTAGAGCTAGCCTGCTTACAACTATCCATGTTCGACATAATTTCCCGTGCGTAGATGCCCGTGCATTGCACGGAACACCAAGATTGGGGGTGGACAGCTCCGGCAGCGGCCATCGCGCCAGATTTTTCCACGGCCTTCTACTCCTAGATTGTGAGAGACGAGGAGTTGTTTGTAAATAGGGAACAAGTGCGGGCATCATTTTGCAAAAATGGAGAAGCTTGGTTTGTATGCGTCAGATCTAGATCCGACAGCTATTGGTGAAAGATGGGAGGCACAACATCATCACCAACTCAGGACCTGTTTGATTCGCAAGATTTTGAAAACGCAGGAATAGGACACGGCAATATTACAAGTTTCAAACTGATATTACAAATGTTAGGAGTAATGCTGCACCTATGAAGAGGGAATTACTAGGAAGTTTACGTAAGAACTTTCGTTACTTTAGGTGGATGCAGCATTATCGTACAAACTAAAATCCACCGCCCTGACAAGTCACTAATGGGCAAATAAGTTTTCGAGTCTCTGGCCACTTGATGTTTCAAAAACAAATTCAGCTTCTACAGAGAAATGAGCTCCACCGTGTACCCACGCGGGTGTGGCTGGGCACGAAGCGTGAGTACATGCACGGTGCACCTACTCTCTTCTTGTATACGTACACCACCTATGTGGGGTTGTGTGAGAGAGATACAAACCTAGAGAGATATAGTGTGTGGGTTCTTGAGAGTTTTTTTGTGGGGGGGGGGTCAATCAAAAAATTTAACATATGCAATGTGTGTGAAATAGAGTCCTAGATATACATATATATAGAGGGGGCGATCCACGAGAAGAGAGTGGAGGTATCATCAGCTTGAGGTGTCCATAGAATCGAAGAGAGGGATGATGTGTGTGTGTGCGCGCGCGATCGATAAAGAGTGCCATCGAATTTGTGTGTGCCCACGTCAAAGATATAGAATGGCTGGCCTACTGGAACGTGAGATGGGACATGTGCAGTTTGTCTCTGTGGCATGGTACCTACCTGCAGCGCTCGACTATCGGTGTGTGGTGGGGGAAGAGGGAGGCCCAATTAACTATAGAGGTACAATGGCTGGTATATGTGTGGAGGAGGAGAGAGGCCTACCTCATGTATTAAGGAGATCGATCTGCCTCATGTATTAAGGGAGATCGATCGGCATCCATGCATATGTGCAGGAGATGAATAAGGTTGGGAGAGAGACAGAGCTAGAGTGTTGGAGGGGGTGGTAGTGGAGTTGCTTCTAACAAATGGTGGGATAGGACGAAGGGCACGCCTGCAATATCAATAACAGAGGAGATGGCTGCTTGTTCTTTGTGCACGTGCTGGTGAGAGACGGGTCAGGAGGCATGCACAAATGATGAGGGGGACGATGTGGCTGTGGTAAGCAGACGTCACTACATAGGAAGATCAATCGCCCTTTGTAAGATAAAGGAGAGACATAACTTGTGAGGTACGTCAATCGATGGGGGGGTAGTCAAATTCGATCTAGGTATATGTTGGGAGATCGATCGGTATACATGCATGTGTGTGTTAGAAGCAAATGGGGCACGAGGAGAAGGATAGAGAGAGAGGGATGCATGTAGGAGGTGGTACGAGAGGCATACTATATCGAAGGGGAGGAGTGTGCGAGTACCAGAACGATGAAAAGAGTGGTGGGAGTGAGGCATGGACGGTGACAAGAGAAGAGGGGAAGCTTGTGTTTGTGCTAGGCACACCTGGCTAGAGAGGCATATCGATCGATGTGTGCCGTAAAGAAGGAGCTGGGGGGCCTACACACACCGTGGGTGAACGACCTAAAGTGAAAAGACGAATTTGCGCGATGGAGCTAGAGAATGCTAAGGGAGGGTGAGAGGGATGCGGGCGTGTGCTTGCACAAGAGAAAGTTAGCGCTAGCTACAAAGATAAGAGGGTTGTGTGGGTGTAAAAGATGAATAGAGATCATATATACTTCATTATAAAAAGCGAATTCGGATATTTGAAGAATTTATCATAGTGTTTCAAACCGACGGATGTGTGAATATGTATAACGGTGATACACATGGTGTGGTTATGAACATGGTATACTACATTTAATATGTTTTACCTCTACTCTTATAAAAAACGGAGTTGTTGATGATGGTGTGCCTGCCATCCTCCATTATAGGCCGTCTGATTTATATCTGGCGGATAGCAAGGAAACTATGATGGTTGAAGTTGGCAACAATCATGATTGTAGATTCTTATTGAAATAGAGAAACAAATTCAAATTTAGTTCGAATTGCAGCGGTACTATAGACATTTGGAATGCACTAAAATGTTGGTATGAGTAGGTTACATGCATTATACAGCAAGCGAAAAAAATTAATCGGACATAACATGGATTCATACTCCCTCCTTCCATCTATATAGAGCGTAATGAGATTTTTAAGACCGCCTTTGACTATTGACAAGATTAATAGTACATGACATGCACAATGTGAAAATTATATCATTGAAAGAACCTTTCACAGACGAATTTAATGGTGTGCTTTGTGTAAGTTGCATGTCATATATCATTGCTCTAATATTTGGTCAAAGTTAGCATCGAAAAACGCATTAGGCCCTATATAGATAGAAGGAGGGAGTAGCTATGAATAGCATTTGTATAGTAAAATGGGGCAAGACTCTCTCTTTGTGTGGTGTGAATAGTTTTATTTTTTTCGTTTTCTTTTTGGTTGAGGGAAGTGCGAATTTATTTGGTACGTACAAGTACAATATTACTACACGTTAGGCTTGTCCCTAAAATTCAACCCGCGTCTTGTTATATCCCGAAAATTCAGATATCGTGCTCCCAAAACTGGCGCCTTCACAACCCGCACTTTGCTATCCCGAAATTACAACGCGCGTGAAAACTCCCTCCAGCTGCCAAATCCCGACACGCGAAATCCCCCTTCTAACCCTGAGCCGAAAGGGCCGCTAGTTCAAATCGGTGGGGGGTACTTTTGTAACACACCCTACATTTTGGACAAGCGCGTTCCTATGTCATGCTGCACCCCCTCCCATCGCCCCCTTTTCGCCATTCGAAATCCCAGGCCGCCATAACCTCTCCGCTCCAGCCGCGAAAACCCACCCTCCTCCGTCTGCCACGTCACCGCTGCTGAGCCAGAGCCTCTTCCCCGACGATGTTGTCCAGCGTAACAGCTCGACGTCTCTCGTCCACCTCCCCGGATGAGGATCCGTCGTCCATCTCGCCGTCCCGTCGGTTCAGCCGCCCCGTCCTCCACCTCCAAGGAGCTGCTCCGACGATCGCCTCGTCTATCGCGGCTGCTCCATCCCCACAACGCCGCCTTAACCTGCTCAACCGGAACCGCAGCATCCTCACCGACTCCTCAGACGAAGCCGAGGCCTACTCGGCACCACCAAAGAGGTTGTACACTCATCGCATCGCACCTTCTCCTTAACTCGACCTCCCGGTGACGACGGTGCCCCATCCCACACCCCCATGGAGCGGCTACCTTGAAGCCGGCGCCGCGGGCGACATCTCCACGGCGGCTCTCCCCTAGTGCGAGGCCCCTTCGGCGGCGGCGGCCATACCAGCCAGATCTGCTGCTGCTGCTCCGGCTCTCGCTCGATCACTCGCTCGCCCAGCTGTTGCTGCTGCTGCTCTCCCCCTCGCTCGTGCTGCTGCTCTGCTCCGATTAAGCCACACTTCAGTCGACTGAATCGACTTTTGGGTCAGTCGATTTTCAGGGCTTGGGGGGCTCGCCAGAGTTAAGGAAGAACCACCCGCATCGGGGACGGGGGCTCGCCGGAGAGGTACCCCACTATCTATCTTAGGGTTCAGGGTGGAGGGCAGGGGGCCTAGAGGGCTGGCCGGGGCGGCGGTGGCGAGTTGTTTCGGGGCGGCGAGGCGGTGCTGGGGCCGGCGGCGAGGCCGGTGGTGGCTGGCGGCTCAGGGGGGTGTAGGTTGAAGATGAACTGCAGGCCCTCCCTAAACTACATGTCAAGTGCCTCTCTGCTACCATTGCGTTTAGTTTCGACAGTAGCATTCAGATTCCAAAGTAAATTTCAGTTTCGACAGTTAAGTTCAGAGTCAACAGTTTTTACCTCATCTGTTGTAGTCAGGTGGTTTTTGGTGATGTTAATTTTACATCAATTTTACATCATCTATTGGAGATGCTATTGGAATCCCACTTGAGATTGACGATGTCTGTCTTGTGCTGCTTCAGCCTTGACGTCTTACGGCTCACCGAAGCTGCTCCAATGACAGAATGATACGTCACAACAGAGCAGTGCCCTGGACGCCGTCTACAGATTCCTCAGATCTTCCTCCACACCTCCGACAGCCACCTCCGCCTCAACTGCTTCAGTGACCAACCCAATGATGCTGAGGTCGACACGGCTATGGCAAAGAGGTTGTACACTTGTTGCATCACTTATTACTATACATTCACGTCGATCCATTAGGGCTATTTTGGTTCAACGGAAAAACATCGATCCACTGGTTGTTACCATCACTCTAAATTTCTGCATGCTATCCTTACATAATCTCACCATATTTTTTTGTATGCATGTCAGATATTGTACACAGTCATGCTGAACATGTAGAGAAAAAGGGAAGAGTTTTGCGCGGCAATACAATGTCATGGAGACATCGCTCCATGGTGGGTTCAATGGCAAACCCTCCCCACCCCTCTCCAGATTGTAATCCAGAGGAAGATATCTGTTCTGAGGTGGATTCGGACGCCGCTGACCACTCCTATTTACCCCCAAGGTGTTTGCTCTACCTTGGCATGATGATGTTAGTCATATCATGCATATGTTGCCTTGCAGTGCCTACTTTTGACATCATATATGTCATCTGCTTAGTTTACACATGTTCTGTAATGCCACCTGTTTAGTTTCTATATCATATGTGGGAACTATGTAGTCTCATGTCTTTTAGCCAGCCATAATATATGTGAAATGTGCAATGCCATCCTGTTTAACCAGGCATCATATATTTGAATGATATCTTGCCCATCCTTTTCTTCATTACATTTCCATTTGTCGACAATGTTTGTACATTAAACTACTCTTCCTGTGAATCAGCCATTTGGGTGGGAGATGGAAAAAATCTGGAGTGAAAACAAGGCCTTCAGAGCAGACAGTGCTACCTGTCGAAGCAGATCTCTTGTTGGGTCCCGATAGCTCCTCAGAGATGGATTCAGAGACAGATGACCAGTCCTATTCCCCCACTGAGGTGTATGCTCTAACTTGGCACGGTTATACTGCTCATATCATGCATACGATGTCTTGCATTGCATAGTTTAGACATCATATACACAATATTCAACACCATGTTCTTAGTTCAGACATCATATCGAATGCCCTCTGTTTAGCATATAAATCACATATGTGAATTAAATGATGCGATCCTGATTACTTAGATAACATGTAGGTGAATTATGCCATGCGATCCTGTTTAGTTATTCATCATATCTTTGAATTATGTTATGCTATGCTATCCAGTTTAGATTGACATCATATATGTGAAATTATATCATGCTATTTGTTTTAGTTAAACTAGCAAAACATGCCCGTGCGTTGCAACGGAAGAAAAGGTGTCCTTGTACCGTCCTACTTGAATGCGACATGTAAGCATGTTTATGATCGGAGCAAACTCGGTTGCGACGAATCAGGCGACAATGCGGTTCGAACATAGTGCCGGCATGGATGAGCGCAGAGTTGAGGTGTTGAAAACAGCATCGGAAAGACGTCCACAACCGTTCGTGATGTTGATCTCTATCTCTGGTGTTGGAGTGAATGAGCGTGGAGCCCGGATGGAAGTTGAAATAGGGCATGTCTTCGGTTGGCATGAACAGTGTAGCATCCGAACTGTCTCATCTGGTGACAGGGAGTTGCACACCAAATTCTATAGAAAACACATATTAGCTGCATATTTTTTTAGACGATAGAGCAGAGAAGATGAAAAAATGATACAAATTTCATGTATCAAGCCAGTGTGGGGTTTTATGGGCAGCTTAGAGATTGCCTGCTTTGCACTTTCTCAGTACAGGACACATGCACAAAATACTAATATTCTTTATAGCTTCCCTTTTGCACTATTGTGCATGCATATACTGCATGCACACATGAGCCTCTTGCATCAATATTAAGCCCAACCAAAGCACCTCTTGCATCACATATGAGCCACTACTTCTTAAGCGAATCTTTAATATATCCCATATTATCTCTTGCATCACATATGAGCCACTACTTTGGGCGGAAGCGTATTGTGATGGTGAACCCACGGAGTCAAGAATGCTTGGTGGCAGTATGGTAATTATCTGAAGAAAACGTACTTCATCGCCAAAGAAACTCATCAAATTCCCTTACGTTCTCCTGAGACACATTTACTGGACGATGACTGGGAACGCCTTGTTCTATATTGGTCCCGAACCAAGAATGTGGTAAGGTCTATGAGCTCATTTTCTATTTTTAAGTATTATATTCTTGCGTCTTACTGTACTCTGCTCATGTAGAACAAGTGCCTAAACCTGAAGAACAACTGTTCTAATTTAAGATTCCATTGCTACCATAGGACATAGATATATGTTTGTTTGATGCTTTTATTATGTACTAGTACTTGGCAATAGAAGACTTGGTAGTTTAATCCTGTCCACCTTACTAATGAACTGGTTCACCGAAATGAGTTTCATATACTAGTACATGCTAAACTTGTTATGTGTCTGCTTGTTTCTTCTTTTAGAATGCTGACAGAATATTGTGGAAGAGTGCCTTATTAAGCAACGGTAAAGGAAGTAATGCAGATAAGGTTCAGGATAGTGACACATCCTGTCTTGGTTTAGTGTTGGAGTTACTGGCTACTACCGCTTGCACAAGCTATTCAAACTCACTGTCTGAATCAGTTCGGTTTCTTGAGTCTCAACTACAAGCTGAAAGACATCGATCATCAGCTGTGTTGCGACAAGAAGCGGAAGGACTGCGGAAGTCCCTGGAGCATTCAGATGCATACTTTCTGGTGCAACAGCAAGCGTTGGAGGATTTTAGCGCCAAACAGGACAAAGCTAATCAGCTTGCTAAGCTTATTGCCAGCATGGTGGATACCCAGGATAATGTTTCTTGAGCTCTTCTGAAGTTGTTTCAGTTATGCTCTTGTTTTGCTGCCGCGTTTATTTGCACTGGTGGCCAATTTTGACAGCCAGTGTATATGATATGCTGCTTTGTTCCCTATATTTGCACTGGTGGCGAACTTTGATGCCCAGTGGATGTAATATGTGTAATAGCCGTGATAGCCTAGCGTTAGTTGCTTGCTTATTTATTTCCTTGTTGTCTTGTTTATTTGTTTGCTTGTAGTCATTGCAGTTCTTTTTCCGTGGTTAACTAGTGGCTACAATAACCTATTTTTAAAAACTAGGCCACAATAACCATAGGCTAATATTTACTGTAGTGACACTGGGCCTCCTACGGGCCGTAGAAACAGTGGGCCTTCTACGAGCCGTAGAAATAGTAGGCCTTCTACCGGCCGTAGAAACAATGGTCCTTCTACGGGTTGTATCATCAATGGGCCTTATACGGGCCGTATGATCGATTGGCCAAACATGGGCCAATAACAGGCCACATTATGGCCGTAAACGAGCTAGAGTTGGAATCGTCCATTCATGAGCCGACCGTAACGGGCCATCGTTAATAGGCCGTATTTGCTGACGCTATGAAAACGTCCCAACGTATTAACGGACCACAAACGGGCCGACTGTAACCACGGGCTGAATTTGGCCCACAAGCATAAAATGACAGTAACGGGACGTAAGTAAACGAATGCTGGAAATGAGCCCAAGAATATATGGGCTCTGAGAAGGCTGAAAGATAACATGGGCTGGAAATGGCCCAACGGAATAACGGGCCGTTAATGGGTATAAAGTGATACACTGTTCATTACGGGCCAGTTTCACCACGGGTCGTTAATGGGTGTAAACTGATACACTGTTCATTACGGGTCAGTTTCACCACGGGCCGTTAATAGGCCAAGAGTTACATAGGGCCTCATATGGGCCGAAAGACGTCATGGGCCATACATGGGCCAGAAGTGAAAACAGGGTGGAATCATATTGGATGGCCTAGATGACGCTACTGGGCCTAATTCGGATAGGGCGTAACGGGCCTTGGGTTAGCGGGCTGTAAATGGGCTATATGCGAACAAGCCGTTAACAGGCTTTCCATGGGCCGGCCCGCCACCTTTTGACCAAGTCAAACGGGCCGGCCTTTTCACAGGAATGGGCCTCTGTTGGGCCTTGCCACGTGTCGACGTATCATAGGCGCCTATCTAACCCACTGACGAGCTGACATGTGTTTCGTCCGGCCAATAAGAATTTTACACATGGAAATTTCCCATTGGTCGGGGCTGTTAACGGGTTATCGGATCCAAAACCCGACCCGATAGCTTAACGGTGTTCCGTTACGGTGGATGCCACATGTCCGCCACCCTTGACGAAAGCACTTCTGTGACGCGCGATTTATCGTCATGGAGGTGGACACTTCCGTGATGATAATTTTGGTAATGTCATGGAACACTTCTACGACAGCACAGGTATGACTATCTTGATTCTGTCATAAATTTGTCATGGATGTACATGCATGACAAAAAAAGCAACCTACTGTGACAAACACGTATCATCACGGAAGTGTATTTTTTTGTAGTGCATGGCACAAACATGCTGCGGTAATTTTTTTGACCGAATTGGGAAAGCTTTGGTGTAAGCTTCTTGCAAACTGGAGCTTCCCTCAAGAAGGCGCGTGGTTCCGAGAGGGAATGTGTCACCTTCGTGTGTGAAATGACATACGTACATGTTTCGAGAGGTTCGTTTGACCTTTTTATACAAATTGACTTTCTGGGCATTTAATGTGCATAATTCAAATTTGAACTACAAGCGCAGGCTCCAATGCACCAAAGTTGTTTGAAAAATCACATGTGTTTCCTTGGGTGAATTTCTAGGTCCCATGCAAGAGATGTGAGTGAAATTCAAACATCTGGGCATCGTGGCTCAGCAGGAAAGATTGAGAAACTTGGTTTTTGAACTCCTGTAATTCCAAAACATGCCTGAAAATCATGAAACTTGGCATGGTCTCATGACATGGCACCAACATGCTGTGGTAATTTTTCTGTCTGGTTTGCGAAGGCGCACACATTAACAATCAAGAAAGTCATTTTGGAACAAGTGTTGTTATGTTACAAATCGGAAACACATGTATTATTGAAACCGTGGGCATTCGACTTACCAATTACATGCAGCACGCGTCCCTTTTTTTATTGGCTAGGAGGTGTCGTGCGTGGTAGCTATTTGAGTACGGGAGGCGTGTGATCAAACCCATGCGCATGCTCATCGGGAGGAGAGCCCTTTTGACCGCTACCCGCAGCACACCTCCCTCCCAACGTCTCCATTAACGACGCCCGAGCACCTGTTCTACGGCGTGGCTATATGTCTCACTGGACTGAGATTTAAGAGTGAAAAATGAAACTCTGAAAAGAAAGTTTTGCATGGATGATGACCCACAAGTATAGGGGATCTATTGTAGTCCTTTCGATAAGTAAGAGTGTCGAACCCAACGAGGAGCAGAAGGAAATGATAAGCAGTTTCCAGCAAGGTATTCTCTGCAAGTACTGAAATAAGTGGTAACAGATAGTTTTGTGATAGGATAATTTGTAATGAGCAACAAGTAACAAAGGTAAATAAAGTGCAGCAAGGTGGCCCAATCCTTTTTGTAGCAAAGGACAAGCCTGGACAAACTCTTATATGGAGAAAAGCGCTCCTGAGGACACATGGGAATATCGTCAAGCTAGTTTTCATCACGCTCATATGATTCGCGTTCGGTACTTTGATAATTTGGTATGTGGGTGGACCGGTGCTTGGGTACTGCCCTTACTTGGACAAGCATCCCAGTTATGATTAACCTCTATTGCAAGCATCCGCAACTACAACAAAAGTATTAAGGTAAACCTAACCATAGCATGAAACATATGGATCCAAATCAGCCCCTTACGAAGCAACGCATAAACTAGGGTTTAAGCTTCTGTCACTCTAGCAACCCATCATCTACTTATTACTTCCCAATGCCTTCCTCTATGCCCAAATAATGGTGAAGTGTCATGTAGTCGACGTTCACATAACACCACTAGAGGAGAGACAACGTACATCTCATCAAAATATCGAACGAATACCAAATTCACATGACTACTAATAGCAAGACTTCTCCCATGTCCTCAGGAACAAAAGTAACTACTCACAAAGCATAAACATGTTCATAATCAGAGGGGTATTAATGTGCATATAGGATCTGAACATATGATATTCCACCAATTAAACCAACTAGCATCAACTACAAGGAGTAATTAACACTACTAGCAACCTACTAGCACCAATCGCGGACTTGGAGACAAGAATTCGATACAAGAGATGAACTAGGGTTTTGAGAGGAGATGGTGCTGATGAAGATGTTGATGGAGATTGCCCTCTCCCGATGAGAGGAGCGTTGGTGATGATGATGGCGATGATTTCCCCCTCCGGGAGGGAAGTTTCCTGGCAGAACAGCTCCGCCAGAGCCCTAGATTGGTTCCGCCAAGGTTCCGCCTCGTGGCGGCGGAGTTTCATCCGAGAAGATGGCTTATGATTTTTTCCCATCTAAATACTTCATATAGTAGAAGATGTCCACCAGAGAGCTACCAGGGGGCCCACAAGGTAGGGGGCACGCCCAGGGGGGTAGGGCGCGCCCCCACCCTCGTGGGCAGGGTGTGCCCCTGATGTCTACTACACAACCTTCTTCTTGTAGACGTTGTTGGGCCTCCAAGTGCAGAGGTTTGTAGGACAGTAGCAAATTTCCCTCAAGTGGATGACCTAAGGTTTATCAATCCGTAGGAGGCGTAGGATGAAGATGGTCTCTCTCAAGCAACCATGCAACCAAATAACAAAGAGTCTCTTGTGTCCCCAACACACCAAATACAATGGTAAATTGTATATGTGCACTAGTTCAGTGAAGAGATGGTGATACAAGTGCAATATGGATAGTAGATAAAGGTTTTTGTAATCTGAAATTATAAAAACAGCAAGGTAACTAATGATAAAAGTGAGCGTAAACGGTATTGCAATGTGTGGAAACAAGGCCTATGGTTCATACTTTCACTAGTGTAAGTTCCCTCAACAATACTAACATAATTGGATCACATAACTATCCCTCAACATGCAACAAAGAGTCACTCCAAAGTCACTAATAGCGGAGAACAAACGAAGAGATTATGGTAGGGTACGAAACCACCTCAAAGTTAGTCTTTCCAATCAATCCGTTGGGCTATTCCTATAGGTGTCACAAACAGCCCTAGAGTTCATACTAGAATAACACCTTAAGACACAAATCAACCAAAACCCTAATGTCACCTAGATACTCCAATGTCACCTCAAGTATCCGTGGGTATGATTATACGATATGCATCACACAATCTCAGATTCATCTATTCAACCAACACATAGAACCTCAAAGAGTGCCCCAAAGTTCTACCGGAGAATCATGACGAAAACGTGTGCCAACCCCTATGCATAGGTTCATGGGCGGAACCCGCAAGTTGGTCACCAAAACATACATCAAGTGGCACGTGGTATCCCATTGTCACCACAGATATCCATGGCAAGACATACATCAAGTGTTCTCAAGTCTTTAAAGACTCAATCCGATAAGATAACTCCAAAGGGGATACTCAATTAATTACAAGAGAGAAGAGGGGGGGGTGAAGAAACATCATAGGATCCGAATATAATAGCAAAGCTCGCGATACATCAAGATCGTATCATCTCAAGAACACGAGAGAGAGAGATCAAACACATAGCTACTGGTACATACCCTCAGCCCCGAGGGAGAACTACTCCCTCCTTGTCATGGGGAGCACCGGCATGATGAAGATGGACACCGGTGAGGGATCCCTCCCTCCGGCAGGGTGCCGGAACAGGGTCCCGATTGACTTTTGGTGGCTACCGAGGCTTCTGGCGGCGGAACTCCCGATCTATCTTGCGTTTTGGAAGTTTTAGGTCACGTGGGTATATATGGGTGCAGGGAGGACGTCGGAGGAGCCACAGGGGTCCCACGAGACAGGGGGCACGCCCCCCACCCTCGTGAGCACCTTGTGTCTCCCCTGACGTGGGGTCCAAGTTCATCAGGTGTGTTTCCTTCCAAAAATAACTTCTCCAGTTGATTTCGTTCCGTTTCGACTCCGTCTGATATTCCTTTTCTTCAAAACACTGAAATAGGCATAAAACAGCAAATCTGGGCTGGGCCTCCGGTTAATAGGTTAGTCCCAAAAATGATATAAAAGTGTATAATAAAGCCAATAATCATTCAAAATAGTAGATAATATAGCATGGAGCAATCAAAAATTATAGATACGTTGGAGACGTATCAGCATCCCCAAGCTTAATTCCTGCTCGTCCTCGAGTAGGTAAATGATAAAAGAAATAATTTTTGATGCGGAGTGCTACTTGGCATAATTTCAATGTAATTCTTCTTAATTGTGGCATGAATATTCAGATCCATAAGATTCAAGACAAAAGTTCATATTGACATAGAAATAATAATACTTCAAGCATACTAACTAAGCAATTATGTCTTCTCAAAATAACATGGCCAAAGAGAGCTATCCCTACAAAATCATATAGTCTGGCTATGCACCATCTTCACCACACAAAATATTTAAATCATGCACAACCCCAATGACAAGCCAAGCAATTGTTTCATACTTTTGATGGTCTCAAACTTTTTCAATCTTCACGCAATACATCAGCGTGAGCCATGGACATAGCACTATAGGTGGAATAGAATGGTGGTTGTGGAGAAGACAAAAAGGGAGAAGATAGTCTCACATCAACTAGGCGTATCAACGGGCTATGGAGATGCCCATCAATAGATATCAATGTGAGTCAGTAGGGATTGCCATGCAACGGATGCACTAGAGCTATAAGTATATGAAAGCTCAACAAAAGAAACTAGTGGGTGTGCATCAAACTCGCTTGCTCACGAAGACCTAGGGCATTTTGAGGAAGCCCATCATTGGAATATACAAGCCAAGTTCTATAATGAAAAATTCCCACTAGTATATGAAACTGACAACATATGAGACTCTCTATATGAAGAACATGGTGCTACTTTGAAGCACAATATATGAGACTCGCTATATCATGGTGCTACTTTGAAGCACAAGTGTGGAAAAAGGATAGTAGCATTGTCCCTTTTATTTATTTATTTTTTATTTGGCCTTTCCTTTTTTTTATTTGGCCTTTATTTTTTTATTTGGCCTTTCTTTTTTTATGGCCTTTCTCTTTTTTTGGGACAATGCTCTATTGAATGATGATCATCACACTTCTATTTATTTACAACTCAATGATACAACTCGATACTAGAACAAAGATATGACTCTATATGAATGCCTCCGGAGGTGTACCGGGATGTGCAATGAATCAAGAGTAACAAGTATGAAAGAATTATGAACGGTGGCTTTGCCACAAATGCAATGTCAACTACATGATCATGCTCAGCAATATGACAATGATGGAGTGTGTCATAATAACCGGAACGGTGGAAAGTTGCATGGCAATATATCTCGGAATGGCTATGGAAATGCCATAATAGGTAGGTATGGTGGCTGTTTTGAGGAAGGTATATGGTGGGTTTATGGTACCGGCGGAAGTTGCGCTGTACTAGAGAGGCTAGCAATGGTGGAAGGGTGAGAGTGCGTATAATCCATGGACTCAACATTAGTCATAAAGAACTCACATACTTATTGCAAAAATCTAATAGTTATCGAAACAAAGTACTACGCGCATGCTCCTAGGGGGATAGATTGGTAGGAAAAGACCATCGCTCGTCCCCGACTGCCACTCATAAGGAAGACAATCAATAAATAAATCATGCTCCGACTTCGTTACATAACGGTTCACCATACATGCATGCTACGGGAATCACAAACTTCAACACAAGTATTTCTCAAATTCATAACCACTCAACTAGCATGACTCTAATATCACCATCTCCATATCTCAAAACAATTATCAAGTATCAAACTTCTCATAGTATCCAACACACTCATAAGAGAATTTTATTATTCTTAAATACCTAGCATATCAGGATTTTAAGCAAATTACCATGCTATTTAAGACTCTCAAAATAATCTAAGTGAAGCATGACAGTTCATCTATTTCTTCAAAATAAAACTAGCACCATGCTCTAAAAGATATAAGTGAAGCACTAGAGTAGATGACAAACTACTCTGAAAGATATAAGTGAAGATCAATGAGTAGTCGAATAATTATGCAACTACGTGAAGACTCTCTAACATTTAATAATTGCAGATCTTGGTATTTTATTCAAACATCAAGCAAAGCAAAAGAAAATGACATTCTAAGAATAGAAAACATCATGTGAAGAAGCAAAAACTTAGGATCAACCGATACTAACTGATAGTTGTTGAAGAAGAAAGGTGGGATGCCAACCGGGGCATCCCCAAGCTTAGACGCTTGAGACTTCTTGAAATATTATCTTGGGGTGCCTTGGGCATCCCCAATCTTGATATTTTGTGTCTCCTTAATTCCTCTCATATCACGGTCTTCCTAAATCTCAAAAGCTTCATCCACACAAAACTCAACAAGGACTCGTGAGAAAAGTTAGTATAAACCATTGCAAAACCTTATCATACTCTACTGTAGCAAATAACTAAAATTATTATTCAACATTTCATACTAAATGTCTCTGCATATTTAATAGTCCTATCCTCAAATAGAATCACTAAAGAAGCAAACATATGCAAACAATGCAAACATAACAGCAATCTGCCTAAACAGGATAGTCTGTAAAGAATGCTGCAACATCCATACTTCCCTAACTCCAAAAATTATGAAAGAAAATTCCCACTGTAGTAAATTTATCAGAGCTTAATATGCAAAAGGTTTTATCATTTTATCACATTCTGACTTTTCTAGGGAATTATTGCAACAGCGGTAAACTTTCTGTTTTCAAACAACAACATGTATACTTGTAACATAGGCATGGTAAAGGCTATCAATGCCACTTTTATTGAAATAAAAGATGCAAAACATTGTTCTAAATAACATCAAGCAAATACTAACAAAATAAATTGACGCTCCAAGCAAAACACATATCATGTGGCGAATAAAAATATAGCTCCAAGTAAAGTTACCGATGAACGAAGACGAAAGAGGGGATGCCTTCCGGGGCATCCCCAAGCTTAGGCTCTTGGTTGTACTTGAATATTACCTTGGGGTGCCTTGGGAATCCCCAAGCTTAGTCTCTTTCCACTCCTTATTCCATAGTCCATCGAATCCTTACCCAAAACTTGAAAACTTCACAACACAAAACTTAACAGAAAACTCGTAAGCTCCGTTAGTATAAGAAAATATATCACCACTTCAAGGTACTGTGATGAACTCATTCTTTATTTATATTGGTGTTAAACCTAATTTATTCCAACTTCTCTATGGTTTATAAACTATTTTACTAGCCATAGATTCATGAAAATAAGTAAACAACACATGAAAAACAGAATCTGTCAAAAACAGAACAGTCTGTAGTAATCTGGATCAAACATATACTTATGGAACTCATAAAATTCTCAAATAAACTGCTGGACCTGAGGAATTTATCTATTAATCATCTGCAAAAAGAATTAACTAAATATCACTCTCCAAATAAAAATGGCAGCAGTTCTCGTGAGCGCTAAAGTTTCTGTTTTTTACAGCATGATCAACAAGACTTTCCCCAAGTCTTCCCAAAGGTTCTACTTGGCACAAACACTAATTAAAAGCATAAAACCAGATCTAAACAGAGGCTAGATGAATTATTTATTACTAAACCGGAGAAAAAGTAAGGAATAAAAATAAAGTTGGGTTGCCTCCCAACAAGCGCTATCGTTTAATGCCCCTAGCTAGGCATGATGATTTCAATGATGCTCACATAAAGGATAAGAATTGTAACATAAAGAGAGCATCATAAAGAATATTACTAGCACATTTAAGTCTAACATACTTCCTATGCATAGGGATTTTGTGAGCAAACAACTTATGGGAACAATAATCAACTTGCATAGGAAGGTAAAACAAGCATAACTTCAAAATTTTAAGCACATAGAGAGGAAACTTGATATAATTGCAATTCCTACAAGCATATATTCCTCCCTCATAGTAATTTTCAGTAGGATCATGAATGAATTCAACAATATAACCAGCACCTAAAGCATTCTTTTCATGATCTACTAGCATAGAAAATTTACTACTCTCCACAAAAGCAAAATTCTTCTCATGAATAATAATGGGAGCAAACTCAACAAAATAACTATCATGTGATTGAAAATTAAGATCAAGATGACAAGGTTCATTGTTATTATTATTCTTTAAAGTATACTTGTCATCACAACAATCATCATAGATAGGAGGCATGCTTTCATCATAATAAATTTGCTCATCAAACTTGGGGGACAAAAAATATCATCTTCATCAAACATAGCTTCCCCAAGCTTGTGGCTTTGCATATCATTAGCATCATAGATATTCAAGGAATTCATAATAACAACATTGCAATCATGCTCATCATTCAAATATTTAGTGCCAATTTTTTTATAGATTTCTTCTTCTAGCACTTGAGCACAATTATCCTTTCCATCATACTCACGAAAGATATTAAAAAGGTGAAGCGTATGAGACAAACTCAATTCCATTTTTTATAGTTTTATTTTATAAACTAAACTAGTGATAAAACAAGAAACTAAAAGACTCGATTGCAAGATCTAAAGATATACCTTCAAGCACTCACCTCCCCGGTAACGGCGCCAGAAAAGAGCTTGATATCTACTACACAACCTTCTTCTTGTAGACGTTGTTGGGCCTCCAAGTGCAGAGGTTTGTAGGACAGTAGCAAATTTCCCTCAAGTGGATGACCTAAGGTTTATCAATCTGTAGGAGGCGTAGGATGAAGATGGTCTCTCTCAAGCAACCATGCAACCAAATAACAAAGAGTCTCTTGTGTCCCCAACACACCCAATACAATGGTAAATTGTATAGGTGCACTAGTTCGGCGAAGAGATGGTGATACAAGTGCAATATGGATAGTAGATAAAGGTTTTTGTAATCTGAAATTATAAAAACAGCAAGGTAACTAATGATAAAAGTGAGCATAAATGGTATTGCAATGTGTGGAAACAAGGCCTAGGGTTCATACTTTCACTAGTGTAAGTTCCCTCAACAATACTAACATAATTGGATCACATAACTATCCCTCAACATGCAACAAAGAGTCACTCCAAAGTCACTAATAGCAGAGAACAAACAAAGAGATTATGGTAGGGTACGAAACCACCTCAAAGTTATTCTTTCCAATCAATCCGTTGGGCTATTCCTATAGGTGTCACAAACAGCCCTAGAGTCCGTACTAGAATAACACCTTAACACACAAATCAACCAAAACCCTAATGTCACCTAGATACTCCAATGTCACCTCAAGTATCTGTGGGTATGATTATACGATATGCATCACACAATCTCAGATTCATCTATTCAACCAACACATAGAACCTCAAAGAGTGCCCCAAAGTTCTATCGGAGAATCACAACGAAAACGTGTGCGAACCCCTATGCATAGGTTCATGGGCGGAACCCGCAAGTTTGTCACCAAAACATACATCAAGTTGCACATGGTACCCATTGTCACCACAGATATCCACGGCAAGACATACAGCAAGTGTTCTCAAGTCTTTAAAGACTCAATCCGATAAGATAACTCCAAAGGGGAGACTCAATTCATTACAAGAGAGAAGAGGGGGGAAGAAACATCATAGGATCCAAATATAATAGCAAAGCTCGCGATACATCAAGATCGTATCATCTCAAGAACACGATAGAGAGATCAAACACATAGCTACTGGTACATACCCTCAGCCCCGAGGGAGAACTACTCCCTCCTCGTCATGGAGAGCACCGGGATGATGAAGATGGCCACCGGTGAGGGATCCCCCCCTCCGGCAGGGTGCCGGAACAGGGTCCCGATTGACTTTTGGTGGCTACGGAGGCTTCTGGCGGCGGAACTCCCGATCTATCTTGTGTTCTGGAAGTTTTAGGTCACGTGGGTATATATGGGTGCAGGGAGGATGTCGGAGGAGCCACAGGGGTCCCACGAGACAGGGGGCGCGCCCTAGGGGGGGCGCCCCCCACCCTCGTGAGCACCTCATGTCTCCCCTGACGTGGGGTCCAACTTCATCAGTTGTGTTTCCTTCCAAAAGTAACTTCTCCAGTTGATTTCGTTCCGTTTCGACTATGTCTGATATTCCTTTTCTTCAAAACACTGAAATAGGCATAAAACAGCAAATCTGGGCTGGGCCTCCGGTTAATAGGTTAGTCCCAAAAATGATATAAAAGTGTATAATAAAGCCCATAAACATTCAAAATAGTTGATAATATAGCATGGAGCAATCAAAAATTATAGATACGTTGGAGACGTATCAGCCCCCCCCCCCCTGGTGAAGTTCTTGCTCTCAGTATTTTATATATATTTGGAAAACGTCTTTCGTGAAGTTTCAGGACTTTTGGAGCTGTGCAGAATAGGTCTCTAATATTTGATCCTTTTCCAGCCCAGAATCCCAGCTGCCGGCATTCTCCCTCTTTATGTAAACCTTGTAAAATAAGAGAGAATAGGCATAAGTATTGTGACATAATGTGTAATAACAGCACATAATGCAATAAATATCGATATAAAAGCATGATGCAAAATGGACGTATCAACTCCCCCAAGCTTAGACCTCGCTTGTCCTCAAGCGAAAAGCCAAAATCGAAAAAAATGTCCACATGTTTAGAGATAGAGGTGTCGATAAAAATAAAATATGGACATGAGGGCATCATGATCATTCTTAGAACAACAACTTATATTATTCTTGCCATATGATTTCTTATGCTAGAGTAATAATTCAATCACAATCTCAAGTATGAATAGTAAACTTCATTGAAAACTAACAAACTATAATCTCAGTCATTGGAGCAATTGCAATTTATCATAACATAGGAAAGAGTCAGTGTATAAGAGCTTTTCAGCAAGTCCACATACTCAACTATCATATAGTCTTTCACAATTGCCGACACTCACGCAATACTTATTGGTATGGAGTTTTAATCGGACACAGAGAAAGATAGGGGCTTATAGTTTTGCCTCCCAACGTTTTACCTCAAGGGTAATGTCAACAGTAATAGTTCATGAAAACTCACATCCAACTAGCCACATATACCAGGATATTTCCAACATAATGTGCTTGCCAAAGGATAAAATGTAAAATTGAAGGGTGAAGATAACCATGACTCTTATGCAATGTAGGAGATAAAAGTAAAAGATAGACCCTTCGCAGAGGGAAGCAGAGGTTGTCATGCGCTTTTATAGTTGGATGCACAAAATCTTAATGCGAAAGAACGTCACTTTGTATTGCCACTTGTGATATGGACCTTTATTATGCAGTCTGTCGCTTTTATTTATTCCATATCACATGATCATATAAAGCTTATTTTCTCCCACACTAATAAGTCATACATATTTATAGAGCAATTTTTATTGCTTGCACCGATGACAACTTACTTGGAGGATCTTACTCAATCCATAGGTAGGTAAGGTGGACTCTCATGGCAAGATTGGTTTAAGGGTATTTGGAAGCACAAGTAGTATATCTACTTGGTGCGATGAATTTGGCTAGCATGAGGGGGAAAGGCAACCTCAACCATGTTGGATGATCCATGACAATATAATTTATCTCAGATGTAAGAAAACATAACTAATTACGTTGTCTTCCTTGTCCAATGTCAACTCTTTAGCATGTCATATTTTAATGAGTGCTCACAATCATAAAAGATGTCCAAGATAGTATATCTATATGTGAAGACCTCTCTTTCTTTATTACTTCCTATTAATTGCAATGATGACCAAAACTATGGTTTTCAACCCTCAACAACTTTTATTCATCATACTTTTTCTATGTGAGCTCATTACTCTCTATAAGACTCACATGATCTCTTTGTTTCTTTTTATTTCTTTCTCTTTTCTTTTATTTCTTTAGGATCATGGCAAAAAAATCAAGCCCTTGACTCAACACTAATCTTTATTATACAGCTCACGGACTCGATTACATAGAAGGATTATAAAGCAAAATTCACAACTAGATCATACTAAGAACTTTTATTCTACTAGATCAAGATATTAACAAAATGATCAAACTAATAAAAACGATAAAGATAAAAGTGATGGTGATACGATACCGGGGCATTCCCCGAAGCTTGGCAGTTGCCAAAGGGAGTGCCCATACCCAGGTGATTATGTCTCCTTTGTTGGTGAAGAAGGTGGAGTTGTTGATGATGGATAGTCGCACACCAAGCGTAGGAGGTCTTCTAACTTGTGGATAATGGCCTTGAGTGCGATGATATGCTCCTTCAACAAAATATTTTCACGTGTGAGATACTTATTTTGTATACGAGCTAACTCAATCATCTTGAAAGCTTCGATTTCTGTTGGGGTAAGAAGATTGTGATCGAGTTGAAGGGTGTTTTCTGTTGCCGGAACTTGGTCCTCCATGGCCATCTTGATCCCTTCATCCTTGTTGATCTCCATAGGTTCTTCTCTCTTCGGCTCTATCTTCATTAGCCCAGCATCGTTGCCCTCATGGTTGGAGGAGGAGGGAGACGACATAGTGCCTAGCCTTGACAACCCTGACAGAAAATAGCTCGAAACAAATTAAGACAAGAGATTTTTGCGTGATACGAGAGTCAAAACCCCCGGGAGATTATATAATGATTTTTTACCGACCAAAAGACGTGTCGTGTACGAAAACGGAGTCCGAAGAGCACACGAGGTGCCCACGAGGTAGGGGGCGCGCCCAGTAGGGTAGGGCGCGCCCTCCACCCTCGTGGAGCCGTCGTGTCCTTCCCGAACTGCTACTTATTTTTTTATTTTTCTAAACATTCCAAAATGGAGAAATATTGCCTTAAAAACTGTTTTGGACTCGGTTTACTTACCGTACCACATACCTATTCCTTTTCGGAGTCTGAAACGTTCCGGAAAGTGTCCCTTATGTATTCCTCTGGGGTTACGATTTCAATAACATTGGTTTCAACATTAATGGGATTACCTGAGATATAATGTTTGATTCTTTGACCGTTCACCACCTTCGGATTTGTGCCTTCGAAGTTGTTGATTTTTATGGCACCAGAACAACAGACCTCCTCGATAACGCAAGGACCTTCCCATTTAGAGAGAAGTTTCCCTGCAAAGAATCTTAAACGAGAGTTGTATAGCAATACATAATCACCTACATTAAACTCACGCTTTTGTATCCTTTTGTCATGCCATCTTTTAACTTTTTCTTTAAACAACTTGGCATTTTCATAGGCTTGGGTTCTCCATTCATCAAGTGAGCTAATATCAAATAGCCTCTTCTCACCAGCAAGTTTAAAATCATATTGAGTTCTTTAATGGCCCAATATGCCTTGTGTTCTAGTTCGAGAGGTAAGTGACATGCTTTTGCATAAACCATTCTATACGGAGACATACCCATAGGATTTTTATATGCAGTTCTATAGGCCCATAATGCATCATCAAGTTTCTTGGACCAATTCTTTCTAGACCTATTGATAGTATTTTTCAAAATTAATATGAGCTCTCTATTACTCAATTCTACTTGACCACTAGACTGAGGATGATAAGGGGATGCAATTCTATGGTTAACATCATATTCAGCAAGCATTTTACGGAAAGCACCATGAATAAAATGTGAACCACCATCAGTCATTAAATATCTAGGGACTCCAAATCTTGGAAAAATAACTTCTTTAAGCATTTTAATAGAAGTGTTATGATCAGCACTACTAGTTGGAATAGCTTCTACCCACTTAGTAATGTAATCAACAGCAACTAAAATATGTGTATATCCATTAGAGGAAGGAAAGGGTCCCATATAGTCAAAGCCCCAAACATCAAATGGTTCAATTATGAGTGAATAATTCATAGGCATTTCTTGACGTCTACTAATATTACCAATTCTTTGACATTCATCACAATATAGGACAAACTTACGGGCATCCTTGAAGAGAGTAGGCCAATAAAAACCAGATTGCAATACCTTATGTGCAGTTCTATCTCCCGCATGGTGTCCTCCATAAGCTTCGGAGTGACACTTGCGTAGGATCTGTTCATTTTCATGCTCAGGTACACAACATCTAATAAAACCATCTACTCCTTCTTTATTAAGATGTGGGTCATCCCAAAAGTAATGCCTCAAATCATAGAAGAACTTTTTCTTTTGCTGGTATGTGAAACTAGGTGGTATAAACTTAGCAACAATGTAATTAGCATAATCAGCATACCATGGAGCAGTATGAGAAGCATTTATGACATCTAATTGCTCATCAGGAAAGCTATCATCAATAGGAAGTGGGTCATCAAGCACATTTTCTAACCTAGACAAGTTGTCTGCAACCGGGTTCTCAGCTCCCTTTCTATCAACAACATGCAAATCAAATTCTTGTAGCAAAAGAACCCATCTAATAAGTCTAGGTTTAGCATCTTTCTTTTCCATAAGATATTTAATAGCAGCATGATCATTGTGAATAGTTACTTTAGAATCAACAATATAAGGTCTGAACTTATCACAAGCAAATACAACTACTAAGAATTCTTTTTCAGTAGTAGCATAATTTCTTTGAGCATTGTCTAGGGTTTTACTAGCATAATGAATAACATTTAATTTCTTATCAACTCTTTGTCCTAGAACAGCACCTACAGCATAATCACTAGCATCACACATAATTTCAAAGGGTAAATTCCAATCAGGTGGCTGAACAATGGGTGCAAAGATCAATGCTTTCTTAAGTATTTCAAATGCTTCTACACAATCATCATAAAAACAAATGGTATATCTTTTTGTAATAAATTAGTCAGAGGCCGATAAATTTTTGAGAAGTCCTTAATAAACCTTCTATAAAATCCGGCATGGCCAAGGAAACTTCTTATACCTTTGATGTCCTTGGGACATGGCATCTTCTCAATAGCATCAACTTTGGCTTTATCAACTTCAATACCTCTTTCAGAAACTTTATGCCCCAAGACAATACCTTCATTAACCATAAAGTGGCACTTTTCCCAATTCCAGACAAGATTAGTTTCTTCACATCTCTGCAAAACTCGATCAAGGTTGCTCAAGCAATCATCAAAAGAAGATCCATAGATGGAAAAGTCGTCCATGAAAACCTCACAAATCTTTTCACAAAAGTCAGAGAATACAGCCATCATGCATCTTTGAAAGGTAGAAGGTGCATTACATAAACCAAAAGGCATACGTCTATAAGCAAAAGTACCAAAAGGGCAAGTAAAAGTAGTCTTTGATTGATCATTGGCTGACACAGGTATTTGAGAGAAACCAGAATAACCATCTAGAAAGCAAAAATGTGTATGTTTGGATAATCTTTCTAGCATTTTGTCGATAAAAGGTAAGGGGTAATGATCCTTTTTAGTTGCCTTATTTAATTTGTGGAAATCAATTACCATCCTATAACCTATAAATTCTTTGAGGAATCAATTCATCTTTATCATTAGGAACAACAGTAATACCTCCCTTCTTAGGGACACAATGGACAACGCTTACCCACTAACTATCAGCAACGGAATAAATTATACCTGCCTCAAGGAGCTTTAGTATTTCCTTTCTTACCACTTCTTTCATTTTAGGATTCAGCCGTTGTTGATGATCACAAACTCGTTTAGCATCTTCTTCCAAATTAATTTTATGTTGACATAGAGTCGGACTAATGCCCTTAAGATCATAAAGAGTATACCCAATAGCAACACGGTGCTTCTTCAGAGTTTTCAATAATCTCTCTTCCTCGTGCTCTGAAAGGTTAGCACTAATAATAACAGGATATATCTTTTTCTCATCAAGATAAGCATATTTAAGAGTATCAGGTAGTGGTTTAAGTTCAAACACGGGATCGCCCTTGGGTGGAGGAGGACCCCCTAGGATTTCAACAGGTAAATTGTTTTTCAGAATAGGTTCCTGTTTAAAGAATACTTCATCTAATTCCCTTCTTTCATTCATAAACATATCATTTTCATGGTCTAGCAAATATTGTTCTAAAGGATCACTAGGAGGTACGACAATAGAAGCAAGACCAATAATTTCATCCTTACTAGGTAATTCTTCTTCACGGTGTTGTCTACTAAATTTAGAGAAATTAAATTCATGAGTCATATCATCTAAACCGATAGTAACAACATCCCTTTTGCAATCTATGGTAGCATTAACAGTGTTCAGGAAGGGTCTACCAAATATAATGGGACAAAAGCTATCTTGTGGGGAACCAAGAATAAGAAAATCAGCAGGATATTTAGTTTTCCCACACAAGACTTCAACATCTCTAACAATCCCCATTGGTGAAATAGTATCTCTATTGGCAAGTTTAATTGTGACATCAATATCTTCTATCTCAGCAGGTGCAATATCATGCATAATTTCTTTGTATAAGGAATGAGGTATTGCGCTAGCACTAGCACCCATATCACATAAGCCATGATAACAATGATCTCCTATTTTAATAGAAATAACAGGCATGCCTACCACAGGTCTAGGTTTATCTTTAGCACAGGGTTTAGCAATTCTAGCAGTTTCATCACAGAAATAAATACCATGCCCATCAATATTATCAGACAAGAGATCTTTAACAATAGCAATATTAGGTTCAACTTAACTTGCTCAGGAGGTGTATATGTTTTAATATTGCTTTTACGAACTACAGTTGAAGCTTTAGCATGATCCTTTATCCTAATAGGGAAAGGTGGTTTCTCAACATAAGCAGTAGGAACAATAGGATCATTGTAAGTGACAATCTTTTCTTCAACTTTAATAGGATCAGCTACTTTTACTTCTATGGGAGGATGATATTTAAACCACTTCTCCTTGGGGAGATCAACATAAGTAGCAAAAGATTCACAGAAAGAAGCTACTATCTTAGAGTCAAGTCCATATTTAGTGCTAAATTTACGAAAAATATCGGTATCCATAAAAGATTTAACACAATCAAAACTAGGTGTCATACTTGACTCCTTATCTTTGTCAAGGTCCCAATCTTCAGAGTTGCGTTTAATTCTTTCCAATAAATCCCATTTGAATTCAATAGTCTTCATCATAAAAGAGCCAACACAAGAAGTATCAAGCATGGTGCGATTATTATCAGAAAGCCGAGCATAAAATTTTTGAATAATCATTTATCTTGAGAGCTCATGATTGGGGCATGAATATAACATTTATTTAAGCCTCCCCCAAGCTTGAGCGATGCTTTCTCCTTCGTGAGGCCAAAAATTATATATGTAATTGCGATCATGATGAACAAGATGCGTAGGACAAAACTTCTGATGAAATTCCAATTTTAATCGTTTGTAATTCCAAGACCCCATATCATCACATAGCCTATACCATGTCGACGCATCTCCCTTCAAAGATAAAGGGAAGACCTTCTTCTTAACAACATCTTCGGGTACACCTGCAAGCCTAAATAATACACAAACTTCATCCACATATATTAGATGATCATCAGGATGTTTTGTTCCATCTCCTGAAAAAAGATTAGCTACCAGTTTTTCTATCATACCCGAAGGAATTTCAAAGCAGACATTTTCATTTTCATTTTCAGTAGGTTCAGTAGGTTGAGGAGCAACTCTTTGCTCTACTGGTCGGGGTGAAGATACCTCGAACAAGCCCCTCAGAGGATTACTTTCCATAGTAACAAGTGACAGTAAATTTCAGCACACTATATAAATTTTTCCTTACCAAATTCCACCTACCAAAGGCGCTTCACTCCCCGGCAACGGCGCCAGAAAAGAGTCTTGATGACCCACAAGTATAGGGGATCTATCATAGTCCTTTCGATAAGTAAGAGTGTCGAACCCAACGAGGAACAGAAGGAAATGATAAGCGGTTTCCAGCAAGGTATTCTCTGCAAGTACTGAAATAAGTGTTAACAGATAGTTTTGTGATAGAATAATTTGTAACGAGCAACAAGTAACAAAGGTAAATAAAGTGCAGCAAGGTGGCCCAATCCTTTTTGTAGCAAAGGACAAGCCTGGACAAACTCTTATATAGAGAAAAGCGCTCCCGAGGACACATGGGAATATCGTCAAGCTAGTTTTCATCACACTCATATGATTCGCGTTCGGTACTTTGATAATTTGGTATGTGGGTGGACCGGTGCTTGGGTACTTCCCTTACTTGGACAAGCATCCCACTTATGATTTACCTCTATTGCAAGCATCCACAACTACAACAAAAGTATTAAGGTAAACCTAACAATAGCGTGAAACATATGGATCCAAATCAGCCCCTTACGAAGCAACGCATAAACTAGGGTTTAAGATTCTGTCACTCTAGCAACCCATCATCTACTTATTACTTCCCAATGCCTTCCTCTAGGCCCAAATAAGGGTGAAGCGTCATGTATTCGACGTTCACATAACACCACTAGAGGAGAGACAACATACATCTCATCAAAATATCGAACGAATACCAAATTCACATGACTACTAATAGCAAGACTTCTCCCATGTCCTCAAGAACAAAAGTAACTACTCACAAAGCATAAACATGTTCATAATCAGAGGGGTATTAATGTGCATATAGGATCTGAACATATGATCTTCCACCAATTAAACCAACTAGCATCAACTACAAGGAGTAATTAACACTACTAGCAACCTACTAGCACCAATCCCGGACTTGGAGACAAGAATTGGATACAAGAGATGAACTAGGGTTTTGAGAGGAGATGGTGCTGATGAAGATGTTGATGGAGATTGCCCTCTCCCGATGAGAGGAACGTTGGTGATGACGATGGCGATGATTTCCCCCTTCGGGAGGGAAGTTTCCAGGCAAAACAGCTCCGCCAGAGCCCTAGATTGGTTCCCCTCGTGGCTTATGATTTTTTTCCCATCGAAAGACTTCATATAGCAGAAGATGGCCACCGGAGGGCCACCAGGGGGCCCACGAGGTAGGGGGCCCGCCCAAGGGGTAGGGCGCGCCCCCCACCCTCGAGGGCAGGGTGTGGCCCCCTGGTGAAGTTCTTGCTCTCAGTATTTTTTATATATTTGGAAAACGTCTTTCGTGAAGTTTCAGGACTTTTGGAGCTGTGTAGAATAGGTCTCTAATATTTGCTCCTTTTCCATCCCAGAATCCCAGCTGCCGGCTTTCTCCCTCTTTATGTAAACCTTGTAAAATAAGAGATAATAGGCATAAGTATTGTGACATAATGTGTAATAACAGCCCATAATGCAATAAATATCGATATAAAAGCATCATGCAAAATGGACGTATCAATGGATCTTGATGTAAGATCCAACGGACCTATATAGCATCGACTGCGACTTATAGCAAGCATGATGAATATAAGGACGATGACATTGGATAATAATTGTCTTACATATTTAAAAACATAATTAAAAAAAAAGCCACATGCGGCAACGCCCGAAATACGCAAGGGAAAAAGTAGAAGGAAGACAACGATCAGGCTTGCTGATCTCTATTTTCTTGATACGTTGCTGCAGGCCGCGGGAACTAGTCTCCGTGGCGAGCGGTGATGAGCTCTTTCTTGTCCTCGAGATGCTGCTTGAGAGCATCCACGGATTCCTCCATCGGCCTTCTGCGCTCGATGCGCAGCATGGCATTCTCGTCCATAAGTTTTCGACGATGACACCGGTCCTCTTCAATAAGGTAGTGATTTGCTCCTGCTGCTCCGCACTTCCAACGATCTTCTCCCTCAACCTCGCCCACTTGGAGATCTAATCCATCTGCCTAAGGACGAGGGCCCGCATGCGCATGTAAGAGTCCTCCCCTGCCCGCAAGGTATTTCCCAGGCCGCCGCGGCGAGGGAGGACATCTCTGCTGCATTCGCGGTGCGGCAGGACATCTCTTCTACTTCTGCGGCGCGGCCGGACCAGTCCGCTGCATCGACGGTGCGGCGGGTCCTTCGTGCTGCTTCGGCGGCACGATGGGACCTCTCTGCTGCTACAGCCGTGCGGCGGGACATGTTGGCTGCTTTCGCGGCGAGGCGGGACATCTTTCGTGCTCCTGCTTCCAGGCTCGCCTCTCCTTGGTGGCAATCTCTCGACCCAGAACTCACGCTGGCCATGGCGGACGCAAAGGAACGATGATGATTGACTTGTTTGTTTTTGACTTTTTGTGGATGGGGAGTTGAGGAGGAATGTGCAGTCATCTTGGACTAGTAGTATTTATAACCACGTAGTAATACGCTCCTAAGTGGGAAACTGATAATCCCCAAGTGCAGGGAATCATCGTAGCAATTCCCAATGGTGGAAGTGATAAGTATGGAGTGCCGAACCCACAAGGAGCTAAAGGTAAGATCAATATTCTCTCAAGTCCTATCTGCCACTGATACGACTATACGTACACCGAACATTTGCTTCCAACTAGAAATGAGAAATAAAACTATGTTGTGGGTATGAAGTGGATAACTTTGTATGATATTGGAGAGCTAAAATAAAAAAGTAGGTGCTGTTATCATAAAGTTGGAATATATTACTAAATATTATAAATAGCGAGTGTGGAATAATAGTGGATCAGTGTGTGGAATTGTCCTAGGCAAATGTTAATAAGACCGATAATCACTATTGTAGTTTCATACGAGGGAGAGGCATAAGCTAACATACTTTCTCTTCTTGGATCATATGCACTTATGATTGGAACTCTAGCAAGCATCCACAACTACTAAAGATCATTAAGGTAAAACCCAACCATAACATTAAACCATCAAGTCCTCTTTATCCCATACGCAACAAACCCCTTACTCGGGTTTGTGTTTTAGTCACTCACGCAACCCACTATAAGCGAATCATAAACGTATTGCAACATCCTACAGCGGGAATCCCTCACGCTTGCGCGGCACAGAGGGCACCATAGGACAACACCAAAGTAAAACATACAACTCATACCAATCTAGATCATCAATCAACCCAAAGACAAAGGATATCTACTCAAAACATCATAGGATGGCAACACATCATTGGATCATAATATGTGGCATAAAGCACCATGTTCAAGTAGGGATTACAGCGGGGTGCGGGAGAGTGGACCGCGTAAAAGAGATGAGTATGGTGATTATGATGGTGATGTTGATGAAGACGATCACCGCGGCGATGATTCCCCTCTCGACGGCACTCCGGTGCCACCAAGAGAGAGGAGGAGAGGTTCTCCCCCTTGTGCTTCCTCCTCCATGGCCTGCCCCCTGGATGGGGAGATGTAACATCCCAAAATTCTAAATTTTGGAATGTTATATTAAATAAATAACTTTGATTATTTGTTTGATTGTGAGTGATTGATTGTGTGAACTGAGTGGAATTTGAAACTTTTTGAAAAGTTGGATGAGAGGGAATGAAATGACTTTCCCAGACTTTCACTTTGCATTTTTTGATCTCAATGAATTCAAATTTTATTTCACCACAAAACCCTAGAGTGAAGGAAATATGACTTCTTCCATTTAAAATGAAAAGAGTTTTGAAAAGATTTGAATTCCTTTTGGACATATTTCAAATTCAGAAGATTTATGCAACTCAATGATTTTCATGAGAGAAGATAAAATGACTTCTTCAAATTATATGAAATACAGTTGGAAGTGGTTTGAAATTCACATTCAAAACCATTTAGGAGTTATTTGACTTTTAATCAAATTATTTTTCTCCTCAAATTAAATAAATGGAAATAAGGGTAAAATGATTCCCTTCAATGGAAAATTAGGAGAAAATAAATTTGAAATCATGTTGGTATTTTACAAATGATTTTTGTTGGGTTTTAATGCAATACTAGCACTGTTTGGTTTATTATTATTCTTTTGAATTTTTTTTGTAGATGAAAATATGTTCATCTTTTATGATTTCTTTTTATGAACATTTTGATATATATATGTCCTACATAAAAATACTATAGGTTTTTCTATATTTAGTTTTTTTCCCTCTCTGCTTTAATTCAAAAAAAGAAAAAAAGCCCCAGCGTGCGGCTAGGCCAATAGGCCCAGCAACGCCGCAGCCCACCAGCGCGCCCGAGCCTGCCAGCCCTGCTCCACGCCAGACGCCCGGAGCCCCTTCACCTCGGTCGCCCGCTCCCCTCTCGCTCGCCCTTGTGCCGCTGACCGCAGGGCCCCACTGCCCGATCGCTCTCGCCCGCGACCTTCTTCCTCCCCACGCCAGAACCACGCCGCCGCCGCCGAATCCCGGATTTCTCGGGATCCTCTCCTCGATCCGCCCCCTCCTGCAAGCACCCTCCCCTTATATATACTCATCTCCCTCGACCGATTCTGCCCCAAAGCCCCCTCCGAGAACCCCCGCCTCCTTCTCAATTGCTCACCGGAGCCGAGCGCCCCCGCCGCGCCATTGCCGCCCCACCGAGCTACTCCAACCCCCTCGCCGCCTCCCGAGACCACCTCCGCACTCCCCTCGCTCATCCGCACCTCCCCGTGCGCTCGCGCGAGCCCGAAACTCACCGGAGCGCCGCCACCGCCGACGCCCGAACGCCACCGCCGCCTCGACCTCGCCGCTGACCGTCTCCAACCACCTCCACCGGCGCCACGACCACTGTTGGACTCGTCGTCGTCTGCTTCATCTCCCTGGCCACCCCACTGACGCCGAAGATCACCGGAGCGCCGCCACCGTCGTCGCCCGACGCACTCGCCGTCGACCACCACCACGGTGAGCTCTATCTCCCTCCTCGTCCGTCCGATCTAGATTATACGGTCGTAGTTAGATTGGATCGAACAGTTAGTTTTTTTTACTAGATCGGTTTAGCTTCGGTTTATTTACGGTTTAGATCTAATCGGTTTAGCCGATTGGCCTTTATCTTTTGGCCCGTACGTGTTTCGGTTATTTTCCGCCCGAGCGCTGTTTAGTTTCAGCTCGCACACCCCGTAGCGCCCATTAGTTTTTTTTGTTATTTTTTGTTATTTTCGTTTCTGTTTTAAAAACAGAATAGTTCTGATTTTATATTGCTTATAACTTTTATGTTTTAGATCCAAATTGATTGATTCTTTTTGCATTAGATTCAAAATTTGTTGAAGTTTCTGTTTGTACCATGGGATTTCAAATTTGAGTAGTTTAAAATTGAATTTGATGAAATTTATCCAAATTGCTATTTTGGCCGAATCTTGAGTTTTATGAAATATTTTTGATTGATTCTTTTTGCTACTGTTTTGTTACTGTTTTGTCTATCCAGTAGCTTATAGTTATTCATTTTTTAGTTTAATTTAATCAGGTTTATTGCGAAAATAGTACTGTTTTCCTTATGTAGTTGTTTTAGTCATATAATTAGTGTTTTTAATTATTTTTAGTTAATTATTTTTGTAAATTTTTACATGTTGTCATATGTTTATGTTAGACTGCAGTGGATAAATTTTTATAGTTATTTACTAGTGTTTAGCTACTATTTTAGTATTTGTTTGTTTAGTTCATAGTGATAGTTGACAAAAGTAGTTCCATTAGTTTCAAAAGTAACTCTTTTTGCCACTTCATTATATGTTGTCATTGATTCTGTTACTTAGGAGTAAATTAGTTTGATAATTATTTTAGTATTGTTTACTTTTGTCTTTTGCTAGTTGTTATAGTTGTTCTGGTGTTAACTAGTCAGTTACAATAGTTTTCATACTAGTTCCTTTTGCTAGTAAATGCTTTAGTAAATTATTTTGTTGTTGTTTTATTAGAATTATATTTTCCATGATGTATAAAAGTTATTAGAGTAATTTAGTTTTAATAAGAAAGTTTTGACTGTTATTGTGTGAGTTGGTTTCTCCCTTGTTTTCATGAAGTTTTTCTTTGGAATACTATTTGGTTTTCTTTGACTTCATTATTGTTTTATTTATGGCTTTTCGATTGTTATTTTGATTGCTAGTATTGTTTGCTAAGATTATTGCTTATGTGAGTATAATGTTTGACTAGATAGATTTTCTCGGAGTGACGAATAGTTTATCAAAGATTCCGAGAGCGTTGTTATCTTCATCAAGTAATACCAGGCAAGTTCACTTTGACCATGTTTTTCCTACCTATTCTTTATTTGCATGTAGTAACACCCTTTCAATAATCCCTCCAGTAGTGTTAGTGAATCTTGTAGTTGAGTAGAATGCATGAGGTAGAAACCCATCTCCCTGTTACCAAACTTGGGACGTTATATAGTTTTAATGCTACACTATAGTAGACGGGGTTTGGTATGAGTGCACGAGAGTGGTGTGAGAATGGAGGACTCTACGCCAATGACGGCAACTCCATGATGGCCTCTGCAAGGACTGCATTTTCAAGGCCGCAAGACATCAAGGCCTTGAGATTTCGAGACTCGAGACAAGAATTCAATACACACTACTGGGTGAAGGACGGTTGACGGGCACCCTGGAGAAACCAGTGGTTGGCCGGGATGCATGGAGAAGCGCCATGACATCTTGCGGAAAGCTTCACCCAGACTCAAAGAGACGGAAGGATACTTCACGCCCGGAAGCTTACCTGTGCAACCGCAAGTCACTATGGGCTCTGGCTTGGTTGACCTTAGTGGTGACTCTGGCTGGGACGGTGCTAGCAGATGTAGAACTACGGTAGGATTGGATGAGCACCGGACAGTGGTCAGAGGAACTCTTCGGAAGACCATGTTTCGGTCATCTTATTCTCAAACACCCTGAAGTGCGAGAATGTAAAGAGAGGGATCGAATCTTGTGGGTAAAGTGTACAAACCTCTGCAGAGGGTTAAAACCTAATCGATTAGCCGTGTCCCCGGTTACGGACAATTTGAGCCTCTGGACTTGGATCTATCTCGGAACTCTCAACACCGGACTGATAATTTAATTGTGGGCAACTTATGATGGTTTGGGCTATGAGACATCGGTTGGCGGAACCATGTCATGATAGAAAACTCCGTAGTACAGACTCCAGTTAATTCCTTTGATGTAGGGAAAATAAAACCAGCTTTAATGCAAACAAAACTCAGTTACAGAGCCACAAAGCCATATTGCATATAGTATAGTTTATCATTTGTTTTCTCTTATTGTGATCTTGCCGGTACATTCAATGTACTAACCTACACGGCTGCAACGTATCATGTTGCAGATATTTCTTCCAATGAGTAAGAGTACGGTACAGGGTTACGATCTACACTCAACCTGCCGATGGCGTTGATGGGACTCCACACCCGATTATTTGTTTCCGCTGAGACTTATGAGGTATATATATCAGTTTTACATTATTTATACATGTGATTGCACTTTGATACATACCGATCCAGGGATGGCACAGATACACAGAGGCTTGACCGTCTAAGGTCGGGTCGCTACAGGAGAGGTTCCCCCTCTGGTCCTTGGCCTTCATGGTGATGATGGCCCCTCCGAGATCCTCCTCCATGCCATCCGGTGATGATGGCCCCCTCCGGCAGGGTGCCGGAGATGGCCTAGATTGGTTTTCGGTGGCTACGGAGGCTTCTGGCGGCGGAACTCCCAATCTAGGTTAATTTTTGGAGGTTTCTGTATTTCTAGGAATTTTTGGCGTCGGTCTCACGTCAAGGAGGTGCCTGAGTCGTCAACGAGGTAGGCCCACGCGCCTGGGGGGGTGGGGGGGGGGTGGGCGCGCCCCACCCTCATGGACGCCCCGGGACTATTCTGGCCCAACTCTTTTACTCCGGGGTCTTCTTTTGGTCCATAAAAAATCGTCAAAAATTGGCACGTCAATTGGACTCCGTTTGATATTCCTTTTCTGTAAAACTCAAAAACAAGGAAAAACGGAAACTGGCACTGGGCTCTAGGTTAATAGGTTAGTCCCAAAAACCATATAAAATAGCATATAAATGCATATAAAACATCGAAGGGTGATAATATAATAGCATGAATACTTCATAAATTATAGATACGTTGGAGAAGTATCAGCATCCCCAAGCTTAATTCCTGCTCGTCCTCGAGTAGGTAAATGATAAAAGAAATAATTTATGAAGTGTGAATGCTAGCAAGTGCATAAGTTTCGTCAATGATAGTTCTAATCATTTTTTCTAGCATCATTATATATCATTACAGTAGCTACTTTTCATAAAAAATTTCATGATCAAGTAACAAGCTATTCACATGTTAAAGTATAGATCATAAACTCTCTTGAAACTAACAAACTATATTCTCAGTCATCAAAAAATTGCAATTCATCTTATTTTTAGGAAGGGTCTATGTCAGCTTTGATTTAGCAAACTCCACATACTCAACTATCATTTAGTCTTTCACAATTGCTAACACTCACGTGATATTTATGGGTTCAAAGTTTTAATCGGACACAGAGAAAGATAGGGGCTTATAGATTCACCTCCCAACTTTTACCTCAAGGGTAATGTCAACAATAATAGTTCATGATAACTTACATCCAATTGGATATATATATATAGGGTGGGTCTATTATGATAACACCCTTAAGAGTCTTATTCTGATAACACTTTCGCTTATTCTGCTAACACCCCACGCTGCGTCCACCTACGAACCGAACCGCCCCAACAAAAACAAAATCCACCCCACCCCCACGTCCAGACCTTATCCGTTTGCACCTCGCCCACCCCATCCTGATTACCTTCTTCCTCACCCACGACCCACTTCCCCGACGCCGCCAACTACTACGGAGCTCCGACCACCACGACGCCCGACCACCTCATCCTCCTAGGCGACGCGGCTCCAATCCACGCCACCTTCTCCTCCGATGGCGCTCCGGTGAAGGATCCAGGCGGCCCTGGTCAAACTGTGCCGCCATGCCCCCCGCAGGCGCCATCCCGGGCACTCGCACCCCCCTCCCGTGCGCCTGCACCTCACGACGAGGTAGGCCACCCCGACCTCGCCATGGGTGGCAAAGCGCCCCTGATGCCCACCTTTCTCTTCCCTCTGGTACCTCGCCCCGCTCCACATTCATCGCGCAGCAAGAGCACCCCAGCTCCAACTTCCTCCTCCCTCCATCGCCCAGGACCCACCCTGCCCTAGCAGTCACTTCCTGCCCGACGCCTCAGCACCCCATCCTCTCATCCCCACCCCCATCGAGCCGCTACAATCCACGCCGAAGAGACCGGATGCACATCGCCTGCCTCCGGATCCAAATCAGGTGCTCCCACCCACTCCGCCATCGCCTCCCCCCAGCAGCGGCAGTCACCCCCGCAGCTCACTCCTCCCCTACCTGCAGTTCATGGCAGTCACCCCCGCAGCTAACTCCTCCCCTACCTGCAGTTTGCCGAATACCGCGCCGGTTGGCAGCCTCATCCCCACGCCACTAGATCACATCAAGGGGTGCTCCACTGGGCTTCTGCCGGTGAGGTCATGGTAGGAGGTCCATCCACATCTGACGACCCTCCGACGACGGATCCAGGCGTCCTAAGGGATCTCGAACGGCCACACCCTCCCCCACGCGGCTCCATCTCGCCACGAGATCGCTGGCTAGGCATCAATGACCTCTAGAAAGAGACGACGAGGCCCCCGCTATGTGTCTACCTACAGTTCCTCTCACCCTCTTCGTGCAGTGCACCCCGGGCGACCGCGCAGTTCATCAACACGGTACGTGCAACTCCCTGACACCGGTGAGAGAAAACCCCACCCCTATACATAACGGTCATGCAGTACGCTCGTCGTGGCCGTGCAGTTCGCCGGTGACTCCCGATGGAAGAGCAGCGACACCACCCCTCCACAGCGGCGGCATCATGGCTACATGCCTGAGCTCAGATTCAGAGCTCGGATCTGTGGCCGTGCACTTTGGAGTGTTTACCCATTCCAGATATGTAGTGCAGTTTGGAGTTTTCTGTGTGTTAAGAAACTTCAGAAATTAAAGTCTGACTAAGTTTCTCGAGTGCAAGTAATGTTATTACATTCAGCTTTGGTTATGCATTGGCAGTGCAGTTTATAGCTCATGGTGCTTCAGTGCTGAATTGGGTGTAGTGGACGGCAATGTGTGTGTGTGTGTGTGTGTGAGTGTGTACCTATATGCCTGTATGGTGTCATTTTTTATAGATTTTTCTCCGTCGCAGACATGTATGCCTGTATGTAATGCGCAGAGTACCAAGTCAACGGCAGATGTAGCCCATGCAGTTCATATGGTTGTGTGCTGCGGTGAAAATATTTTTCTATTACCTGATTTTTTTGTATGATTTTTTATCGAAGAGGTTCACTTTTGTCCCACGAAGAGGTTTTCTTTTATCGGTGCAGTGCACTACTCCCATGGTTTAGAGCAGATGGCAATGATGTAAAAAAACATGCAACTCACTTCATTCAACATCGACGTTCACTTTGGATATATGTCGTGGTTCCCTTCCATCATTTCTGCGGTCCTTCTCAATCACAAAAACGTTAGAAAAAAAGACAACAAAAACTCGAAGAAAATTTACGTCCAACAAAAGGAATTATGCAGCTCGCTTGCCCATCCGATGCAGTGCGGTTTTCATTCTGAAGCAGTGCGATAGGCCATGTGAAGTTGTTCATCCAATAAGTGCAAAAACCTTGTTATGGAAAGCGAAAAAAATAAGGTTCACTTCTTGATAGTGTTGTGGTTCATTTACACCCGACGTGAAGTGCACTCTACTTTCTCGTCCTTGAAAAAATTACGTTCGAATAAAAGAAACCATGCAGTTCTGTTGCCCGTCTGATGCAGTGCGGTTTTCCGTCCGATGCAGTGCGGTTTTAAGTCGGATGAAGTACCCACGTCGATTTGGGTGTCACGAAAAATAGAGTGTCCGCATTTCAGTAAATTTAAAACTGCTCTTAAACCGTAAGGAATTAGAGAGAGTGTTCTACATGAAAAAAGTTGCGCCTCGTCGATATCTTTCCAACATCATATCATTTGAATCATTTCAACGACCGGTTTGTAAAAATTTCGCGAAAAACGGCTGCTGCCACTTGTCGTCTGCCACACGATTTTCAAAATTAACTTAAAACTGTAAGGAATCTCAAAACTATTTCTACATCTGAAAGTTGCGCCTTGTCCATAGCTTTCCAACGACATATTACACGCCTCGTTTCGACAAACAGTTAAAAAACTAGAGCGAAAACAGTACTGAAAATTGATTTTTTTTAAAAAAAAAACAGAATTCCGCGATTTAGTAAATTTGAAACTGCTCTTAAACCGTAAGGAATTAGAGAAAGAAATAGATATGAAAAAGATGCGCCTCGACGATATCTATCCAATGGTGTATCATTTGCTTCATTCCGACAAACGGTTTAGACAAAAATGCGAAAAAACGCTCGCTGCCACTCGTTGTGGGCTGCCCCATTTTCAAAACTGCTCTTAAACCGTGAGGAATCTCGGAAAGTGTTCAACATGGAGAAGTTGCGCCTAATCCATAGCTTTTCAATGATATATTACACGCCTCGTTCCGACAAACGGTTAAAAAACTAGAGAGAAAACAGTACCAGAAAAAACACTGCGTGCAGTTTTTTGCCACGGGAAGTTCACTCGCCTCAGTACTACAGCACACTTAGTTCAAACAATGACGTGCACTTGCGTTGAGTGTGCAGTGCGGAAGTGTTATCAGAATAGTTATTCTGATAATATTATCAGAATAGACCGGCCGTATATATATATATATATATATATATATATATATATATATATATATATATATATATATATTTATATATATATTTATATATCAGGATCTTTCCAACACAATGTGCTTGCTAAAGGATAAAATGTAAAAAGGAAAGGTGAAGATCACCATGACTCTTGCATAAGGTAGAAGATAAAAGTAAAAGATAGGCCCTTCGCAGAGGGAAGCAGAGGTTGTCATGCGCTTTTATGGTTGGATGCACAAAATCTTAATGCAAAAGAACGTCACTTTATATTGCCACTTGTGATATGGACCTTTATTATGTAGTCCGTCGCTTTTATTTCTTCCACATCACAAGATCGTATAAAGCTTAATTTCTCCACATTACTAGATCATACATATTTAGAGGGCAATTTTTATTGCATGCACCAATGACAACTTACTTGAAGGATCTTACTCAATCTATAGGTAGGTATGGTGGACTCTCGTGGCAAAACTGGTTTAAGGAATGTTTGGAAGCACAAGTAGTATCTCTACTTGGTGTAAAGAATTTGGCTAGCATGAGGGGGAAAAGCAAGCTCAACATGTTAGATGATCCAAGACAATATACTTTATCTCGGATATAAGAAAACATAACCCATTAAGTTGTGTTCCTTGTCCGGCATCGACCTTTTAGCATGTCATATTTTAATGAGTGCTCACAATTACAAAAGATGTCCAAGATAGTATATTTATATGTGAAATCTCTCTTCTTTCAATATTCTTTCATGAATTGTTCAAGTGACTAATTCTACGTTTGCTAACTTTCAATAAGTTTACTACATATACTTATTCTATGTGAAGTCATTACTCCCCATGGTATAAGCATATGAAACATATATAAATTCAGATTTATGATATTCAATTATTCAACCATTTACTCATAGGATATACGTGAAGCACGTGAGTAAATGACAAACTACTCCAAAAGATAATAGTGAAGGACACTGAGTAGTCAAATAATTAACTAGCCATGGGAGGATTCTTTTTCATTTAATAATTCGGATCCAATGATTTTATTCAAACAACAAGTAAAATTGAAAATACGCTCCAAGCAAAACACATATCATGCAACGAATAAAAATATAGCTCTGAGTAAGGTATACCGATAGTTGAAAGTGCAACTATCCCTAGGTGGTTTTGGTAATTCCTAATAACATACAGCTCATTGAGCTAATGCTATTCCAAGATTAATATTTCAGGAAAAGCTCAATGATTGGCATGGCATGGATGAGGAAAGTGGACCCCTCAAAATACTAAGGACAAAAAGATTGGCTCAAGCTCAAAGCTCAAGACTCTACATTTTATATTTTAGTGATCCAAGATCACATTGAGTCTATAGGAAAAGCCAATACTATCAAGGAGGGATGAGGTGTTTCTTGATGAGGTTCTTGCTTCATAGTGCTTAGTGATATGCTCCAAAACCCTCAACTACCTTCCCACATCCACATATGACCTAAACCAAAAGTCAAACTTGGCCCCACCGATTCTTTCTATCCGACGCCACCGAGTTCAGATGTCATAGCCACTGCCACAAACCCTAGGAAAATCGGTCTCACCAATAGGGATCTCGGTCACACCGAGATGGGGTTGTAATCTCTCTGTTTCCCTTTGTAATGTTTCGGTCCTACCGAGATGAGCGATCGGTCCCACCGAGATTGCAATGTAAACTCTTTGTTTCCCTTTTGTAACATTTCGGTCCCACCAAAATGAACGATCGGTCCCACCGAGTTTATCAGACCAACTCTCTGGTTAGCTTATTACCAAAATCGGTCCCACCAGGTTTGTGTAATCGGTCACACCGAGATTATGTTATGCCCTAACCCTAACCATATCGGTCACCAAGTTGCAACTCAGTCCCACCGAAAATCCTAACGGTCACTAGGTTTGCTAAATCGGTCCGACCGAGTTTCTCAATTCGGTCTCACCGAGATTGGTAAATTGTGTGTAACGGTTAGTTTTTGTGTGGAGGCTATATATACCCCTCCACCACATCTTCATTCGTGGAGAGAGCCATCAGAACATACCTACACTTCCAATACACATTTTCTGAAAGAGAACCACGTACTCATGTGTTGAGGCCAAGATATTCCATTCCCACCATATGAATCTTGATCTCTAGCCTTCCCCAAGTTGCTTTCCACTCAAATCTTCTTTCCACCAAATCCATATCCTGTGAGAGAGAGAGTTGAGTGTTGGGGAGACTATCATTTGAAGCACAAGAGCAAGTAGTTCATCATCAACACACCATTTGTTACTTCTTGGAGAGTGGTGTCTCCTAGATTGGCTAGGTCTCACTTGGGAGCCTCCGACAAAAATTGTGGAGTTGAACCAAGGAGTTTGTAAGGGCAAGGAGATCGCCTACTTCGTGAAGATCTACCGCTAGTGAGGCAAGTCCTTCGTGGGCGATGGCCATGATGGGATAGACAAGGTTGCTTCTTCGTGGACCCTTCGTGGGTGGAGTCCTCCGTGGACTCGCGCAACCGTTACCCTTCGTGGGTTGAAGTCTCCATCAACGTGGATGTACGATAGCACCACCTATCGGAACCACGACAAAAACATCCGTGTCTCCAATTGCGTTTGAATTCTCCAAACCCTTCCCTTTACATTCTTGCAAGTTGCATGCTTTACTTTCCGCTGCTCATAGACTCTTTGCATGCTTGCTTGAATTGAGTTAAGATTGCTTGACTTGTGCTAAGATAGCTAAAATCTGCCAAAGACAAAAATTGGGAAAAGGATAGATTTTTAATTGGTCAAGTAGTCTAATCACCCCCTTATAGACATACTTTCGATCCTACAAGTGGTATTAGAGGTTTGGTCTCCATTTGCTTTGATTTCCATAGCTTTTGGTGGTCATAGCGTTGGTTTCACAACCTAGGAGAGTATGACGTCTAGCGAGGGAAATTACCACCATAGAGGTCCTTACTTTGATGGTACTAATTTTGCTAGTTGGAAGCATAAGATGAAAATGCATATTCTTGGACACAACCCCGCCGTTTGGGCTATTGTGTGTTTTGGCTTGCAAGGTGAATTCTTTGATGGGAGAGAACCGAATCGTGAAGCCACCGCAGAAGAGTTGAAAATGCTGCAATACAACACTCAAGCTTGTGAGATCCTCTTCAACGGATTGTGCCCCGAAGAATTCAACAAAATCAATTGTCTTGAGAATTCAAAGGATATTTGGGACACTTTGATTGACATGCATGAAGGTATCGAGTCCGCCAAGGAATCCAAGTTGGATGTGCTTCAAAGTCAACTTGACAAGTTAAAAATGAAGGATGGTGAAGGTGTCGCTGAAATGTACTCTAGGCTTGCTCTTATCACAAATGAGATTGCCGGCTTAGGAAGTGAAGAGATGACCAACAAATTCATCATCAAGAAGATCCTAAGAGCCTTGGATGGAAAATACGATACCGTATGCACATTGATCCAAATGATGCCAAATTACAAAGATCTCAAGCCAATGGAAGTCATTGGAAGAATTGTTGCTCATGAGATGTCACTCAAGGATAAGGAGGAGCTCCATAACAAGTCAAGTGGTGCTTACAAAGCCTCATGTGAAGCCCCCACATCATCAAGTGAGAAACAAACCTTCAATGAAGAATTGAGCTTAATGGTGAAGAACTTCAACAAGTTCTACAAGAATAGAAGCAAAGAGAAAAGTTCCAAGTCAAGGTCCTACAATGACAAAAGATCTTCTAGTCGAGAGCGAAACTGCTACAATTTTGGAAGACCCGGACACTACTCCAATGAGTGTACGGCTCCCCACAAGAGAAGAGAAGATTCTCCCAAAAGAAGAAGTAGAAGAGAAGAATCACCATCAAGGGAGAGAAGGAATACGGATGATCGATATGAACCAAGACCCTCTCGGAGAAGCAAGGATTCGGAAAGGAAGGACAAGTCATCAAGGAGCTACACAAAACGAAGACATCAAGCTCATGTTGGTGAATGGGTATCCGTCTCCGACTCTGACAATGACTCCGAGAGAAGCTATCACTCCGACTTCGAATATACTCAAGATGAAGGCGTTGCCGGTCTAGCACTTGTGTCAACCAACTCCTATGACATATTTGATTCACCAAATGAAGGAATTGGAAGATGCTTCATGGCCAAAGGTCCAAAGGTATCACACCCCGAATATGTTGATTTCAATAGTGATGAAGATGACTTGTTAGGTGATGATGATTTACTTGTTGACAACTATAGTGATGAATACTATGATGAAACGAATGACAATGACAAGGAGAAGATTGAGTCTCTAACTAAAGAACTAAACACTCTTAAGTTAGCTCATGAAACTATCTTAGGAGATCATCGAGAACTTTTAAGGACTCATGAGAAATTACGTTTTGAAAAGATCAACCTTGAGCAAGAGCATGAGTTCTTAAAGGCAATCAATGATGATCTTCGCAAGAAAAGTTCTTCCTACATTGCCAAGCGTTTACTCTTATCCACTTACATGCCTCAGAGTCAAGTCTAGTAACAAGAACAAGAAAGATTCTTCTTCTAGTAGTAACAATAATCATGCTAAATCCAATATTGTTGCTTGTAGTAGTTCTCTTGATTCCACTAATGATTCTCTTAGCCAAGTTACACTTGAGCAAGAAAATAGCTTATTCAAGGGAATTATAGAGAAAGGTGTTTACAAGAGCCTTGTCGGGAGTAAGCAATTCGAGGAAATTGTACGCAAGCAAGGAAGGCACCGGAAGAATCAAGGTATTGGTTTTGAACGAAAGTTCAATGCCAATGGAGTTGAGTGGGAAGAAGATCAATACCCCAAGACGAAGTTTGTTCCTCAACAAGAGAAGTATGATCCTACTTCTTTCAAAGGGACACAAGCTCAAGATGATCTTCCACCACAAGACCACAAGAAAAAAGGCAAGGACAAGCTTCAAGAGGAAATTGATGCATTTGAAGAAGCTCCTAAGGCCTTGGTCAAGTGGGTGCCTAAGACTACATCAAGTTCCACTTCATCAAGTACAACTACAACTCCGAGGATTCCCATCAAGATGGTGTGGATCCTGAAGAAGAAGAACTAGAGAGTTCTTGAGGATGACTCCGCCAACATACTTCACTCTTATCATTTTGGCAAGAATGAGTGCAATCAACCTCCACATCTTGCACTAGTTCAAGGAGTCACAAACCCTCTTGTTGGTAAGACAAGGGACAAGGTAACCTAAAGCTTTCATAGACATCATCTTGTGTGTGCATCACTCTATGTCTATGGATATCCTTGTTTGTTACTTGTGGGACTAACCCATGTAGGTATTGAAAGTGCAACTCACTCCAAAGGATAGCTCCAAATGATCTACATCAACATTAAGCATCCACATCTTCAACATCTACATGAAGTCATCATCGACAAAGCCCAAGGTTAGTTCATCCCTCTTAGGGGGGATCTCACATCTAGGGGGAGCTTTACTCTAACATTTGATTTAAAGCAACTCTAATGGTGTGAACACAACAACTCTTTATGTAAAAGTGGTAACCCCACTTGTGCTTAAACGATGAGTATGACCTATGATCAAATGTTCTCATTTGGCTCCTAAGTCAATATACTCATATATAGATGACCTAGTCATTGCAAATTTCTTGATAGATGCTAGAATTGTTTGTGCATGCTTTGCCACATATTTCATTTGTCATTTTACTGTGTGAGCATGTTGGTTGCATAATTTAATCATTCGAGGACATCCACTTGTTGTTTTGATTGATTGGTTTCCTTTTATTTTAGCCAAGTGGATGGACAAGAATGCCTAAGAACCTTCTCTAGCTATCTATGCTTTTCTCGTCTCAAACTCTATTCATGCTACATCACAAAATTTGATCAAGTCAGATTCGAACCACTCTGTGTGAGGAGCACTCAGAGTCCCCGATTTGTCATAGACTTAAACTTCCAAAACTTCTTTGTGCGTTTCGGTCTGACCGATTCACCCATTTCGGTCATACCGAGATCACTAAGTCGATCTAGGTTTTCAATCTCGGTGCAACCGATTTGAACTTTTCGGTCACACCGACAGGGTCGGGCTATATATACACACGGGCAAAATTTTGGAAATTTTCTCCAAACTCTTTCGCCCGCGCTAAGCCCGCTCTGCCTCCAGGGTCCCCGGATCGTCCTCCTCATTGCCAGTTGCCTCCTGCCGCTGGTCTCTGTCGCCATTTAAACAAGGTATTTCTTACCTTCCTTGTCCTCGAGCTGCTTCTTGACACGCCCGAGCTCTTGCTCGGACTGCTCGAGGTTCTTCTTTAGCATGTCCACTTCCGCAGTCTGTGCGGCGGACGCCAGTAGAGAAGCCTGCATACACATATTGACTCTTTTTTTTAGACACCTGCGAATTTCATTTGATCCTCTATTCGGCTTTTCTTCCCGAACGCCAAACAGAGCATCAGGGGCTACTGTCTATGCGGTAATATTATTTACACATTCTTTACTTACCTCAAAGCCTGTTAAAAGGCTAGCACAAGCTTCAGTCAGTCCGCTCTTGGCGGACTGAACCTTCTGGACCACCGCACTCATAATGGTGCGGTGCTCCTCGTCGATGGAGGCGCCTTGGAGCGCCTCCAATAGATTGTCCAGCGCCTCCAGTTGGACGGGGGTCACCGGCACGGAGGGCTCGCACCTCTTGGAGGGAGGTCACCCACCGGACTATGGAACCTTTGAAGGTTCCGGAGTAGTGTCCGGCCTGGATCCGGACTTGGAGCCCTGGGAGATTTTATCCCCTTCACCCCTGGAGTCCGGGAGGTCGCCTTGCGGCACCTCCAGGACCACCTCCTCCTAGCTTGGAACCTGTTGGGACAACACTTCGGCGTCGTCCGTAGGGCGGGGGGAGGAAGCCATCGGAAGCGAATTCACGTCCGACGAGTCTAGTGAACCGCTCGACGACGCGTCGAGCCGGTCTTTTGGTGGGCTGCATATTCGTATTCGACATAATGGAAAGCTGTGCAATAAAGGAATACTATGAATTACTCTGGTATCCGGATACTTACGATTTCGCCAGGGGCTTGGCCCTGTGCGACCACTCCTCTTCGCCGTTGTCAGCGTCGGTGGAGTAGTCCGGAGGAATGATTTTCCCCTTCTTGGACCCTTCAGCCTCCCCAGTTGGGGCGGCTTCCTTTTCTTCCCTTCCCCCGCTGGGGGGGGGGAGAGGTCTCTTCTTCCTCCTCCTCGTCTTCATGGGAGGAGTGCGTCTTGGAGCCGTTGGATGATGGATCCGACACCTCTTCGCGCCAGGCACTCTTTCGAGTCCCCGCGGCCTTCTTCTTGGCCTTCTTCTCCGGCACCACATAGGGTGCCGGAACCAGCAGCTTCGCCAAACGAGCGTCCGCTGGCCCTTCGGGCAAAGGAGCCGGACATTTGATTTGTCCGGACATCTCCTGCCAATCCTGTCAAAGGTAAGGGAGCTTAGATCCCGCATTGAGTCAAACTATGAAAAACTGATACCCTGTAGAAGGTAAAAATAGCTTACCGCACGAGCGTGACGCTGTGTGCTGAATCCGCGATCCTTGGTAGCAGATGCGGGGGCCTCGGCGCCTTTGAAAAGCACCTTCCAGGCATCTTCCTACGTCGTGTCGAAGAGCCTGCTCAGAGTTCGGTGCTGCGCCGGGTCGAACTCCCACAGGTTGAAAGCCCTTTGTTGACAAGGGAGGATCCGGCGGATGAGCATAACCTGGACTACATTGACAAGCTTGAGCTGCTTGTCCACCAGGGTTTGGACGCATGTTTGGAGTCCGAACAACTCTCCTTTTTTACCCACGACAGGCCCATCTCTTTCCAGGACGTGAGCCGTGTTGGGGGTCCGGATCGGAACTCGGGGGCTGCGACCCACTTAGTGTCGCGCGGCTCGGTGATGTAAAACCACCCTGATTGCCACTCCTTCAGGGTCTCCACAAAGGAGCCCTCGAGCCATAAGATGTTGGGCATCTTGCCCACCATGGCGCCTCCGCACCCCGCCTGGTTGCCGCGCACCACCTTTGGCTTGACATTAAAAGTCTTGAGCCATAGGCCGAAATGGGGGCGGATGCGGAGGAAGGCCTCGCACACGACGATAAATGCCGAGATGTTGAGGGCAAAGTTTGGGGCCAGATCATGGAAATCCAGGCCATAGTAGAACATGAGCCCCCGGACAAATGGGCGGAGAGGGAAACCCAGTCCACGGAGGAAATGGGGGAGGAACACCACCCTCTCATGGGGCCTAGGGGTAGGGATGAGCTACCCCTCTTCGGGAAGCCGATGCGCAATGTCGTTGGACAAGTATCCGGCCTTCCTTAGTCTTTTGATGTGTCCCTCCGTAACGGAGGAGACCATCCACTTGCCTCCCGCTCTGGACATGCCTGGAGAAGGTTGAGGTGGGGAGTGTGGACTTGGGCGCTGGAGCTCGAGTGCGCGAAAATGGATAGGCAAAGGAGGAAGAAGGCGTAGGTGAAAAGGTGGATCCTTATCCCCTTATATGGGTGGACGCGACTATGCATCTCCACCAGCCTGGTAAAACTCGCTTATCTCCCAAGCGCCGTAATCAATGGCGCGGTTGGGCTACCCACGCCCGTATTGATGAGAATCCCGGAATAAGGGGACACGATCTCTGCTTTAACAAGACGTGCCAAGGAAACCACCTCGCATAACACGCTGAGATGGGACAGTAAAATGATTCGAATAAAGGCTTGGCCGTGGTGTGATGTCACACTACGGAATACGTCAGCAGATTAGATTTGTGTAAATATTATTCTCTCTATGGCAATATGTGGAAACTCATTTTGCAGAGCCAGACACTATCTTTGTGTTCAAAATCTTCTATTAAGTACTTGGAGGAGGAACCCGCCTTGCAATGCCGAAGACAATCTGCGTGCCGGACTTGTCGTCATTGAAGCCTGGTTCAGGGGCTACTGAGGGAGTCCTGGATTAGGGGGTGTCCGGATGGCCCGACTATACCTTCAGCCGGACTCCTAGACTATGAAGATGCAAGATTGAAGACTTTGTCCCGTGTCTGGGAGGGACTTTCCTTGACGTGGAAGGCAAGCTTGGTGATACGGATATGTAGATCTCCTACCATTGTAACCGACTCTATGTAACCCTAACCCTATCTGGTGTCTATATTGTTTTAGTCCGTAGGACAACATACAGAACAACAATCATACCATAGGCTAGCTTCTAGGGTTTAGCCTCTCCGATCTCGTGGTAGATCTACTCTTGTACTACCCATATCATCAATATTAATCAATCAGGACGTAGGGTTTTACCTCCATCGAGAGGGCCCGAACCTAGGTAAAACTTCGTGTCCCTCGCCTCCTGTTACCATCCGGCCTAGACGCACAGTTCGGGAGCCCCTACCCGAGATCCGCCGGTTTTGACACCGACAGTGCCCGTGGAGGGGTGGTTGAACAGGACCCCGTGGTGTGGAGGGCTGGATGAATAGTAGACGGTGGAGGGGTGGTTGAACATTAGCCGGTGGAGTAGCGCGCGGTGGAGACTGGATGAACAGGAGCCCGTGGAGGCTGTGGGAGGTCGACGATGGAGATGAACAGTATCCCGTGGAGTCCCATTTTGCGGTACGCCACACCCCTCCCGATGAACAGGACCCCTGTTTCGACAGTAGGAGGTCCGCTTCGTATGTTTTGTGGTATGCCACACCCCTCTCGATCAACACGACCCCCATTTCGACCGTAGGAGGTCTGTTTCCTCTATTTTGCGGTACGCCACACCCCTCCCGATCAACAGGACCCCCGTTTCGACCGTAGGAGGTCCATTTCCTCCGTCCTGCGGTACGCCATGCCTCGTTTCCATCGCCTGTTCCGTCCAAGCCCTCCTGATGAACACGACCACGCATTCAGTTCCGACCCAGCCGGTTAGCTCCCACGCATTCCATTGCCTCCCGATGAACATGACGCATTCCGTTGCCTCCCGATGAATAGGACGCATTCCGTTGCCTCCCCATGAAAATGACGCATTCCGTTGCCTCCCCATGAACACGACGCATTCCGTTGCCTCCCCATGAAAATGACGATGACGATGTTTCTCCGTTCCGACCCAGCCATGTACACGAGCCCTGGCCATACGTATGCGCGAGTAGGCGTTCGAGACCATGCCCGTATCTACACATACATGGCCGTATTTTCTTTCTTGCACCCTGGTCGTTGTACGTCCGTGTACATGCTACGTGCGCGCCTCTACTACGACACGTGCGCGCCTCTACATCAACCAGTATGTACGTACACATTCGCGACCAGAATGACAACGCTACGTATGCTTCGACCAGGTGGGTCCCGACTGTCAGGCTCTTCCTTGCCTGTGAAGATGAAGCTGGTGGGTCCCAGCAGTCAGGGGGACAAATCGTTTTTTTTGCCCGGACGCACTTCCTTGCGTGCGAAGGTGTAGCTGCTGGGTCCCAACAGTCAGGGGGTTGAATCGTTTTTTGTGTGCGGACGCACTTCCTTGCGTGCAAAGGTGTAGCTGGTGGGTCCCAGCAGTCGGGGGACAAATCATTTTTTTTCTGGACGCACTTCCTTGCTTGCGAAGATGTAGCTGGTGGGTCCCGGCAGTCAGGGGGGCAAATCGTTTTTTTCCGGATGCACTTCCTTGCGTGCGAAGATGTAGCTCGTGGGTCCCAGTAGTCAGGGGCGAATCATTTTTTCGCGAAATACGGTGGCCCGTCCGGTGGGTCCCCGTTGTCAGGTGGAGGAATAATTATTTTGCGCGTAATAAGGAGGCACTTCCTTGCGGCTGCCTCGGACCCAGCTGTCAGGCTCTCCACGTACAGTCCATGTCTGATGGAATTCGTTCCTTGACCACGTTGACCACGCCGCGCCGAGAGCACCAGGGCGGTGGACGACGGCGAGGCCTAGGAAGGGGACGACGCGGAGCCGGGGAAGACGCGACAATGGATGCACACACGGAGAGGAGTACGAGGGTTCACTGGTTCGGCTGCGCTGCCGTCGCTGCAGAATAACATGGGGTGTGGGTGAGTGGAGGGATGGCCTGGCCAGCGGTGGGAGTAGTACGGGGCGGTGAGGCCTCCGTGATAGCACAGCTGGCCACAGGAGACAGGAGCAGGCGGCACGACCGGCGCTGCTTTGGGCGGCTGGAGCAAGAAGACCGGAGGTTGCAAAAGCACGACGGCCGTTGGATGGACATCATACGGTCACTGCAGCTAGAATCGTTTATATTGACTAAGTTGACAAAGCCCTTGGTACGTCAACTTAGTAGGCCCACATGTCAGCTTCCGAAACGGTGCGCTCCAGATGTCAAGGGGAGGAATCATTTTTGGGCAGGTGAAGCTAGAATATCCGAGATTGAAGAAGAAGCACGGCATCCGTTGGATGGACATCCAACGGCCACTGCTGCTAGAACCGTGTGTTGACTATAACTTGACAAAGCCTTGCATACGCGTCAACTCTGTTTTTTTAGGGGACCCGTCAGCTTAGTAAGGCCAGAAGTGTGTGGCAGAGAACTTATAGCCCATTTGAGATTTGTAAGAATGGGTAGCCCATTTTTGAATTCTAATGGAATTTACTACAGCCCCTTTACAGTTTGTTAAAAGTACAACCCATTTCAACCAACCGTTCAAAACAGAATTCAATAAAATTTCCCACATTTTGATGGGATCCGGAATATTTTTTCCTGAAATTTCTAGTCAGATTAAATACAATTTCAATATAAATTTATATTACTTAAAAATCCAACAAAACATTGCGCTCGCAACAATTAATGAAATTAAAATTCTCAATATCCAAAAATAATATTTTATAAAGTAATCACGTGTTTGGTGCATTTTTTATAGTTACTGCCCAGTTTTTATAATTACATTCCATTTATTATTTCTTAAAGCCCATTTTCTTGTTAAGCCTAATGCATCCCCCCTAGGAAATATTTGCAGCCCAGCTGGGCGGAGAATAACAACTTGACCTTGCCTGGGTATTCCTAAAAAAAATTATAGCTGGACTAGCCATTTTCAACTTGAAAAAAATTAATATCTGGGCTGGATATCTGGCCTAGGCTAGGCGGGCCACATCCCTCCCAATTAATACCTGCAGCTATGTTTTCGTTGTTGTTCAGAGGAGAAAAATTAATATTTGGGCTAAACATCGAAAAACTCTCTGGTGCTCACACCTCAAAAACACAAATACTGCTCGAGCTGCTTGGTCCCAGCTGTCGGCCGCTTCTTGTGCAATTCTCTCGTTTATTGACTACTCCCTCCTTTCCGGTTTATAAGGCTCAATTCAAAAATCTCACCAACCAAGGTAGATGATGAGTGGTGGAATACTTTTTGTAGTTTGCAAAAGCACCCAATTAATGCTGTTGTTTTCCACACAAAAATATGTTTAAGATTGCATTAATTGCAATGCATGCATGCATAAAGTGCATGCATTGGTCAGTTTTCTCTTAATACTTGCATGCAATGATTTAATGCACCTTGAAGTCTGAACATGTGATGGGGAACAACCAAATCGAGCCTTATAAAATGGAAAAGCTAAAATTTTAAGATAAGCCCTATAAACTTGAAAGGAGGGAGTACTACATAGGTTGACAATGGTGTGGGACCGTGATGTCAGGAACCAGGAGGAACCAAAATAAATTATATATATATATATAATAAGGAGGCACTTGCGTACGTGAGGCTATGGACCTGGTGGGTCCCCATTGTCATCCTCTCCAAGTAAAGTCATCTCCTCGCCCGCGCGCGCTTTCTGCCCGAAACAGTCAGTGTCGCCTGCCCCGCTTCCCGGTGCAGGCGATTGCTCCGCCTTCAAATGACACAAGTGCCATCCGTCCGCCCATCTTCTGCCCACATTAATGATACGCGGTTGCCGAGGCGGCTACTCCGGTGCCACACGTCCGTCCCTCCGCTCGCCCACCATTGCGATATAAACTGCTGCGCCGGTCATAGCCGCAGTCATCCGCATCTGTTCCCTTTCTCCTGTCCACACCACTACTGCCCACCATGTCTTCCTCGCGCTCCAGCGCTCTTCAGGACGGGCAGATGACGGACCACAAGGAGATGGTAGCCATTGCTGCCGACCGGCTGGCCGGCAGGCAGGCGGAGGATGACGACGTCCCAATGGAGAACATGGTAGTCGACGATCCGGCGCCAACCCCCTCCTCCGCGCCATCCTCGCCGGTGCATTGCACCATGACCATCGGCGAGGCCCATGCCCAATATATGGACAGGGTGAGGCAGATGCGTGAGGAGTAGTTCAGGGAGGCGCAGGCCGCCGCCGCCTACAACCACCATCTCCTCCAGGAGCACCTGCAGGCGGAGGAGCAGATCGCCGCGGAGCGGGCGGAGCAGGAGGCACTGCTCGACTCATACTGCTCCGCCTGCAAGGGCCGCCTTGAGCACTGGCGGTACCGCATGAAGGCGGCGGAGGCTGCGGTCGCCTACAAAGAGGCTAGCAAAGAGGGCGATGAAGCGGGCGAGGCGCTGTTTGGCGAGACCAAGGACGAGGCAGAGGACAATGCCGGCTCCGACGAGTCCCTGCTCCGCTGGCGTCGACGAGGCCCTGCTCCGCCGAGGCCCCGCGGCGCCAAAAATGAGGCAGAGGACACCGTCGGCTCCGCCGAGGCCCCACCCCGCTAGCAACGAGGCAGAGGACATCGCCGGCTCAGCTGAGGCCCCACCCTGTCGGCAACGTGGGGGAGGATTTCCATCGCTCTGCTGAGGCGCCGCCCACCGGCAACGAGACAGAGGACATCGCCGGCTTCGCCGAGGCCCCGCCCCGCTGCCAATGAGGCCGCGCCACACAGAAAACGAGGAAGAGTAGAACACGGTAGGTCGCCGCCACTCGGGTCCAAGTAAGGCCACCGCTGCTACCCTCCGGTTGAAGCCAAGCTAGGCGGGTTGACCATTGACGGCCGGTTAGCTTCTTGGTGGCGACGTGTTGTCGGAGAGCTGCACTGAAGAAGAACGCTGCTTCTACTTAACTGTTGGTGCAGTTGGCTGACTGACACGTGGGCCCAACAGGCCACATGTCAGTTATGCACCTGCACCTACAGTTAAGTCACTGAAGTTTCTGTTTGGCTCAGCGGGACACATGTGGGTAGCTTTGGTTAATTAATTATACCTCCAGCGCTCCCCTTTTTAGTTGAAGAATGTATGAAATGTAATGAAATCCGGCATGTTTATATGAAATCCGACCGTGTATGAATGAATTTATTTCGATTAGTTCAAATTCATGTATCACTGGCATTGGATGAACATGCAAAACAATACGTACTAGCATTATTCCCAGGGTGATCACCTCGTTTGCAGCAGTTTCACATGTACTCCCTCCGGTCCTTTCTAGTCTGCATACAAGTTTTGTCTGCAGTCAAAGTATATCTACTTTGACCAATCTTATACAAAAAAGTATGCACTTTCACAATGTGCGAAGTAAAAAGGAATAGAAGGAGTACAAAGAGTTTGAGCAGCTTTTTAGCGTTTCTGTACATTGCAATCAAACACACAGGCCTGGCAATTCATAGAGAACATTCAAAACAATCGATGATTATGCATCTCGGCGACTCACATGTCAGAGGCAATATTTACTTCACAACTAAAGAATAAAGAAAAAATTGATCAACGCTGCTGACAGCAAAGGGCGTCCCATTCGAAAATATCAAACGCATGTCTTGCTAAAATCAATGCGCAAAATTTGACAAGGTTGTCCCATTCCAAAATATCAAATGCCTACGATTGTGGAATGGGCAGGGTTTGCCATCAGTTCGGACATTGACATGGCACCTCGTGCTAAATAAACCAACTGTTCTTTTTGTGCAGTTCCTCCAAAATCAACCAAATTCGCGCGTAGCTTGTATGATTTCGCCCTTATATGTTGCAACGCCTTGAACTTATCGGCACCTCCTTTCTAGTGGTGGAAATGAATGATTCGATGTATTCATGAACATTTTGTGCAGTTCCCATTGAAATCAAGCTGAGCACCCCTGTTTGCACAAATACAAAAAAGTGATTAGTATAAAGCAAACTATACTATGAATTGACAGTTTCAACAGGCACATACATGGTTCATGTAGAGCACACTTTTAGAAAAATGGAACTCACTAGAAAGAATCCTGGAACAACATTGTACTCGCGCATGACAGCAAAAAAATGGAGATTTGTCAGTCCTTCTGAGCTGAAGTTAGTTTGGTCTTGTGGAGAGTATTGTAACCATCCTTCAACTGCTCCTTTTGATGAAAAGATAGACAGGGCTTCTTCATCCTGGCATAATCGGAACTAGTCACTTCACGTACTCCATATTCTTCTTCAGAGGAAGATGATCCTATTGTGCAAAGACAAGAGGACTACTAAATGCTAGCATCCCTGTTTGCTCGAAAAAAGGAAAGGAAATATTTAAAACAGCAGAGATGAAGCACTTCTCAAGGGCAATACCACTTTTTCATGACAGTATCTAAACAGTAGCACAACACCAATAGAGATGACAAAGCTCAATCATATGGATGAAATCAATGGGCGAGTACCAACCTTTGTCAGGAGGCTTATTGTGTAGAGCATACAGATGAAGCACTTCTCCGGAACCATCTGTTGCTATCTACGGTGGTGGCCATGCTTACTATATACTCCTCGATTAGTTTAATGTTTCCAACATCTTCTTGTGCAGTTCCACTAAAATATATGGTATCTTCAAAGAAGATCCCTGTTTGCACAAGTAGAGATAATTACATATTACATTAAGAGTGGCATCAAATCACTGGAAAAACAATTGCTCGTTCCAGCCATAGCAATAAATTAAGATGCAAAACTATATCATTACTTGTGTCATCACAGTTCCAGTGCTTCATTACAGCACCGGGAGTTGATTTTTTTTCTTCCGCTTGTTCTTCCCCTTCATCACTTCGTTCAATAACAGACAAGCTTCGCCTTCAATGTAAGATTTGGCATGTCAATTAGGGAGCACAAGTATAGTACTAAACTTAATTTTCTGATGAAAGTGGCAAAATACAGGCCAGCAGTTGTGAAATATCCTTATCTTACCTCAATGGGATATTACGATGCACATACAGATTGGAAGTCTTGTCTCCATTTGTGCAGTTCACTAAAATCAAGCAACGTTATCGTACAAGTAGCACAACATATGAAAGCACACTGCAGAATCATGTGAAAGAAGGCTAGTACTGACCTCTCATGATGCGGAATTCAAACAACTCACAAGAAGAAGATCTGAACCAAATTCGCCTTAACGGATAGGAAGTAAGATCTCCTCTTGTGCAGTTCCACTAAGATTAAGCAATCAAGCAACGTTGTCGATGTGACATTTTGGTTGAACTACACAAAACACTCTTAAAACAAAAGTGTTTTGTGCAGTGCAACAAAAGGTCTCAATGGCAACGAGGTGAAGTAGATAACCCTGTGTACATAGAGGTGCAAAGGAAACAATTAGTGGTCAATAAAGGTGGATGACACAGAAGCCAACAAAAAGAATCATCTACCTTATCTAAATGGGAAAGAAAGCAAGACAGTAGCATTTCTCAAACAGTGGCATTGATTAATATTAACATAGAGATTATATTAACAATAAAATTCGTTAAACATGTAATTTGCTTTTAACTGTGGCATTGCATCAATTTTCCAACGGCATTATTAGAGGGTGTTTGTTTACAGGGACATTTTGGTGTAGGGACTAGAAAACTCCATGTCAGTCCCATCTAAACCAAACAGGAGGGACTTTTAGGGACTAAAAGTGGGCATTTGGGACTAAAGAAAGAAGACCCTAAGGGAGTCTTTTTGGGACTTTTTCCAACAGTTGCCCCTGCCACGCATCGCACCTTGTCTCTATTAGTTCATTACTAGGGGTAACATGGTCTTTTAGCATGTCATTTAATAACCTCTAGTCCATGTTCAGTCCCTGGAACCAAGCAGGTATGGACTAGGGAATTTTTAACCAAACATGGCCTTAGATTAACAACAGCTAATGAGTTGCACGGGACAGTGGACGCACCAGAACCATGTGCATCTACCGATGTACTGTGGTCATGCACAGTCTGTTGCAACAAAGAACAAACAACCAAGGAGCATATTTGTATTGGTCCCAGTTTTGTTATCTTTAGACACCTTTCCCTATGTGAGCGCAGCAAATCTAGTCCTGCTCAAACTCTACAGCCTTGTCCCTTCCTTTCCTTTTTGAACTAGTACTTTCACCCCTTCCTTTCTCTTTGAACCACGTCCTAGATTTATTATGCGATACAACTTTCCCCACTACTTTCCCCCATTCCTTTCCTCTTTGAACCACCTAGATTCATGCTATACAACTTTCCCCCTTCATTTCCTCCTTGAACCACGTCCTGGATTCATGCTATATACAAATTTTCCCACTACTTTCCCCCACTCCTTTCCTCTTCGAACCACGTGCTAGATTCATGGTATATATGCATCTAGAGCAATGCATGTGGAGTAAGTAAATTATACCTTAAGGTTCTGGGGGCGTGGTTCGGTGGGCGACGGGACGGTGGCGAAGAAGAAGGGGTCAGAGGCCCTCCCGCGCCGCCGCTGGGTGGAAAGTGAACAGTTGTGCCGGTAGTCCCTCACCGACGGCGACAACGTTAAGTCTCCTTCCCTTCCCGGTGGACGGATCCTGCTAGCTCTTTGAGTAGCAGTGAGGGGAGAGAGAGGCCAACGAAGTCTTGTTTAGATCTGGAGAGGGCGAGAGAGTGTGAAGAGAGCAACTACAAGCGCTGAGGCTCCAGCGTGTATATATATACTGGAGAGAGAGTGTGAAGTGTGCAAACCCTAGAAAACATTTTGACCAGTCAAAGAATCCTCCTGGCACAAATTATGCTCAAGTGTAGTTATCGAACCCGAGACCTCAAGTTTGATGAGCGAATAGGCTAACCAGCTACACAACCCTCCCATTATGTTCAACGAGAAGGAAATAACCTTTTATACATTCCTGCATTCGTGTGACAAGCATGCCGTGTTTTTTGTGTGTGTGGGAGTCATTGGGATTTCAATCATAATCGTGTCATGTTGCTTTTTGGTGGTAAGACTATCCACAGTGGTGCAGAAATAATGCAGCCTTAGCCACCTTACCTCTCTCCACGTAGTACGTTGGGTCCCACCAGTCAGAGGGTGAAACAAACAAATTAATAAGAAAAATTAAAAGCGCCATCGGTGTTTCTTACCTCACACATCTTGCTACTGCTCGGGAACACTATCCAATTGATCCCTCTGTTCGCTCACGTACTATTTTAAGTGAATCCTTATTATAACATGCACACAAATTTTGGGCACTTGTAGTTGACTTAAGTCAGTGTGCCACCGTATCTCGTATACTTACTACTCCCTCCGTCTAGGTGTAATAAGTCACGTTAGAAGGTGCAACGGGACCAAGGTGTGTGTGTGTGTGTGTGTGTGTGTGTGTGTGTGTGTGTGTGTGTTTAACAACATGTGTGTGTTAGAGAGAGCAACAGATCGACCTACTCCTACAGAGAGATGTTGTGTAGTGTACGATTTTAGCCGCGAGAGTCAATGCATCCTCTCGTTTCCGGGCGTGTCTGGTAGGGACATGCGGACATCTGCCACGCCCGCTCCTGACCAGCCTGGCCCACCCAAAGCCCCCCCATCGCCCGCGCGCGCTTCCCGCCCAAAACGGTCAGCGCCGCTCCAAAGAATCGGTGACACATTCATGCCCAGGCAGAGCGGACGCGGCCTCTCACGGGTGCAAGAGTGATGGTTGCTTCGTCCGTCCAACTTACTGCTGGGTCTATGTGATTTGACGGCTCATTGGTCTTTATTACTAAGGTGCACTAGTGCAGAACCGGGCAATAGCACCGGTTCGTAAGGCCCTTTAGTGCTGGTTTGGTAACCGGTGCTAAAGTGTAGGCACTAAAGGCCCCCCCTTTAGTACCGGTTCAGCACGAACCGGTGCTAAAGGGCAACCACATGGCACGAGCTAGCTTCGGGGGCAGGGAGCCCTATAGTACCGGTTGGTGTCACCAACCGGTATTAAAAGGTTGGGGGGGTTTGGGTTTATGATTTATTTTTCATTTAATTTTGTGTTTTCCATTTAATTATTTTTCATTTGTTGGTATTTCACGATACTACATATTGTACACGTTATGCATATATATATATATATATATATATATATATATATATAAATAGAATTTCTAGTAGAACCGATCATAATATATATCATTGAATGTCTCAAAACCACCATTAATTAATTCACACATATATACACACATAATATATACACAATTTCTCCTAATTGGTGCCTCTGGAGCCAGTGGCATTAGCCTAGCTAATTGGTGCCTTCGGAGCACGATAACAATTGGAAGTGGTTCATGGGGGCGGTAGAGGGTAATAGTATTCTCCTTTGGGATCTATGACCTGGTCGAGCAAAAATCCCGCTATTTCCTCTTGAATTGCTTCTATGCGGTCCTGTGCTAGGAGCTTGTCCCGAACCTCTTTGAACTGTTAAGGACATCAATATTCATGTGTATTAGTTGTGTGACTAGATATCGATAATGGTGTAAAAATTGTGAATAGTGTTCTGACAATCGATATCGTACCCATTCCTGTCTTTGAGATCTGCTCCTTTCGAACACCATCATGCGAATGTTCTCGCAAACGTAGTATGCACATAGATCATTCCCCGACGCCTGCTTCAGGGCCTTTACGAGAATGGAATTTGATCAGATAATAATTAATCAAGCATGATAATTAAAGAGATGGCAGCTAGCTAGTACTACTTAATTACTTACATTGGGTTGATACCATTTCAGATTTTCTTTCCATGGGCCTGGAGTGGCCCTGATGAACTTTTCTCAAGCCCTGCCCGCCGACAAAGAAAATGAATAAATGGGTTATTAAATAGTTGTTATCAGGAAATGACGAACTAATTAAATAGGCCGAGATAGTTAATAATGATTGAAATTACCTGTTGACTATCCCCTTCACGATGGTGTAGTCACTTTCTTTCTTAAGTAGTGGGTCTAGTACTTCAACTGTTCCTTCATCAACTTTAATGATTAACAAGATCCAGTGAAATCTGCATGCACACACGTTTGCATGTCTTAATTAAGCGGGCATATGTAAGCAAAAACATGTAGCTAGCTAGTAGGGAAAAACAGAATTTGTAGTACAAAGACAATGTGACTCACTGTAAGTTGTAAGGAAGTAGTATATCTTCATTGTATTTGAGTTCCTTGAATAACTGTAGCATGCTTTCCTCTACACTTTTTTCGTGATATGGATCTATTTTCCATGTGTATTCATTAATGGTATTTGGGTCAACGAACCCAATGCCATAGCGTCCACCTTTTTTCATTTCATAAATCTTCATCCTGCATAATACCACAGAAAAGAATATAGTGAGGATAATTACAGGTAATGATTGATCAAAATGATCACTATAGCTAGCTTGAGACTTAAATTATAGAAAGAAATCACTTACAGACAATAGCAACTGACGATAGATTTGTCGAGTGCGTCTTGATTGTATAGCTGAAATAGTTCTGAATACTCAACGATCACAACTTTCTCATGGTAGTAATGATCCTTGTTGACATTCACCATGAGGGACTCTCGATTGGAAATCTTGGTAATGTCCATGTACCATTGATGCAATTCATACATTCTCGTTGGGAGCTTATGGACCTCCTCTGGCTCGACCAAAGGTTGGCCCCGGGCATATTTCCGTTTTATTTCCTCCTCTCTAGTTGGAGACATGGGCTCGATATCGAGGAGTTGTCCAATAGTGATCCCGATCGATTCAGCCTGCGCAATATGCTCCTCGGTTATTACCACATCGCCCACCCCGGGAACGTTAACGGTTTGCCCACAATAATATTGGGCGCGCCTACTCTCATGTGTTGTTGGCACAACAAGCGGGGGGATTGATTGCGCCGCCTGTTCTCCCAGCTGGGGAACGGTTTTACCGCTCCTTTTGCCAGCTGATTTGCTCGAGCTCGAGCTCGCCTCTTTCTGTAGATGTGCTCGATTTAACTTCTTGATGTGGCGCTCATAGTCTGTGTCAACAGGCTTGGGAGCTGGTGCTCTAGCCATACGAATGAAGTGGTCAATCTTTTCCACAGGGCTTTTCGATGCAAAATGGGCTTCCACCTCGGCCTTCGATATGGCTACATTTTCCTCCTCGGACTTGTCGTAAGGCCTCTGCGGAAGAGGCGCGACGCTTGGACCATATTGAAATCGCTTGCCTCCGCCTGTACCTCCAGTACTACCTCGACTTGTACCTCTACGCACCATAGCTGAGGCGGCTCTCTTCCGTGATTGCTGAGGAGGCGAAGACGGCTGACGTGGCTGAGTTGGAGGAGGAGGAGTGGCCTGAAGCTGTGCCGGACTTGGAGGAGGAGTGGCCTGAAGCTGTGCCAGACTTGGAGGAGGAGTGGCCTGACGCTTTGCCGGACTTGGAGGAGGATGAGTGGCCTGAAGCTGTGCCGGACTTGGAGGAGGAGTGGCCTGACGCGTTGGTGGACTTGGAGGAGCGGGAGTCTGCTCACTCGGTGGCGGACTGCGACGAGGAGTCGGATGACGCGGTGTCGGTGGCCTTCGAAAGATGATGCAATCCTTTCTCCATAAGATGATACGATGGTTGGCCTCTCCTACTGTGTGCTCATCGTCACCTCCAGGAATGTCAAGCTCTAGCCCCGAATATTGGTCCACCACCTCATCAACCAAGACACGAGCATAGCCCGCTGGAATCGGGTTGCAATGGAAGGTTGCCTCAGGGGGATTTGTAAAAGCAAGGGCATCCGCCACCTTCATGGATATGTTCTTCATTTTGAAGTGTAGCTCGCAGTTAGTGTTCTCCATGATGTCATCCACTGGGTAGCTATCCAGCAATGCATCACCCGGGGTGGAACCCATGCTGCTTCTTGGCATGGATGGGATGGTGCTATCCAATGGTGGATCATCCGCTAGCTGCTGAGACCCCCTTTGTTGGCTAAGTGAGTCGATCTGCTCTTGCTGCTGCTGGAATTTGACTGCCAAGTCCGTGTGCGCTGATTCTAGGCCTTGAAGGCGTTCATAGTCTAGCTTCCTATGCTCCTCCTCCATCTTCCTCTTATTCTCCTCCGCAATCTTCTTTCTCGCATGGGTTCTGTAGTCGGCGTTCCAGTCCAAAAACCCCTCATACCATGGAATAGCGCCCATGCCTCGTGTTCTTCCCGGGTGTTCAGGATTTCCCAGGGCACGCATAAGCTCTTCGTTTTCTCTGCTGGGCTCGAACAACCCCGATCGAGCCTCTTCTATTGCAACAAGTAGCTTATCTTCGGCTCCGTCCAGACATGCCTTCTTTGAAACTTTGCCTGTCTTCGGGTCCAACTCCCCCCCATGGGCATAGAACCAAGTCCTGCACCTGGGGGGCCAGCTCAATGTTTCTAGAGTGCCACCTGCATCCAACATCTCTTTCTCAGACTTATCCCACTTAGGCATTCCCACCGCATAGCCACCTGGCCCCAGCTTATGGAACTTATCCTTTTTTGCGGCATTGGCCTTGTTTATTCTCGACCGTTCCTTAGATAATTCCGAATCCTTGAATTTCACGAAATCGTCCCAATGAGCACTTTTCTTCTCTAGTGTTCCCTCGAATACTGTAGTCTTCCTTCCTCCGTTGACGTACTTGGCCCATTCACGAATCTTGTGGTTCTTGAATGCAACCGCCATCTTCCTAAGAGCAGCGTCCTTGACTTTCTCCACATCTGCATCTGTGAAATGATCTGGTAGGGTGAAATGTTCCATGAGCGTTTCCCAAAGCAGAAGTTTTTGTCTGTCATCGACAAAAGTAACTCCTGGACATGGCTTTGCTGGCTCTCTCCATTCTTGAAGGGAGATCGGGAGTTGGTCCTTCACAAGAACTCCGCACTGACGAATGAACTTGTCTGCAATCTTCTTAGGCGCTAATGGTTCCCCATTAGGTCTGATGGCCTCGATATTGTACTTTACACCCTCCTTCAACTTTTTGTTTGGGCCACGTTTCCTGTTGCCTGAAGATTTGCTCGATCCGGATGGCTGAAAGAAGAAAGATCGATTCGTTAATATATCTTCAAGTCATTTAAAACATGTGATGATCACCAGATGCCTGCTTATATAAATATATATACCTCACCGGTCTTTGTTGTTTCAAGATCAACATTTTCTTCGTCATGTTCATAGCTCACGACTTCATCAATTCGGTCGTCGCGATCGAATATCATATCACCCTCCCCGGTGTTGTTTAGATATTCGGAGCCGTCATAATCTTCTTCATTCTAATCATCATCTGGCCCGCGAGGATTGCGTATGATATTGAGCAGGGCCTCTTCTCCCTCTTTGCCGGTATTGTCCGCCATAGGTTTTGTTTAACTAATCCAAAAGAAATATATTCAAATTACAATGCATGGATGCAATCAATTAATAAGGAAAACTGAATCAATCATAGTACATAATAAGCATCATCGAATATAATCTCGAATACGTCGTCTCGAATAATAGATATAATCTCGAATACATCATCTCGAATAATAGATATAATCTCGAATACATCGTCTCGAATAATAGATATAATATCGAATACATCACTAGCTAGCTAGCTAGCAAGCTAATAAAGATCGAATACCACAGAGTAATCTAGGCCACTCGCGGTTCCTGAGGTGCGGGCGGTGGACACCCAAAGAGAAGGAACCATCACTAGATCATAGCTCAAGTGATCTCCCGAAAGAACATGCCAGGTATTGGAGAACCTGACGTCCATAGCAGCCATTTAGTGATGGACGTGCTCGTCCTCCTCCCTGACACGGCGACGTACCACCTCCGGCAGGGCCAGCTCCCTCCGCACCGAAAGTGGCCCACGCGAATGCCACCAAAGGAGATGAGGGTCGACGACGGGACTCGGGGCCGGGTTCCTCACCAAGCGTCGCGCCCCTGAAGGTAGCACCTCCCAGTGTCAGCCCGGCGGAGCCCAGTTCCGGACATGGGTCCTCTGAAGCAGGACGTCGTCGCGAACGGGTCGACGGCGAGGATGCGGGCCGGGCATCGTCGACAACAAATACTATATGCCGCAAAAGTAAACTAACATTTTTTAAATGATGGATTGTGATTTCATATATGCAAATTCTAAATTTTATAACTAAACTAACATTTCTAATATTTCTATAACTAAAACTAACATTTCTAATAATTCTATAACTAAAAAACATTTCTATATAACTAACATTTCTAATATTTCTATATAACTAACATTTCTATATAACTAACATTTCTATAACTAAAACTAACATTTCTAATAATTCTACAACTAAAAAACAGAAAGATTGCTAACAATTCTATAACAATGTGTGTGTGTGTATGTGTGTGTGTGGTTGGCGGCCGGGGCACAGCTCACCGACGAGGCGCGACGACGGTGGGCGGCAACGGGGACGGGGACGGAGACGGAGACGGGGCGGCGACGACGGGGACGGGGATGGGCCGGGCGGGGACGACGTATGGGAGTACGGGCCGGGCGGGAACGACGGGAGGACGGGGCGGGGCACGGCGACAGGGACGACGGCGACGGGGACGGCGACGGCGACGGACGGCGACGGACAGCGACGGGGGCGGCGACGAGGGGCGGCGGCGACGGGGCAGAGGAGAAAGAAGCAGGGAGAGATGAGAAACTGACAATTTTTTTGAAGTGTTTTCTTATATAGAACAACCTTTAGTACCGGTTGGAGCCACCAACCGGTACTAAAGGTCGGTTTTGGCCAGGCCAAGCGGCGGGAACGGCACCCTTTTAGTACCGAGTGGTGGCTCCAACCGGTACTAAAGACCCCCCCCCCTTTAGTACCGGTTGGAGCCACGACCCGGTACTAAAGGGTGTGCGCTGCCAGGCGAGGGGCGGAAAAGTTTAGTCCCACCTTGCTAACCGAGGGGCACTCACACCTGCTTATAAGCCCCGCCGTCGCTGCTGTCTCGAGCTCCTCTCTTAAGCAGGCCTTCTGGGCCTACCTCTTCTGCGATGCCCTGTTGGGCCTACTGGGCTAGCGGGCCTGCATCCTGGCCCAACTAGAATTTGGGTTTCTAGTCGTATGCAGGCCGCTGTGGCCCAGTAGGTGGGCTTTTTTCTTCTTATTTTTTTACTTTATTTATTTTTGTTTTATTTATTTTAGAGTTGTTTTTTGCTGTATTTAGAGTTTGTTTGTGAATATTTTTGCTTTAGGTACAAAAAATTACAAACTTTCTGTTAGTACCAGTAGTTTACAAATTTGAATAGTTTAAATTTTGAATTATTTGAAATTTGTGTGAATCACTAGTTTGTCAATAACTTAACTTTGAAAATAGATTTTTCAGTGATTATTTTTTCTTATGTTTAATATTAGTGTGTTTTATCATTATATTCAATTTGGTAATGCTTAGGTTATTTAAAAAATGAAATGCCTTTGTAACGGATGAGTTTTCGTCCGAAACCCTGATACTTCGAAAGAGATTGTCCATTTTGTACACGAAGTGCATCCAGTTTTTGCGGTAACCCTCTCTACTTTTTTGCACATGCTATGTGGGTGAAATTATGATATCATGCCAGCTTTCAACCTTTTCTGAGTTCATTTGAAATGCTTTTCAATTTCAGGGTCATTTAGCTGAAAAAATCAGTAAATGCATGAAAGAATTTGCTTGCACATAAAATTTCTTCGCGTTTCAAATGCCAAAACACATAACTAGCTACCCTAACTATTACAGAGATTCCCTCCTGGGTGTGAAACACAGAAGAAAGTGATGATAGTGAAGCCGATCACATCCCAGATCTTTGGGTGTGAAACTTTTTCTTCGCGTGTGTCCCTTTGCGCCATAGCCATGGAAAATCTTCATCATTTAACTAGATGCTCGGGTCAATATTCACTGTGAATGGAGCAATTTCATCAAACTTTTCATAATCTCCTGACATGTCTGTCTTGTCATCCACTCCCACGATGTTTCTCTTCCCAGAAAGAACTATGTGCCACTTTCGCTAATCATACGATGCATTCGCTTCCTTATCTTTTCTTTTTCTCGGCTTGGTAGACATGTCCTTCACATAGAAAACCTGTGCCACATCATTGGCTAGGACGAATGGTTCGTCTACATAAGCAAGATTGTTGAGATCCACTGTTGACATTCCGTACTTCGGGTCTTCCGTTACCCCGCCTCGTGTCATATTGACCCATTTGCACGGAAACAAAGGGACCTTCAAACCACGTCGATAGTCAAGTTCCCATATGTCCTGTATATAACCATATATGTTTCCTTTCCCGTCTTGGTTTCTACATCAAAGCGGATACCACTGTTTTGGTTGGTGCTCTTCTTATCTTGGGCGATCGTGTAAAATGTATTACCATTTATCTCATACCCTTTGAAAGTCATTATATTCGAAGATGGTAACTGGGGCAGCAAGTACATGTCATCTTCAATAGAGGCGTCATGCATGGTATGTGTCTGCAACCAGCTGGCGAAACTCCTGGTTTGTTCACATGTAATCCAGTCATCAGACCGCTCCGGGTGTTTGGAGCATAGCAAATTATTGTGTTCATCCATATATGAAGCCACCAAGGCGGAATTCTGTAGAACTGTGTAGTGTGCTTCAGTGAGAGAATGTCCGTCCATACATATTATTTGTTCCCCTCCTAGCGTGCCTTTTCCATCCAGTCTGCCCTTATGCCGCGATTCAGGAACACCAATCGGCTTAAGGTCAGGAATAAAGTCAATACAAAACTCAATGACCTCCTCATTTTCATGGCCCTTGGAGATGCTTCCTTCTGGCCTAGCACGATTATGAACATATTTCTTTAAGACTCCCATGAACCTATCAAAGGGGAACATATTGTGTAGAAATACAGGACCCAAAACGTTAATCTCTTCACATAGGTGAACTAGGACGTGCGTCATGATGTTGAAGAAGGATGGTGGGAACACCATCTCGAAACTAACAAGACATTGCACCAAATCATTCTCTAACCCTGGTATGATTTCTGGATCCATTACCTTCTGAGAGATTGCATTGAGGAATGCACATAGCTTCACAATGGCTAATCGAACATTTTCCGGTAGAAGCCCCTCAATGCAACCGGAAGCAGTTGCTTCATAATCACGTAGCAGTCATGAGATTTTAGGTTCTGGAACCTTTTTCTCTGCCATGTTTATTATTCCCTTTATATTCGACGAGAAGCCAGACGGTACCTTAATACTGAGTAGGCATTCAAAGAAGATTTCCTTCTCTTCTTTCGTCAGAGCGTAGCTTGCATGACCCTGATGAATGCTGTCTTTTCCGTGCATACGTTGCTGGTCCTCCCGTGCCTCAGGTGTATCTTTTGTCTTCCCATACACGCCCAAGAAGCCAGGCAGGGCCAGACAAAGATTCTTCGTCACGTGCATCACGTCAATTGCAGAGCGGACCTCTAGGTCTTTCCAATAGGGCAGGTCCCAAAATATATATTTCTTCTTCGACATGGGTGTGCGTCCGTCAGCGTCATTCGGAACAGGTTGTCCACCAGGACCCTTTCCAAAGACCACCTTCAAATCCTTGACCATATCATGTACATCAGCACCAGTACGGTGGCGAGGCTTCGTCCGGTGATCTGCCTCACCTTTGAAATGCTTGCCTTTCTTTCTTATGGGCTGCCTGCTCGGAAGAAATTGACGATGTCCCATGTACACATTCTTCTTACAATTAGCCAAATATATACTGTCGGTATCGTCCAAACAGTGCGTGCATGCGCGGTATCCCTTGTTTGTCTGTCCTGAAAGGTTACTGAGAGCAGGCCAATCATTGATGGTCATGAACAGCAACGCCTTTAGGTCAAATTCTTCCCCCATGTGCTCATCCCACGCACGTACACCTGTTCCATTCCACAGTTGTAAGAGTTCTTCAACTAATGGCCTTAGGTACACATCAATGTCGTTGCCGGGTTGCTTAGGGCCTTGGATGAGCACTGGCATCATAATGAACTTCCGCTTCATGCACAACCAAGGAGGAAGGTTTTACAAACATAGAGTCACAGGCCAGGTGCTATGGTTGCTGCTCTGCTCCCCAAAAGGATTAATGCCATCTGCTCTTAGACCAAACCATACGTTCTTTGCATCATCTGCAAAGTCCTTCCCATACTTTCTTTTGATTTTTCTCCACTACGACCCATCAGCGGGTACTCTCAACTTTCCGTCTTTCTTACGGTCTTCTCTGTGCCATCGCATCGCCTTGGCATGCTCTTTGTTTTGGAAAAAACGTTTCAACCGTGGTATTATAGGAGCATACCACATCACCTTGGCAGGAATCTTCTTCTTGGGGCGCTCGCCCTCGACATCACCAGGGTCATCGCGGCTGATCTTATAGCGCAATGCACCGCATACTTGGCAAGCGTTCAAATCCTCGTACTCACCGCGGTAGAGGATGCAATCATTAGGGCATGCATGTATCTTCTGCACCTCTAACCCTAGAGGGCAGACAGCCTTCTTTGCTTCGTACATACTCTCGGGCAATTTGTTGTCCTTTGGAAGCATATTCTTTATCATTACCAGCAACTTTCCAAATCCCTTGTCAGATACACCATTCTCTGCCTTCCATTGTAGCAATTCCAGTGTGGTGCCCAGCTTTTTCTTTTCACCTACGCAATTCGGGTACAACAATTTTTTGTGATCCTCTAACATACGCTGCAACTTCTTCCTCTCCAAATCACTTGCGCAATTTCTCTTTGCATCGTCAATGGCCCGACCTAGATCATCAATGGGCTCATCTGATGCCTCTTCTTCAGCTTCTTCCCGCATTGCCGGCTCAGCTTCTTCCCGCATTACCGGCTCAGCTTCTTCCCTCATTGTTGTATCATCGTATTCAGGGAACCCATGGCCAGGATAGCTGTTGCCATCCTCTTCTTCTTCATTGTCTTCCATCATAACCCCTCTTTCTCCATGCTTGGTCCAAACATTATAGTGGGGCATGAAACCGGACTCAAACAGGTGGACGTGAATGGTTCTTTACGTAGAGTAATTGTGACCATTCTTACAGCCAGCACATGAACAAGGCATAAAACCATATGCCCGCTTGTTTGCCTCAGCCGCAAGCAGAAAAGTACGCACACCATTAATGAACGCGGGACAGCATCGGTCATCGTACATCCATTGCCGGCTCGTCTTCAATACACAGCACCGAAACACCAAATTAATACAATACATAAAGTTCATACATAAAGATCATACAACACTTAAATGCAACAAACAAATAACTCTCTAGCTAAAGAATTTAAATGCAACAACAAATGCGATCAAGATCGCAACTAAGGTAACAATTGATCCAACAGCATAACGATCGATACCAAGCCTCACTATGAATGGCATATTTTCTAATCTTTCTAATCTTCAAGTGCATTTTCTCCATCTTAATCTTGTGACCATCGACAACATCGGAAACATGCAACTCCAATTCCATCTTGTCCCCCTCAATTCTTTCAATTTTTCCTTCAAATCCTCATTTTCTCTTTCAACTAAATTTAACCTCTCGACAATAGGGTCGGTTGGAATTTTCGGTTCAACTACCTCCTACATACAAATATCTATGTCAACTTGATGGGCATAATTTTTCATAAACACGAAATGCAATGAATAGTTTTAAAAGAGAATATACCACATCCGAATCATAACCCGGACGAGGGCCGACGGGGACGGATATCAAAACCATGGCACTATGTATAACAAACAACGTATGGGTAAGATAATTATACGAGTAACTATATATCCAAATCACACAAACATCAATTTTTTATATAAAACTTCATGAACAAGAGGCTCATCACAAGGTGGTGCCAGCGACGGGACGTTGCGAGCGATCGACGGTGGTTACGACGGAGATTTAGAAGGTACTAAGTAAACCACACCTAGATATGCAAACTAAGTGTTATTTTTGACCACAAATTGCATATAAATCAATTACTAGCACATATATATAATTCCTCCCAAATTACTAAACTCAAAAATCAATCAATATATAAAGCATTGCACGAGCTAATCTAGCAATGAGAGATGAAAGGACAAAGTTTCTAACCTTTGTGATCATTTGAATGGATGGGGGGCCTTCAAATCTTGACAAATTTTGGGCAAAATGTGTGATGAGCTTGAGAGGAAGAGGGAAAAGAACAGAGAGGAGACGGGAAAGGGGAAGAACAAAGCGAGCTCGGGTGGACGAAGGGTCTATGTAGGACGACCTTTAGTACCGGTTCGTGATACGACCCGGTACTAAAGGTGCTGGAGGGGCCCCGGAGTGACAACATCCTGCCACCACTCACTTTAGAACCGGTTCGTGGCACGAACCAGTGCTAAAGGTTCACCACGAACCGGTACTAATGAGAGCGGCCGGCTAGCTGTTGGAACCGGCACTAATGCACACATTAGTGTCGGCTCAAATTCAAAACGGCACTAATGTGCTTCACATTTGACCCTTTTTCTACTAGTGGTGGTAGGACTGCTCGATGTCACACGCTTTCGGCGAAAGGAGGTACTACTACTAGATTACAATTTTCTCCATTCTTACAGCGGAGGCGTGCAAGAGCAGTGAAAACACGCAGACTCAGTGATTACATGCCCCACCTCACACTATCACCGTGCGACACCTAACTCTTTACATAGTACTCCCTCCATTCCTAAATATTACTAGATGAGTCCCCGCGCGTTGCCGCGGAACAATGGTATATCTCTCTGCGCAAAATTATCAATTTCATAGAACTAAAAAAACTCTATAACCGCATGACAAATGTGGTAGCCAAACTAAATAAACTCCCATCATCATTTAGATCATCCCACATAAGGAAAAAAGATTAGCCAACTCCTATTGCATAATGGGATTATATTTTTCTTTTTGACATGTTAATGGGACTTAAAAGCTCACTTACATGCATGCTACCGATGCATGCTTGCATGCAGACATGTTGATGTGATTTAAAACCCACTCACATGCATGTGCCATGGTATTTCTGCATGCTTGCATGTGGCTTAGTGCGGAGCTTCTCAATGTCTAGATCAGACGGCTATTATGGACTGATTTACTTCATCTAACGACTACATCAATTTTGATGATGTGTCTCAAGGAGAGGATAGAGAATTCCTAGTAGTGGGGGCTAGCTATTACTAGTAGATAAGTCTTTGTAGAGATTCCACTGCATATAGAACAAAATGAATGAATCTACACATAAAATGCATCTATATACATTCGCATGTGGTTCATGGTGAAATCTCTACAAAGACTTATATTTAGGAATGGGGGAGATGGCGTACTAAGCAAGCTTCTCCTCGTTCTGTGAGTTGACGGGACACATCAAAAGTACTCTAGTGTATAGAGCCTTGCCTCTAAGGTAGGCCCCACATGGTTTGCCTCTTTTTTTTAACATAACACGTCAAGTCACAAGGTTCACCCGTGGTAGATGATCCTCCCTCCACCAAGTGGACAACCAGTACACGTGCCAAATTACCACATGGGCTGCCTTTTTCGTATAGAAATGAGCTCCACCGTGTACCCGCGCGGGTGTGGTTGGGAAAGAGACGGGAGTACGTGCGCCGTGCATGCACCTCTTCTCTTCGTGCACGTAACCACCTATGTGGGTGTGTGTGAGAGATACAAACCACGTTCATGAGTGTTTTTTGTTTAGGGGTGGGGTGGGGTGGGGGTTGATTTCGTGAATTATTTGTGGGAATATGTGTCGATGACATCTCAAACAAAATTTTGCATGCAATGTGTGTGAAATGGAGGCCTATCCATATCATACATAGAGGGTCGGGCAATCCACGATAAGAGAGGGAGGGGTCATAGCTATCTATAGAGTCGAAGAGAGGATCAAGTGGGTGGGTGCGAGATCGATGAAGAGAGCCATCGAAATTGTGTGTGTGTGCAAGTCAAAGATATAGGGCGACTGGCCTACCGGAACGTTAGAGGGTACATGTCAAGTTTGTGTGTGGCTGGGAGACATGACTAGAGCGCTCGATGTATCAGTGTGTGTGGGGGGGAGGGGGTGGGGGAGGGGTAGGCAGAGGCCTAACTATAGAGGTAGAACGACTCGTATATGTGTTGAGAAGGAGAGACCCAGCTATGTCTTGAGGGAGATCGGTCGACATCCATACATAACTGAAGGACGGGAAATATGATGGGATAGAGAGAGAGAGGAGAGAGAGAGGGAGGGAGAGGGGTAGAGTGCTGGATGGGTGATGGAGTTGTTTCTTGAAGATGGTGGGACATGCCTAGTAGACAAACTGAGGGTGGAACTGCAATGTTATCAATAAGAGTGGGGATGTGTTTCTGTGTGTGCCTGTGCGTGATAGACCATGGATGATGAAGGGGAACCATGTGTTTGGTAAGCAAACCTAACTAGATCGGTAGATCAATCGTTGTTTGTTGGAGGAAGGGAGAGACACAACTAATGAGGTAGATCGATTGACGTGTGGGTAAAAACGAGTTATAAGGACCTAGCTAGCTATATGTATAGCGAGAGATCGGTCGGAGTACGTCCATTTGTTAGAGGCAAATAAGGCCCAGCGAGACGGATAGACAGAGATAATGGAGCTAGGAGGTGGTGCGAGAGGCCCAACTACTAGCTAGATAGGGGGAGTGTGCGGTTGTGAGATCGACGAAAAGAGGGGCGAGAGTTTACACATGTGTCTGACCGTATGAGAGACACGAGGCAAGGACACATAAAAGGAGGAGATTGAAGGTGTGTGTGTATGTTGTAGGCAGGCATCGCTGGAGAGGTTAATCGATCGGTGTGTGTGGGAAAGGAGTTGTGGAGACTCTGGGAGAACGACCTAAAGAAAAAACTGAATGTGCCCGGTGGATAGAATGCCGAGGGAGGGGGAGGGAGAGGAGGGCGTGTGCATGCACAAGAGAAAGTTAGTGGTAGCTACAAAGGTTAGAGGATTGTGTGGGTGTAAGAGACTAACAAAGATCATAATTTGATATGAAAGCGGATTCATATATTTGAATAGGAGATCATAGTGTTTTAAACATTGCATGCATGAGTATAGCGGTGATACATGTGTTGTGCACATGTTATACCATAATGTGATAATGCACGGCGTTTGCAACTCATAGCTTAATGACGAACAATCTAAATCATACTATACATCAAACAATCTCACATTTTATTTGAATTTGTGATAATGTGTGGCGTTTGCAGCTTACAACTAAATATCGAACAATCTAAACAATACTATATATCGAACATTCTCACATTTTATTTGAATTTGTGGTAATGTGTGGTGTTTGCAATGCACATCTAAATACTTGTAGGCATAGGGGGCGGGGCACCATACATAATGTGATAAACACATTATACATATGAGACATGGTTTAGATTATGAAGATCTAGCTAGATCTAGAAATGTAATGTGATTTGAAATCATAATAAAGTGGATGCAAAAAATCTAGTTCGAGTTCATATAGTACACATAGTTCATATGTAACTCGAGACTAATCATGTGGTGTGCTGTGAAGATAATACACAAACGATGGTTTAACTTGACAATAATGATGATTGTAGATCTTATTAAAACAGAGAAACGAATTCAAATGCTTTGACTTCACAACAATCATTACTGTAGATCTTATTCAAATAGAGAAACAAATCCAAATTTAGTTCATATTGAAGCGGTAGTATATACGTTTGGAATGCACTAAAACGTTCATTTGAGTAGTAGGTTGCATACATTATACACGTAGCGAAATATTTTAATTGAACATAACATGAATTCAAAGTTTTGAATGACATTTTTAGTGCGCATTGATTTGGTACAGTACAAGTTAGGCTTGTCAGGAAATTTCACCCCGCGCCTTGTTAGCCCGAAATATTTAAGATATATCTTTGTCTCATTGTGCTCCGGCAACTCCCTCCATCTCAACCCGCGCCTTGCTATTCCGAAATTACAACGCGCGCAAAAACTCCCACCTCCTATGAAATCCCGACACGCGAAATGCCCGTGGTACCCCTGAACTGAAAGAACCGCCTCAAATCGGTGGGGGTACATTCGTAACTTACCCCACATTTTGGACAAGCGCGTCTCTAAGCCATGGTTCCCCACTGCCATCCCATCCGCCCACCCATTCGTACACCAAGGCCGCGAAAACACGCGACGAAACTCCACACCCTGCTCCATCCGCCACCCAGCCGGAGCCTCTTCCCCGACGACGTCGTCCACAACAACTCCTCGATGTCCCTCATCCACCGTACCCGATGAGGATCCCTCGTCGATCTCATCGTCCCGCCGGTTCAGCCACCCCGTCCTCCACCTCCAAGGAGCTGCCCTGACGTTCCCCTCGTCTTTCGCGCCACCTCCATTCCCACACCGCCGTCTTCACCTGCACCACCGGAAGAGCATCATCATCACCGTTTCCTCGGATGAAGCAGCGGCCTAATCGGCGCCACCAAAGAGGTTATAAAGTAATCACCGCATTTTCTTCTTGATTCGATCTCATGGTGCTGCCGGCACTCGGTGCGGCTCCATCCACGGCGAGTTCACCGGCCACTTCCTCCACGGCGTCGCTCCCTCGGCGGCGACGTCCACATCAGTAGGAGCTGATGCTGCTTTAGCCCTCACTCGCGCTGCCACTCTGCTCTTGCTCTCGGTCCCCTGCCTGGTCTGCTGTTACTATTACTCTTGTTGGCGCTGCTGCTCTTGCTCTTGCTCTTGATTGCGAT
>NC_041382.1:35656427-35661827 GCF_002162155.2 Triticum dicoccoides
AGGGGTGAAGGAAGAACCAGCCACAGCAGGGAGGGGGGCTCGCCAGAGAGGTATCCCACTATCTATCTTAGGGTTCAGGATGGGGGCGGTGGTCGCCGGCGGTGGCGGGGCGTTGGCGGGGCGGTGGCGTGGGGATCGCCGGAGAAAAAGCTCGGCATGGGGAGTCCTAGAGGGATGGCCGGGGCGGCGGCGGACCGGCGGTGGGGAGTGTTTTCAGGGAGGGCGGGGTGGCGGGGGCCTGCTATTTGGCTGGTGGTGGCTGGCGGCTCAGGGGGGTGGAGGTTGAAGATGAACCGCAGGCCCTTGATTTCGTATCCAACGGCTGCAAAATCGATTGACAAGAGATGAAAAAGTCAGTCGACCGACGTGTAGCCTCACCTTGCTAGTGCGTTTAGTTTCAACAGCAAAATTCAGTTTCGACGATTAAGTTCAGTTTCGACAGTTAAGTTCAGTTTCGACAGTTAAGTTCAGTTTTGACAGTTAAGTTCAGAGATGAGCGGCTGATGTATTTTACATCTAGCACTTTGTGGTTATGTATTTTACGTCATGTATTGGAGATACTATTAGAATTCCACTCGGGTTAACTTTTTTGTTGTCTCTCTTGTCCTGCTTCAGCCACGGCGTCGTACAACTCACCGGAGCTGCTCCAACGACGAAACCCTCCATCACAGTGGAGCAGTACGTCGGGCTCCATCTCCAGACGCCTAAGATCTTCTTCCCCTCCTCCGACAGCAAAGTCAGGCGGAGCATCCTCATCGGCCATCCCAATCACGCTAAGATCGACATGGCTTCACCAAAGAGGTTGTACACTTGTTGCATCTCTTTTTTACTCTACATGTTATATATATTGTCCACTAAGCACACATATTTGTTCCTTTAGTGTCACCTTGAAAGAAAAAATGTAGGAATTTTAATTTTCACTTGTCCTCCTTTCCAAATTCCTATTCATGAAGCACAAGACTAAGAGATAGTAGCATAGTAGCATTATAACAGTACATTTTCTTGTAGTTTGACTTAATCTCACCATGCTTCTTTGCATCCTGTGATCTTCCAATTGTTGTGAATCAAACACCCAGATTGGCAGAAATCCTGTGTTTTTAAATTCTCTGTTTTGCACTTGCATTCCTATCCTATTCCTGTCTATTTCCTATCCGTGCATTATTGGAATCCTCCAATTCAAACGAGCCCTTACAGAATTACTTCTCTTACAGATAGTTGTCAAAGAAAAAACCTTGCGTGGTTTGTCCCGCTCCTGCTGCGCCATCGTCCACCCCAGCTCAGCTGCTCCAACGATAGAAGGGTCCAGCACAGCAGGGATCCGGTCTCCAGACTGTCTTTCGCCGCCTCAGATCTTCTTCCCCCCCCTGCTGGCAGCCATGAAAACTGCATTACCATCATCAACTGAGCAGATGACCTCGAGGACTACACGGGTCCGCAAGAGAGGTCGCACTCTTTCGTGTCTGCTTACGTTATGCATCGCTTAATATTACATGCTACTTTATCGTCCTATTCACCGATTAGACTCTGAGTCAGCTCCAAACTAATGGTCAAACTTGAGTTTTTAAATGGTTGTGGGGTACATATCGGGGCCGCTATCAATAGTATCTATCTACTATCTGGTTAATCTCCGGTGTCTACTATGAGTTTCATGTTGGGTGGGAAACAAACAGTAAAGAAGCCATTATCTGTATTTTTTAACTGAAGCCAATATCTGCTTGCTATTATTGGTTTTGGGTCTATCCACAGGTTGCTACCATCCCTCTGGATTTCTGCATGCACTCCTTACATAATCTCACTATGTGTTATTCCTATGCATGACAGTTATTGTAAACAATGGAACTGAACATGTAGAGCAAAAGAGACGAGCCTTGCGTGACAATAAAATTTCATGCAGACATCGCTCCATGGTAGGCGCAAAGGCAGCCCCCCCTCCGCGCATTTCAGATTGTAATCGAGAGGAAGATATCTGTTCTGAGGGGGATTCAGAAGGAGAGAAGACAACTCCTATTTACCCCCTGAGGTCTTCGCTCTAACTTGGCATACTGATGTTGGTTATATCATGCATATCGTGTCTTGCATTGCTTACTTTATACATCAAATATGTCATCTACTTAGTTTAGACATCCTTTGTGCGAATGCCATCTGTTTAGTTTATTCATCGTTTATGTGAATTATGGAACGCCATCTTGTTTAGCCAGGCATCATATATGTGAATTTTGCAATGCCATCCTACTTAGCCAGTCATCTTATATGTGAATTTTGCAATGCCATCCTACTTAGCCAGTCTTGATGACCAGTCCTATTTCCCCCCTGAGGTCTATGCTCAAACTTGGCAGGGTTATATTACCCATGTCATGCATGTTGTCTTGCATTGCTTAGTTTTTACATCATATATGGATTGCCATCTTCTTACTTGCTTACTATATAAATCATATATTTGAATTATATTATGCCATCATGTTTACATAGTACATACACATCATCTATCTGAATTATGTCATGGCAACCCATTTAATAAAGACATCATATAGTTATATCATCTCATCCTGTTTAGTGTTTACAGTCATCATATTTTGAATTATGGCATTCTATCCATGAATGTATGTGAATTATGGCATGCCAACCTATTTAATAAACACATTATATAGTTATGTCATGTCATCCTGTTTACATAGTCTCATATTTTGAACTATGTGTTTCCATCTTTTTTAGTTAGCCATCATAAGGTGAAATTGTGTCATGCTATCCTGTTTAGTTAGCCATCATATATGTGAAATTGTGTCATGCTATCCTGTTTGGTTAGACAACATAAATATGAATTATTTCATGCCCTCTTTTATTCCCCACTATCCATTGCACCTGTCTATCATACAATGTCTATATTTTCAATTACTTTTCTTGTTTATCAGCCATTTGAATTGGAGAGCGTGATGGCAGTATCTAAGGGAGTAACAACACGGTCTTCAGAAAAGATAGTGCTACCAGTTGATGCAGATAGAACCACGGTTGTACTTGCCCAAGGACCAGATCCACCATACATAACCCAGACTCTCACAGATTGTACCCCTGCCCAGTTGGACAGAGAACCAGCTACACCCCTTCTAACCCCAACCCCGACAGATAGTAACCCAGTTCCAGTTGACACAGCACCATCTCCACCACAGAGCACCCAAACACGAGCAGTTAGTAAGGGAACTGCAGTGCCCAAAGCACGAGGACCACCACTCTGAATCCCAACTCAACTCTTAAAGGAGAAGAGGATTTGTTCTCAGGTCAGGTTCTGTAGCTATGGTTCATACTCATTTGCTCTTGCATGTATTTACTCATACCAACTATTTTCAAATTTGAAGGATGGAATTGAAACTCCAATGGCGCAACAGGTATGTTTTAAACTTGTTTCTTTAACTGGTTTGCTGTTGTAACCTGCTCTATGTTGATTTCAGTTTCAATTGAATAAATAGTTATGTTCTCATGTCATGCACATTACAAGTGTTGTTATTGCTCTATAGTTACCCACACTTATATTCTGTCTATTCAGCTTTGTCTTGAACAAATATTATTTGAACTATGTCTCTATCTTGATTTTGCAACAAAAACTAGAATGATATAGACCATAAAGTGACCATGGTACATAGATATATGTTTGTTTCATGTTGTTATCCTGTCCACTTTACTACTGAACTCATTTACCAAAATGAGTTTCATATACAACATGGTAAACATGTGATGTGTCTGCTTGTTCTCTTTTAGAATGCGGACAAAATATTGGAGAACAGTACCATGTTATCCAATGGTAAAGGAAGTAATATAGATAAGGTTCAAGATAGTGAGACATCCCTGTTGGTCTCCAAGAAAGCTGATAAAAACTATCCTGATGACAGTGAGGGAACCCAAAAGTCATGTCTTGATGTAGTGTTCGAGTTACTGGCCACTACTGCTGGCACAAGCTCTTCGAACTCGCTGCCTGAATTACTTCGTCTTCTTCAGTCTCAACTTCAAGTTGAAAGAAATCGATCAGATGTGCTATGATAGGAAGCTGAAGGACTGAGGAAGTCCCTGCAGAATTCAGATGCATATTTTCTAGTGCAATAGCAAGTGCTGGAGGATTTAAGCACCAAACAAGAGAAAGTTAATAGGCTTGCTAAGCATCTTGCCAGCATTATGGGTAACCAGGATCTTGTTTCTTGAGATCTTCTGAAGTGGTTTCAGTTCTTGATTTGTTTTGCTGCGGCGTTTATTTACGCTGGTCGCCAACTTTGACAACCAGTGTATATGATATGCTGCTTTGTTCCCTATATTTGCACTGGTGGCGAACTTTGATGCCCAGTGGATGTAATATGTGTAATAGCCGTGATAGCCTAGCGTTAGTTGCTTGCTTATATATTTCCTTGTTGTCTTGTTTATTTGTTTGCTTGTAGTCATTGCAGTTCTTTTTCTGCGGTTAGCTCGTGGCTGCAATAACCAATTTTTTAAAACTAGGCCACAATAACATGGGCTAATATTTACTGTAGTGACACTGGGCCTCCTACTGGCCGTAGAAACAGTGGGCCTTCTATGGGCCGTAGAAACAATGGGCCTTATACTGGTCATAGAAACAATGGGCCTTCTGCTGGCCGTAACATCAATGGGCCTTATACGGGCCGTATGATCGATTGGCCAAACATGGGCCAAACAGACCGCATTATGGCCGTAAATGGGCTAGAGTTGGAATCATCCGTTCATGGGCCGACCATAACGGGGCATCGTTAATAGGCCGTATTTGATGACGCTATGAAAATGGCCCAACGTATTAACGGACCACAAATGGGCCGACTGTAACCACGGGCTGAATTTGGCCCACAAGCAGAAAATGGCAGTAACGGGCCGTAAGTAAACGAATGCTGGAAATGAGCCCAAGAATAAATGGGCTCTGAGATGGCCGAAAGATAACATTGGCTGGAAACGACCCAACGGAATAACGGGCCATCAATGGGTATAAAGTGATACACTATTCATTACAGGCCAGTTTCACCACGGGCCATTAATGGGTGTAAAGTGATGCACTGTTCATTACGGGCCAGTTTCACCACGGGCCGTTAATAGGCCAAGAGTTACATAGGGCCTCATATGCACTAGTAGAAAACAGGGCTTTGGTCCAGGCCGGGTCAGCCCATTAGTCCTGGTTCAGTCCAGAACCGGGACCAATGGGGGCATTAGTCCCGGTTCGTGAGCCCAGGGGGCCGGCCGGGCCACGTGGGCCATTGGTCCCGGTTCATCTGGACCTTTTGGTCCCGGTTGGTGGGATGAACCGGGACCAATGGGCCTCGCTCCTGGCCCACAACCATTGGTCCCGGTTTGTGCCTCAAATCGGGACTAAATATTAGACCTTTAGTCCCGGTTTGAGGCACAAACCGGGACTAA
>NC_041382.1:35662356-35690933 GCF_002162155.2 Triticum dicoccoides
AATAAAAGAAAATAAGTTTCCCATGTGATATGTGGTCTAGTTGTTGGGAAAATTTGCAAATGTGAATTTTGACTTTATTTGCAAAATCTCTTTGAAATTTGTAAAAATGGGCATAACTTTTGCATACTAACTCGGATGAAAAAGTTTTTTATATGAAAAATCATCTACTCGAAAAGTTACATCCGAATTTAATCGGGGGAACCCCGTTAAATATTTTCAAAATCCTCAAAAACCTAATAGAAAAAAAGTTACGGGGCTTTTAAGATCTAGAGTGAAAAAAATCGAAAAAAATTCAAACAGTGGGCAAACTGTGGTCAAACAATGGTCAAACTAATTATTCTAGAATATTAGTGTTACTAAATAATTGTTTTTGTAATTTCAATTTTGGTCAAATCTGATCAAACCGTGGTCAAACTGTGGTCAAACAATGGTCAAACTAATTATTCAAGAAATATTAGTGTTACTAAATAATTATTGTTTTTAAAACAATAGTTTCAAAATAAAAATATGAAATGTGTCACTTCATGCTCAAGCAAAATTCCTGAAGGTTAATAGGATTGACATCTTAGTATTGTCAGGAAAACAACAAGTGCAGACTTGGAGCGAGGGAGAATAGAACCCGGAAGTTAAGCGTGCTCAGGCTGGGGGAGTGGGACGATGGGTGACCGTTCGGGAAGTTAGATGATTTGGAATGATGAGAGGTGATTAGAGGATAAATTGAGAAGTGATGAGGGGTGGTGATTACAGACTAGAGGTTAAAATAATTCTGAAATTTGAAAATAAAAAAAAATAAAAAAAATCATAAAATTTCCTTTAGTCCCGGTTGGTGTTACCAACCGAGACTAAAGGTGGAGCTCCACGTGGCCGCGCCCTTTAGTCCCGGTTCTGGATTGAACGGGACTAAAGGGATAGGCATTAGTACCGACCCTTTAGTCCCGGTTCCAGAACCGGGACTAAAGGCCCTTATGAACCGGGACTGAAGGCCCTTTTTCTACTAGTAATGGGCCGAAAGATGTCATGGGCCATACATGCGCCAGAAGTGAAAATGGGCTGGAATAATATTGGATGGCCCAGATGACGCTACTGGGCCTAATTCGGAGGGCGTAACGGGCCTTGGGTTAGCGGGCTGTAAATGGGCTATATGCGAACAGGCCATTAACACGCTTTCCATGGGCCGGCCCGCCACCTTTTGACCAAGTCAAACGGGTCGGCCTTTTCACAGGAATGGGCCTCTGTTGGGCCGTGCCACATGTCGACGTATCATAGGCGCCTTCCGCCCAACGATGAGCCGACGCGTGTTTCTTCCAGCCAATGATGATTTTACACGTGGAAAATCCCCATTCGTTGGGGCTGTTAACGGGTTATCGGATCCAAAACCCGACCCGATAGCTTAACAGCGTTCCGTTACGGTGGATGCCACGTGTCGGTCACCCTTGACGAAAGCACTTATGTGACGCGCGATTTATCGTCATGGAAGTGGACACTTCCGTGATGATAATTTTGGGAATGTCATGGAACACTTCTACGACATCACAGGTATGACTATCTTGATTCTGTCATAAGATCGTCATGGATGTACATGCATGACAAAAAGCACGACCTACTATGACAAACATGTATCATCACGGAAGTGTATTTTTTTTGTAGTGCGAGGAATTGCGCCAACAATCTCCCCCTTTTCGGACGATTGTTGACAAAATAGAAAACATCAAAGAGTAGAAAAATGCTAACTGATAGTGTGTAGATGATTAGTGTTGAGAGTATATCCGAAGATAAAAGCACTCCCCCTAAATGTATGCATCTTACTAGAGAATTTGAAATTGTGATGTTTTGCATTTGTTAGAATAATCAAGGAGCGATGTAAATCTTCAAAGATGAGTGTTAATGAGATGTGATTCAATTGAAGAAAACTGATCAATGCACTCAGTGAATTCTGGTGGAAATGCTTCCTGCAAGACAAAGCCTTAGAAAAGATTTAAGATAATAATATGAACACCCTCTTTCCAGCATGCTGGCCACCAACAATCTCCGCATCGATTGCATTATCCTGGAACGCCCTGATCATAAGCCGTGTTCCATTACATAGCCCATTATGAGGGTCGAGGTTCCATAGCAAAATGACCAGGTAGTTGATTTTTACTCTCAAGACATGTGGGTCCAACCCATTTGGTGTGATCGAGTTCAGGAAGTCAATTGTGTAATTATTCTGGAAGTCATCCTCGATATAGTCAAAGCTATGGTAGACCTTTTCTTCGCTCGGAAACCTGGAGATCATCTTGTCATTCATGTCATCCATGTGCTCATTTTTGGTCGATAGAATTGCACGTGTGCTCATGTACTCTCTCGACCTAGCATTGGTGTGCAGGGATGGGAAGACATCTTCGATAAGCTTGTTAATATGTTCTTCATCGTTGGTATAAGAAATCACAATGTCTTCAGGGAGATGCACATAGTCGTCGCCAATTGTTTCTTTCGTTCCATTGCCGATCCGCAGGTGGTATTCCAAGAACCTGGAAACTTAATATCTGCAGCAAAGTTTTTAGTAGCAAAGTAATATGATAGTACTGGTAACGGTAGCAAAAGGTAACGGTAGCAAAAGTAATGTTTTTGGTATTTTGTAGTGATGATAGCAATAGCAATGGAAAAGTAAATAAGCGAAGAAACAATATATGGAAAGCTAATAATGATGGGAAAATTTTTGGGATAGATGGCTCCCACCCCACCCCCACCCACGCCGATAGGCTCTCCGGCGATCTCCCTTCCTAGCCACTAAATTCCCAAACCAATCCACTCATCATCTCCGGCGTCATCTCCTCTCTACGTGGATCACCATCTTCGATGGATCAGGGTTCTGGTTCTGCCCTTGGCTTGGATTTCTCCAAGGGGCTGGTTTTTGCAAATGAGATCTATAGATCTCTTGGCGTCTCGGTTCATCCTTCCGATGGAATGGATCCTTTCATCATGGTGGTCTCGTTCAGTAGGCATGATTTCCGCCTTTCAGAGGATTCGGTTGCTGCAGCGCTTGAGGCCGCGATTGGTGGATCAGCGATTGAGTTCATAGTTTTCATTATACGTGACAAGGTATTCTCCTTTCATATTTCATGCAAAAAAGTTGGTCTCTACGTTCTTGCTCTTCGGTCTTTTGTTTGTGTGCATTTTAAATGCTTCTTCCACCTTTGGGGCCATGGTGGTCCGAATTGGAGACGTGAGGTCTTGATTTGGAGAAAAGAGTGTGATGCTGAATGGATTTTCATTAGCCCTACCAAACGTCGCGCTACAATGGTCATGATGGCCATGCATAAACCTCCTGTTAAATCTTCACTCAAGTCTGCCCCTAGTTGCAGGAAGAAACTTTCATTCGCTATGTTTCAAAACTATCCTGCCTGCAAGGGCTATCAGTACCCTGCCACGCAAACATGCACTGACACTGTCCAGGATGCGGGGTATGTTCTTAATCAACGTGAGCGTGCCATTATTCATTCTCCTCCGGCGCCGGAGCTTCGGTGGACGGTGGCCACTCCATCGATTTGTTTTGGTACGGTTCCCCCGCCACCCGCTTGATCTGCGTCAATCTCGCACGAGCTTGTTCCTCAATCTTCGGTGCATTTGTTGGGCGGGTCTGAGATTTTTTCAACTCCACACCTTCCTGACTTACCAACAATTGATGGGCCCATTGTGTCATCAAGGGTCGTTCTTGTCCAGCCCAGCAACCCACCTCCTGAGTCACGCATAATCTCTACGGGCCCAGTCAATGCCGAATCTCCCAATGCATGGCAAGTCAATCAGAATCGTAAGTTATCTCCCACCCGAATTTTGGACCGGTCTGTTAAGGATTTGGATGGATTTTCTTCTATGGTTGATGAAATGGTGTTTAATGTTTGGAAATGCCACAACTGTTTTTCTATGGCACATATCACCTCCAGTTGTACCAATCAAACGCGATGTCGCCGTTTTTTTCGGCCAGGCCATAGGGCAAAATCTTGCACATGATCTGCACCGGCAAGAGGTTTTAGGTGGGTCCCGTGTGGCATTGAGAGACCATCTGACAGCCCACCACCATCTACATGGCTTGACGCCTCGAGTTCCCTCCAATCTGCCGCTGCCGCCTGCCCATTGATACGTCCCGTCGACGAGTTGCATCTAGCATCGTCATCAGAGCCTACTTCACCTCCACCTCCGCCACCCCCATTACCTCCATCCCCTCCAGCTCCGCCTCCGCCACCACCACCTATACCTCCATCTCCACCAGCCCCACCCTCCGCCCCGCGACCAGATACACCGCCACCTCCAACCACAACACCCCCACCATTGCCGCGCTCACCGCCAACAACTTCTCCAGAGATGGCCAACTTCGAGCTGGACCCCCTGCCGTACGTGTCGCCGGGCTTCGAGATCATCGATCGAGGGCCGCTTCGTCTCCCTCGCACGTTCTTTGCTCCAGCTGCTGCGCCTGACAGAAGGCACGAGGAGTATGCGATTGGCATTGTCGAGCCAGCGTCGCTGCCTGAGGAGATTCAACTCTACCGCAACATGGTTAGTGACTTTGTTGTTAATAAGTTGGAGAGAGATGTTCTGGATGTTCAGCCATGGATTCAGGGTGTCGGATTGTTCCGTTTCCGTAGTGCAATCTCTAGGCAAATCATGGTGGATCATCCACCCTTTGATTTGGGCAATGATCGCTTTGTTCATTTTCGTCGTGGCTGGGTCATGCTCCTAGGGGTTCCTCTGGACTATCGTCGGCCGCAGTACATTGCTGATGTGATTAGCACTTTTGGTCATTTTCACTATTGGCATCAGGTCGATCCTCTGCTGGTGCGGACTCTGGCATATGTGTCCTTCCCTGCCCCCTCTATGGTGCCTCGAGGTGTGGTTTATCGGGAGTTTGGAGATTTTGGTGGTACTAGGGTTTCATGGTCAGCTCCAGTCTATGTTCTGTCTGCAGATTTTGCAGATGTGATGCCTGCAGATGAAGATCCTATGCCGTTTGATGGAAACCCACACCCCCTCCATGGCCAACTGCATTTGAACAACCACAACTGGGTACTACCAGAGTTTCCTGAGCTAGGATGGAATGACGTGCCTCCACCTGTTCTTGACAATGATAATGGGCAGCATGATGCCGCCCTTGACAATGCTGCTGCACCTGAGGAACTTGTTGAAGTTCAGTCTCAAGAGTCCATGGTGCTGCATGTTTTGGATGATTCAGTTAATAATGGCAATGGCCCTGATGATGTTAACAATGCTGATATTGCTCCCCTTCTCCCTGTAGCTCATCCAGCTCAGCAGGTTCTCCATATTGGTCGGGTTCTAATGGTTTTTGGCCCAATTCTGCCCCCGCAGATGTAGTCGACTCATACTTTCTGTAAGTACATGCAGCAATTTGATTCAGCAGTCATCCCGCAGCCTTTGCAGATGCCTCTGTTTAACTTCATCAAGCAATCCTGGAGTCACAGCCTTTTTATTGGGAGCGTGGATCTCAGTTTGTTGCCATCCCTGACTGCTTCTGAGGCTTTCTGTCAGCTTTCACCAGTCAAGCGCCCAGTTGCTCGAGCGCTCTGCTTCAATGAGCTATCTGAGTTGTCTGAACCTGTCACTGAGAAGTTTCAGTTCTCTGCTATGCCTGTTATCAACAATAAGAGATCTCGCAAATCTGCATTTGTTGGGCCAATTCTTCTGGAGTCCCAAGTTCGACGTAGTGCCCGGCTTCGCACCATGCGTGATGGTTTTCGTCAGGCGCCCCCAGGATCAAACAACCCACAATCTGTCAAGCGCACCAAGAAGCGCAAAACTAGTGCCCGGCCTGTTCAGTCTGCACCCGCACCTGATGAGACAGTTGTGCCTCCTCCAACTGCAATTGCTGAACTGCAACGCATTGGTGCATGCCTGCGGATTGCCCCTGAGAAGATCACAGCGGAGAAGCTTGTAGCTGATCCTTCTGAAGCCACTCCCTCCAAGGATGCGGATGATGAATGAAGCCTGTCACATCATGGGTCGCTGGCGAACCCATTTAATCACCACTTATCTTTACCTAGTTTACTTGTTGTTGAACTTTATGATGCTGTTCGCTGGATGTCGTAGGTCATTGAGTGATATACTTTTGTTTTTCTTCCCGTTAGTTTGTAATGAATCAGACAAACTTTAGAGACTGGAAGATTTTGTGTTGGAATGTGCATGGTCTTAACTCTGAAGCAAGGCAACTTGCAGTTAAACAGAAGATAGATGAAAGTGGGTGCTCTATCATCTGTTTGCAAGAAACTAAATGCATGCATATTGATCAGCGTTTTCTTAGGAAATTTGTCCTTGACGCTTTGATAATTTTGTGTATATGCCATCGTCTGGTGCTTCTGGTGGTCTCCTGGTTATTTGGAATTCGGCTTTCTTCACTGGCAAATTAATTCAAGCCCACTCCTATGGCATCATTGTGGAATTTGCACTGGACACACTTCTGAAGTTTGGACTTTAGTGTCAGTTTATGGTCCTTGTCAGAATCCTGTAAGAGACGAATTTGTTCAGTGGTTATATAATCTCAGCATACAAATTGATGATAAATGGCTGCTTCTTGGTGATTTTAATTTCATGCGATCCTTGGAAAACCGTAATCTACCAGCGGGTGATGTTAATGATATTTTCCTTTTTAATGAAATTATTGGCCATCTAGGTTTGGTGGAATTACCAATAAAAGGTAGGCAGTTTACTTGGTCCAATATGCAAACAACTCCTCTTCTTGAGCAGATTGACTGGTTCTTCACCACAGTATCTTGGACCTCTGATCATCCTAATACAATGGTCATGCCCCCGGCGCGGACTGCATCCGACCATGTACCTTGTGTGGTTTCTGTTGCCACTTCTATCCCAAAAGCCAAGGTCTTCCGTTTTGAAAATTATTGGGCAAATCTCCCAGGTTTTGTTGAATGTGTTTCTGAACTTTGGAACATGCCTATTCAGAGGTCTTCTGCTGCTGGTACAATCTCGGCCAAGTTTAAAGCACTACGTTATGCTCTTAAGAGGTGGCATGTAAGTATTTTGAAGGTTAAGGCCCTAATTGCTGATTGCAACAAGGTGATCCTGCACTTTGATGGCTTGGAGGAACTTCGGGTGCTCACTTCGCTAGAGATAAATTTTCATAAAATTGTTAAGCTCCATCTTGAGGATATTCTTCGTTTGCAATTTATATACTAGAAACAGCGCTGCACCATCAGATTCATCAAAGTGGGCGAGGAAAACACAAAGTTTTTCCACGCCATGGCTACTGAGCGCTACCGAAGGAATACCATCACCTCCATTAGAAATGTTGCAGATGAGGTTGTGACTGATCATTACCAGTTAGCTTCCATGTTTTGGTCGGATTTCAAGCAACGCATGGGCCAAGCCAAGGGTATTTGCATGACCTTTGACCTTGACAACCTACTAACTAAAGTTAAAGGACTTGAGGAGTTATCCAGGCCATTCACTGATGATGAAGTGGAGGAGGTCATTAAACATTTACCGTCTGACCGTGCCCCTGGCCCAGATGGATTTATAGGCCTATTCCTCAGGAAATGTTGGAATGTTCTTAAGCCAGATTTTATGAGGTTGGTTACTGAGTTCGATGAAGGAAAATGCAGCCTGGAATGTTTAAACACATCTCTCATTACCCTCATTCCTAAGAAGTTAAGCCCGGAGTCTGTTGGTGACTTTCGGCCAATCTCTTTAACTAATACATGTCTAAAATTCTTAACCAAGCTCCTGGCGAATCGGTTGCAGAAAGTAATCCTCCAATGCATCCATCATAACCAATATGGCTTCCTCAAGTGTCGCTCTATCCAGGATTGTCCTCAATGGTGTTTTGAATATATACACCAGTGCAAAGCTTCAAAGAGGCCCATTGTTTTATTGAAGCTGAATTTCACAAAAGCGTTTGACACGATTGAGCATGATGCCATCCTCAGAATTCTTAAATAAAAGGGCTTTGATGATCGTTGGAATGGTTGGGTGAGTAACCTTCTTTCGTCTGGTTCTTCTGCGGTATTGTTAAATGGAGTTCCTGGCCAACATTTTCAGTGCAAATGTGGTGTTCGCCAAGGCGATCCTCTATCGCCTCTCCTCTTTGTCATTGCGGTGGATCTTCTACAATCTGTGGTGAATGACATGTGCACTCGTAATATCCTCAGCCTGCCAATCCCAACGAGATCTAACGACTATCCGATTGTCCAGTATGCGGACGATACTCTGATAGTTTTGCCAGCGGTTGACAGTCAACTGATTGCTCTCAAGGATATGTTACATAACTTTGCTAAATCCACGGGTTTGCGGGTCAACTTCAGTAAATCTTCTCTCTTCCCAATGAACATGTCTGAGGAAGAAGGAATTCGTATTGCTGCCCTACTGGGATGCTCTATTGGATCAATGCCCTTCACGTATCTTGGTCTACCCTGGGTACCTCTAGACCGCCATTTATGATATGCTTCCTTTTGTTGATCGCATTGAGAGAAGACTATCGGCAACATCCTGTCTCCTCAACCAAGGCAGTCGGCTTCAACTCCTGCAGTCAGCCCTCACGTCCATGCCCATTTACTTTCTCTGCTCCTTATCTATACCACAGGTTATCCTCAAGCAGATTGAAAGGATTGAACGGCCGTGTCTTTGGAGGGGGAATACTGAAACACCAAGACAGTCTCTAGCTGCATGGGAATTGGTATGCAGGCCAAAGAAGTATGGAGGGTCGGGAGTCACTCATTTGGGCGTGCAAAATGAAGCTCTTCTGCTCAAGCATCTGTTCAAGTTCTTCAACAAGAAAGATGTCCCATGGGTGAATCTCATTTGGGATTCCTATTATCATTCCTCAGCCCCACAAGTTACTCAACTCTATGGCTCCTTTTGGTGGCGTGATGTGCTCAAGTTGTATGAAAAGTTCTGTTTGCTGGCCACACCACAAGTGCATGCTGGAGATACTGTGGTTTTTTGGCTTGATCGTTGGCAAATTGGCAACAGAATGATTGCTCTTAAGGATCGATTTCCTAGACTTCATTCATTTGCCATTGATGACACGATAACAGTCAAAGACTTTTTTTCTTACCAGTCGGTTGTTGAAGGTTTTCATCGACCTTTCTCTTCGGAGGCATATCTGGAACTAACCCAACTTCAGACCTTGTTACAGCCCATAAGCTTGCAGTCAGAGGAGAATGATGTTTGGAAATGGCCATCCAAATCTGGAGAATATCAATCTAAACTCTACTATGAGTTCACCTTCTCCCATTTGAGGACTGACCCAATGTTCAAGTATATTTGCAAATGCTCTTGTACCCTCAAGATCAAGTTTTTGGATGGCTTTTATTGATGGATCGTCTTAACTCACGGGACATGATGCAGAGAAGACACTGGAATATCCAGGATGATACTTGTGTTCTATGCCAGTCTTCACTTCATGAAGATAGAGTCCACCTCTTTTTCTCTTGCAATTTTAGTCAAAGAGTATGGAATTATCTTGGGATTTCCTGGCCAGCAGCACCCAATCAGTCTACTTTCATGATGGCTTCAACTTCTAGGAAGGATTTCAACAGGCCTTTCTTTTCTGAGGTGGTCTTTACTACTACATGGAACATTTGGAGACAGAGGAATGGCAAGATCTTTAGAAATGAGACTCCAAGTTTTAGAGCTTGGAGGAGGAATTTTGTGCATGATATCTCCTTAATAGCTCACAGAATCAAATGTAAATATAGAGACAGTTTGTTAGCTTGGATGGCCTCTCTCACCTAACTCTCTTTGTAAGTATGATAACTCTCTTTGTAAATTTCTTTTCCTTTGCTCTTTAGTTGTACAGAGAACCTCTTGTTTTTTATTTTGAATAAAGGTCTGTGAGGCTATTGACATGCAGTATATAGTCAAAAAAATATGGAAAGCTCATAGGCAATGGATCAGTGATGGAGAATTATGGCGTATGCGGTTCATCATGTAACAATCATAACATAGGGTGACACAGAACTAGCTCCAATTAATCAATGTAATGTAGGCATGTATTCCGAATATAGTCATACGTGCTTATGGAAAAGAACTTGCATGACATCTTTTGTCCTACCCTCCCGTGGTAGCGGGGTCCTAATGGAAACTAAGGGATATTAAGGCCTCCTTTAAATAGAGTACCGGAACAAAGCATTAGCACATAGTGAATACATGAACTCCACAAACTATGGTCATCACCGGTAAGTATCCCGATTATTGTCACTTCAGGGTTAACGGATCATAACACATAATAGGTGACTATAGACTTGCAATATAGGATCAAGAACTCTCATATATTGATGAAAACATAATAGGTTCAGATCTGAAATCATGGCACTCTGGCCCTAGTGACAAGCATTAAGCATAGCAAAGTCATAGCAACATCAATCTCAGAACATAGTGGATACTATGGATCAAACCCTAACAAAACTAACTCGATTACATGATAAATCTCATCCAACCCATCACCGTCCAGTAAGCCTACGATGGAATTACTCACGCACGGCGGTGAGCATCATGAAATTGGTGATGGAGGATGGTTGATGATGATGATGGCGATGGATTCCCCTCTCCGGAGCCCCGAACGGACTCCAGGTCAGCCCTCCCGAGAGGTTTTAGGGCTTGGCGGTGGCTCCGTATCATAAAACGCGCTGAATTCTTCTATATGATTTTTTTCTCCCCGAAAGCAAATATATAGAGTTGGAGTTGAGGTCGGATGAGCTCCAGGGGGCCCAGGAGGTATGGGGCACGCCCTAGGGGGGCAGGCGCGCCCCCCACCCTCATGGACAGGTGGTGGGCCCCCTGGTCTTCATCTTTTGCAAGGATTTTTTATTATTTCCGAATACATGTTCCGTGAAGTTTCAGGTCATTCCGAGAACTTTTGTTTCTGCACATAAATAACACCATAGCAATTCTGTTGAAAACGGCGTTAGTCCGGGTTAGTTCCATTCAAATAATGCAAGTTAGAGTCCAAAACAAGGGCAAAAGTGTTTGGAAAAGTAGATGCGACGGAGACGTATCAGGTCAAAGCAGGGAGGACTTGCCTGAAATCGCCACCAAAGACGACAACCTTTCCACCAAATGGTAAAGAATATTCCATTATATCCTGCAGCGATCTATTAAGCGTCTCAACTGCTTGACACTTTGTCATAGCAACTTCATCCCAAATTATCAAGGACGCCTGTTTAAGCCACTCTGTCGTACCACTCTGCTTTGTGAAGCTACACATGCTGTTGTCAGTGAGCTTGATTGGAATTTTGAACCTGGAGTGTGTAGTCCGACCTTCAGGCATTATCGATGCTGCGATACCTGATGTAGAAGTTGCGATCGCTTTAGGCCCATTGAACGGACCTTTGCAAGCAACGCCTTGTATAGGTATGTCTTCCTAGTGCCTCCTGGACTGTCAACAAAGAATATCTGACTTTTTTGGTTCGTCACATGATCCATTATGTCACTGAAACCAGCTAGTTGATCATTGTTCAAACAGCTGAATAGATCTACATGTTCTTGGTCCACTTTGACCTGTCTCTCCTCTGTTACCTTTGTATTGTTAACGTCAGAAGAACCATCTGCGTCAACCAGATTCGGAAGTCCATAGAGTTTAATATCCTTTCCCATGGATTGCAGCAGATCCCTGATATCCCTAAGGACCATTTGCTCAAGTGATGCCTCGTTCGATTGAGTGTGGCGATGATCTTCAGACATGGATGCTAGATGTTTGTCCCACAACTGACGGATTTGTGTTGCCTCACAGAATACTAGTATAGTCGCAAACAACCGTCTAAGAGCAGAAGGCATTTGGAATGTCGCTGCCTCTGTCATGCAATCATCAAGTGTCCTGTCGTGCTCAATGAGGCCTAATTGCTAACACGCCTCTCTGAAGGACCCGCATGGCTTGCCATTTACTGTTTTTAAATCATCAAATGAAGTGGCATCTCGGACATGGTTTAGGAGCACCCGCAAGTAGTACCTCTCTCCTTCAGCAGGGTGTGCATGCACCAATCTTCGAATCTGTGATCCCTTTTTTTCCTAGTTGCCACTTCTTATTACCGGGTATCTACCTATAATGTTCTGGGAACTCTCTGTACAGCAATTTCCGTGCCTCTGGATACTTCTAGTTCATCTCAAAGTACTTGGTAAGCATGGATTTGGAAGAAGATGGCCGAGCAACAACATCTTCCAGATTTTCATAAGCCTGGAATGTGACTGTATGCATGTTTGGCAAATGAAGCTCGAGCTGCAACACAGCTGGGCTGACACCAAACAATTTAAAGCCGAAAATCTTGTAGATAGCTTCGGGAGGAGATATATAGCGTGCATCCCTATATTGTCGAATTTCATCGATGATTCCCCCATCATTGATAATATCCTGCTCGAACGCAAATGATGCCTTATCATGCCCTTTGTAGATGTACTTGAATAAGTACTTCAATGCCTTGATGCTCGAGCATGCTTCGACATTAATGTGACTGTTGTATGTCATCAGCAGAAAGGGGTTGTAAGGGACCACCCATCTATTGTCCAAATCTGCTCCTCTGATCCTAACTCTCACCCCCATCATCCCTCCTTTTATAGATGGGATATGAGTCTTTCCCTTGTAATGTAGCATCACAGAAATCTCGTGGGTAATGAAACCGACATTGTCGATCTATCATGCAAGGGCAACTTTTCTTGAGCGCGCCACATGGACCATGCAACATGTGTTTGACCACCAGATCATGGAGAACAGGATATTTATTTTTGTCGATATCTGTGCCGATATCACTCGATCGTAGTCACTCGGAGTCCTTAACTTACTTTTTGCTTTCATGATTACAAGTATATGCTCATGAGGGAGGCCTCGTTTCTGAAACTCAATGAAATGTACATAAGCCACAACTTCTCCAAAATGCTTACCCTTAATCAGTAAGTCCATCATGGATCGTTGTTTAGCTCTGTATACTCTTGCCACAAGTTCTGGACGGTCTTGTGGCAGCTGTCCAGGCAACAATTCAATAGTTATCTCCTCCTAGTAGGGATTGCATGTCATCGTGATAAAATAATCCGGTTTACCCCATCGTTGAACTATTGCCATTGCATCCAGGAACCTACGCTGCATGTCACGGTCACCACCAGGAAAGGTACGTGGATGCACGATTCTCTTGCCAATACGATCACCGCATGACTCGCCAGCGATGACGGTGTCAACAAGGCCCTATATTAAATCAATATTTGACGCCAATTAGTATACCATTGTGACGCCCCCGATTCAATCATACATGCAAACGTGTACGATCAAGATCAGGGACTCACGGGAAGATATCACAACACAACTCTACAAATAAAAATAAGTCATACAAGCATCATATTACAAGCCAGGGGCCTCGAGGGCTCGAATACAAGAGCTCGATCATAGACAAGTCAGCGGAAACAACAATATCTGAGTACAGACATAAGTTAAACAAGTTTGCCTTAAGAAGGCTAGCACAAACTGGGATACAGATCGAAAGAGGCGCAGGCCTCCTGCCTGGGATCCTCCTAAACTACTCCTGGTCGTCGTCAGCGGGCTGCACGTAGTAGTAGGCACCTCCCGAGTAGTAGTAGTAGTCGTCATCGACAGTGGCGTCTGGCTCCTAGGCTCCATCGTCTGGTCACAGTAATTGGGTATAGAAAGGGGGAAAGAGGGAGCAAAGCAACCGTGAGTACTCATCCAAAGTACTCGCAAGCAAGGAGCTACACAACAAATGTATGCATTGGTATCAAATGGAATAAGGGTATCATATGTGGACTGAACTGCAGAATGTCGGAATAAGAGGGGGATAGCTAGTCCCATTGAAGACTACGCTTATGGCCACCTCCATCTTGCAGCATGTAGAAGAGAGTAGAGGTTAGGTTCACCAAGTAGCATCGCATAGCATAATCCTAACCGGCGATCCTCCCCTCGTCGCCCTGTTAGAGAGCGATCACCGGGTTGTATCTGGCACTTGGAAGGGTGTGTTTTATTAAGTAACCGGTTCTAGTTGTCATAAGGTCAAGGTACAACTCCAAGTCGTCATGTTACCGAAGATCACGGCTATTCGAATAGATTAACTTCCCTGCAGGGGTGCACCACATTTCCCAACACGCTCGATCCCCTTTATCCGAACACACTTGTCTGGGTCATGCCCAGCCTCGGAAGATCAACACGTCGCAGCCCTACCTAGGCACAACAGAGAGGTCAGCACGCCGGTCTAAATCCTTTGGCGCAGGGGTCTGGGCCCATCGCCCATTGCACACCTGCACGTTGCGAACGCGGTCGGCGAGCAGACCTAGCCTCCCTTATACAAGAGCAGTCGTTCCAGTCCAACCCGGTGTGCGCCGCTCAGTCGCTGACGTCATGAAGGCTTCGGCTGATACCATGACGTCGAGTGCCCATAACTGTTCCCGCGTAGTTGGTTAGTGCGTATAGGCCAGTAGCCAAACTTAGATCAAATACCAAGATCTCGTTAAGTGTGTTATTTTGAAATAACCACGGACGCCGACCAGGGCCAGGCCCACCTCTCTCCAGGGTGGTACCACAAAAATGTACCAATTTGATTATAAGTGGTTTAACCTGCATCTGGGGACGGTTCCATCCCTGGAGTAGTATCATTACGTTGGATCGGTAGAGGTTTCTTGCCAATAATAAGGATCTATACTTGAATAAAAAATAGAATGACAAAATAGAGAAGAAATAAACACCGGATAATTTAGCACCATTAATAAATCAGACAACTAACCCTTTTTTTAGAAGACTCTTCTGGCATATGTAGGTTGTCAATTGTACTGAGTTGGGGGTTCTCATCTAGTGGCATTTGTGTGGGTGTCAGTCGTCTTGAATTCCGTTGCATCTGGTACGCATCATTTCTGTGCAACCAATCAGACTCATCATCCACATTGTCTCTGGTTAAATGAACGGAATTTGGTACTGCACCCCCTGCACTTGTTATGTTATGCAGTTGTGTGACTGCAGATTGTCCGGTAGCATGCACTTGCGTTGCAATGTTACTACCATCAAGGACGGCAACAATATGCTTATTTTGCTCGCGGGTTTGTCGTTGTCGCTTTAATATTTCCTCTCTATTTCGTGCATACCACTTCCTTTCCATCCGATTCTTAATCTCATTACTACCTGAGTAGATGAAGAATAGATCATTATATATAGCAATATAACTGGGCAATGTAGAATGAAGTTCATCTCCATTACACTAGTAGAAAACGGGCCTATTGTCCCGGTTAGTAAGGGCCTTTTGTCCCGGTTCCTGAACCGGGACTAAAGGATCATTACTAATGCTATGTCCCTTTAGTCCCAGTTCAGTCCAGAACCGGGACAGATGGGCCTCCACGTGGCCTATGCGCGGAGCCCAGGCAGGAGGGCCTTTGGTCCCGGTTGGTGGCACCAACCGGGACCAATAGGCATCCACGCGTCAACATTTCTGTGGCTGGGGTTTTTGTTTTTTTGAAAGGAGGGGGAGTTTGGGGGTTTTGGGGGGTTAATTTAGGTGTTTCATATATTGTGTTAGCTAGGTATAATTAATAGAAAGAAGTGTCCTCTCTTATGTCCGTGCTTGGTCGATGCTACGTACTATACATACATATAGAGAGGACTAGACACGCTAGCTAGCTAGTAAGCAAACAAAGGAAACAGAAGATCGTCATGAACATATATGCATACAGAGAGAAGTGATATCGACCACCTCTCCTTCTCCGAGAGATTGGTCGAACAACAAGTTCTCGTATATCTATCCGACACTACCAGCTACATATATACAATAATTATCTCTTACAAATATAATCTCCTAACATACGGACGCATGGTCCACATAGTATTCTCCGTCTTCAGCGATCACGTGGTCAAGAAAGAATGCCGCCAATTCCTCTTGAATTGCTCGCATGCGAGATGGTGCTAGGAGTTCATCCCGCTTCCGAAACATCTAATTTGAAGAAGGGGGTCAATACATATATATATATATATGAATGAATGAAACTCAACACAAATGATGGTAATAAAATAAAATTGTGAATGTTGTTATTTACGCACTTCATATTGTTCGTCAGAGTAGCCCCGCTCACAGGTCGTGTGGCGGATGGACTCGCAAACATAGTATCCACAGAAATCATTCCCTTGTTCCTGCCACAACCACTTTACAAGAAATAGAGGTCAATCAAACTGATAAGCAAGAATGCCAAATGGTATTGATGAAACTAGCGCTTGAATCACTAGGAGATGCGCGGAACATGCTACTATAGTACTTACTTTCGGGTGTCTAAAGAATTTTCTCCAAACCCTGCCAAACAAAGAAAACAATTACTTGATATATCAGAAAATGAACAAAGTTGCTGATATGGTGGATAATGATCGATTTAGCTTACTTCTCGAGCATTTGAGTCATGTCCGCATAGTCCTAGGGATCTTTTCGTCTCGAGTCTAAGACGGTTACTAGTCCCTGCTCAAGCTTAATCTCTAGGAGAATATAGTGGAAACTGCACACGCATGCATAACTCATCAATTACATTACTATAACCTTGACTAATATATAAGGGAAACCGAATATGCACAAGACAGTAACACTTACTTGAAGTTGTAAGGAAAGAGTATTATATCTTTGTTTTCATTTATTACCAACGATCGTAGCAAGTTGGCCTCGGTATCTGCGGCATGAAATTTAACCTCAGTTGCATCTATGAGATTTATGTTAATGAACCCAATATCACCGATTTGTCTTTTCTGTTGGGGAACGTAGCAGAATTTTAAAATTTTCTACGCATCACCAAGATCAATCTATGGAGTCATCTAGCAATGAGGGAGAGAGGAGTGCATCTACATACCCTTGTAGATCGCGCGTGGAAGCGTTCAAGGGAACGGGGTTGATGGAGTCGTACTCGACGTGATCCAAATCACCGATGACCAAGTGCCGAACGGACGGCACCTCCACGTCCAACAAACGTATGGTTGGGAAGACGTCTCCTCCAACTTGATCCAGCAAGGGGGAAGGAGAGGTTGATGAAGATCCAGCAACACGACTGTGTGGTGGTGGATGCAGCAGGATCCCGGCAGGGCTTCGCCAAGCGCAAGCGGGGAGGAGAGGTGTTACGGAGGGAGAGGGAGGCGCCAAGAGCAAAGGTCCGGCTGCCCTCCCTCCCCCCTCTTTATATAGGGGCCTTGGGGGGCGCGGCCCTAGGGAGATGGATCTCCAAGGGGCAGCGGCCAAGGGGTGGCTTCCTCCCCAAGCCAAGTGGGGGGCGCCCCCACCCCTAGGGTTTCCCAACCCTAGGCGCAGGGGAGGCCCAAGGGGGGCACACCAGCCCACTAGGGGCTGGTTCCCCTCCCAATTAAGCCCATGGGGCCCTCTGAGATAGGTGGCCCCACCCGGTGAACCCCCGGGACCCTTCCGGTGGTCCCGGTACAATACCGGCGACCCCCGAAACCTTCCCAATGGCCGAAACTAGACTTCCTATATATAAATCTTTACCTCCGGACCATTCCGGAACTCCTCGTGACGTCCGAGATCTCATCCGGGACTCCAAACAACTTTCGGGTTACTGCATACTAATATCTCTACAACCCTAGCATCACCGAACCTTAAGTGTGTAGACCCTACGGGTTCGGGAGACATGCAGACATGACCGAGACGACTCTCCGATCAATAACCAACAGCGGGATCTGGATACCCATGTTGGCTCCCACATGCTCCACGATGATCTCATCAGATGAACCACGATGTTGAGGATTCAATCAATCTGTATACAATTCCCTTTGTCAATCGGTACGTTACTTGCCCGAGACTCGATCGTCGGTATCCCAATACCTCGTTCAATCTCGTTACCGGCAAGTCACTTTACTCGTGCCGTAATGCATGATCCCGTGATCAACTACTTGGTCACATTGAGCTCATTATGATGATGCATTACCGAGTGGGCCCAGAGATACCTCTCCGTCGTACGGAGTGACAAATCCCAGTCTCGATTCATGCCAACCCAACAGACACTTTCGGAGATACCTGTAGTGTACCTTTATGGTCACCTAGTTACGTTGTGACGTTTGGCACACCCAAGGCACTCCTACGGTATCCAGGAGTTGCACAATCTCATGGTCTAAGGAAATGATACTTGACATTCGGAAAAGCTACAACAAACAAACTACACGATCTTTGAGCTATGCTTAGGATTGGGTCTTGTCCATCACATCATTCTCCTAATGATGTGATCCCGTTATCAATGACATTCAATGTCCATAGTTAGGAAACCATGACTATCTTTTTATCAACGAGCTAGTCAACTAGAGGCTCACTAGGGACGTGTTGTGGTCTATGTATTCACACATGTATTACGATTTCCGGATAACACAATTATAGCATGAACAATAGACAATTATCATGAACAAAGAAATATAATAATAACCATTTTATTATTGCCTCTAGGGCATATTTCCAACAGTCTCGCACTTGCACTAGAGTCAATAGTCTAGTTACATTGTGATGAATCGAACACCCAAGCAGTTCTGGTGTTGATCATGTTTTGCTCTAGGGAGAGGTTTAGTCAAAGGATCTGCCACATTCAGGTCCGTATCTACTTTACAAATCTCTATGTCTCCATTTTGAACACTTTCACGAATGGAGTTGAAGCGACGCTTGATATGCCTGGTCTTCCTGTGAAACCTGGGCTCCTTGGCAAGGGCAATAGCTCCAGTGTTGTCACAGAAGAGAGTCATCGGGCCCGGCACATTGGGTATGACTCCTAGGTTGGTAATGAACTCCTTCACCCAGACTGCTTCTTGTGCTGCCTCCGAGGCCGCCATGTACTCCGCTTCACATGTAGATCCCGCCACAACGCTTTGCTTGCAACTGCACCAGCTTACTACCCCACCATTCAAAATATACACGTATCCGGTTTGTGACTTAGAGTCATCCAGATCTGTGTCGAAGCTAGCATCGATGTAACCCTTTACGACGAGCTCTTCGTCACCTCCATAAATGAGAAACTTATCCTTAGTCCTTTTCGGGTACTTCAGGATATTCTTGACCGCTGTCCAGTGTTCCATGCCGGGATTACTTTGGTACCTTCCTACCAAACTTATGGCAAGGTTTACATCAGGTCTGGTACACAGCATAGCATACATGATAGACCCTATGGCCGAGGCATAGGGACGACACTCATCTTTTCTCTATCTTCTGCCGTGGTCGGGCATTGAGTCGTGCTCAATCTCGTACCTTGCAATACAGGCAAGAACCCCTTCTTTGACTGATCCATTTTGAACTTCTTCAATATCTTGTCAAGGTACGTACTCTGTGAAAGACCAATGAGGTGTCTCGATCTATCTCTATAGATCTTGATGCCTAATATATAAGCAGCTTCTCCAAGGTCCTTCATTGAAAAACACTTGTTCAAGTAGGCCTTTATGCTTTCCAAGAATTCTATATCATTTCCCATCAACAGTATGTCATCCACATACAATATGAGAAATGCTACAGAGCTCCCACTCACTTTCTTGTAAATGTAGGCTTCTCTATAAGTCTGCGTAAACCCAAACGTTTTGATCATCTCATCAAAACGAATGTTCCAACTCTGAGATACTTGCACCAGCCCATAAATCGAGCGTTGGAGCTTGCACACCTTGTCAGCATTCTTAGGATCGACAAAACCTTCCGGCTGCATCATATACAATTCTTCCTTAAGGAAACCATTAAGGAATGCCGTTTTTATGTCCATTTGCCATATTTCATAATCATAGAATGTGGCAATTGCTAACATGATTCGGACGGACTTTAGCTTCGCTATGGGTGAGAAATTCTCATCGTAGTCAACCCCTTGAACTTGTCGATAACCCTTAGCGACAAGCCGAGCTTTATAGATGGTTACGTTACCATCCGCGTCTGTCTTCTTCTTAAAGATCCATTTATTTTCTATGGCTCGCCGATCATCGGGCAAGTCAGTCAAAGTTCATACTTCATTTTCATACATGGATCCTATATCGGATTTCATGGCTTCCAGCCATTTGTCGGAATCCGGGCCCGCCATCGCTTCTTCATAGTTCGAAGGTTCACCGTTGTCTAACAACATGATTTCCAGGACAGGGTTGCCGTACCACTCTGGTGCGGAACGTGTCCTTGTGGACCTACGAAGTTCAGAAGAAACTTGATCTGAAGTTTCATGATCAACATCATTAACTTCCTCTCTAGTCGGTGCAGGCACCTCAGGAACATTTTCTTGAGCTGCGCCACTTACCGGTTCAAGAGGTAATACCTCATCAAGTTCTACTTTCCTCCCACTTATTTCTTTCGAGAGAAACTCTTTCTCTAGAAAGGACCCATTCTTGGCAACAAAGATCTTGCCTTCGGATCTGAGGTAGAAGGTATACCCAATAGTTTCTTTAGGGTATCCTATGAAGACGCATTTTTCTGATCTGGGTTCGAGCTTTTCAGGTTGAAGTTTCTTGACATAAGCATCGCATCCCCAAAATTTTAGAGACGATAGCTTAGGTTTCTTCCCAAACCATAATTCATATGCTGTCGTCTCAACGGATTTTGACGGAGCCCTATTTAAAGTGAATGCGGCAGTCTCTAAAGCATAGCCCCAAAATGATAGCGGTAGATCGGTAAGAGACATCATAGATCGCACCATATCCAATAGAGTGCGATTACGACATTCGGACACACCATTGCGCTGAGGTGTTCCAGGCGTGAGTTGTGAAACTATTCCACATTTCCTTAAGTGTGTGCCAAATTCATGACTCAAGTATTCTCCCCCACGATCTGATCGTAAGAACTTGATTTTCTTGTCACGTTGATTCTCAACCTCATTCCGAAATTCCTTGAACTTTTCAAAGGTCTCAGACTTGTGTTTCATTAAGTAGACATACCCATATCTACTCAAGTCATCTGTGAGGGTGAGAACATAACGATAGCCACCACGAGCCTCAACAATCATTGGACCGCACACATCAGTATGTATGATTTCCAATAAGTTCGTTGCTCGCTCCATTGTTCCTGAGAACGGAGTTTTGGTCATTTTACCCATGAGGCATGGTTCGCACATGTCAAATGATTCGTAATCAAGAGACTCCAAAAGCCCATCTGCATGGAGCTTCTTCATGCGTTTGACACCTATGTGACCAAGGCGGCAGTGCCACAAGTATGTGGGACTATCATTGTCAACCTTACATCTTTTGGTATTCACACTATGAATATGTGTAACATTACGCTCGAGATTCATTAAGAATAAACCATTCACCATCGGAGCATGACCATAAAACATATCTCTCATATAAATAGAACAACCATTATTCTCGGATTTAAATGAGTAGCCATCTTGAATTAAACGAGATACTGATACAATGTTCATGCTCAAAGCTGGCACTAAATAACAATTATTGAGGTTTAAAACTAACCCCGTAGGTAAATGTAGAGGTAGCGTGACGATGGCGATCACATCGACCTTGGAACCATTCCCGACGCGCATCGTCACCTCGTCCTTCGCCACTCCACTTATTCCGCAGCTCCTGCTTTGAGTTACAAATGTGAGCAACCGCACCGGTATCAAATACACAGGAGCTACTACGAGTACTGGTAAGGTACACATCAATTACATGTATATCACATATACCTTTAGTGTTGCCGGTCTTCTTGTCCGCTAAGTATTTGGGGCAGTTCCGCTTCCAGTGACCACTTCCCTTGCAATAAAAACACTCAGTCTCGGGCTTGGGTCCATTCTTTGGCTTCTTCCCGGTAGCTTGCTTACCGGGCGCGGCAACTCCCTTGCCGTCCTTCTTGAAGTTCTTTTTACCCTTGCCTTTCTTGAACTTAGTGCTTTTATTCACCATCAACACTTAATGTTCCTTTTTGATTTCTACCTCTGCTGATTTCAGCATTGAATATACCTCAGGAATGGTCTTTTCTATCCCCTGCATATTGAAGTTCATCACAAAGCTCTTATAGCTCGGTGGAAGCAACTGAAGGATTCTGTCAGTGACCGCGTCATCCGGGAGATTAACTCCCAGCTGAGTCAAGCGGTTATGCAACCCAGACATTTTAAGTATGTGCTCACTGACAGAACTATTTTCCTCCATCTTACAGCTGAAGAACTTGTCGGAGACTTCATATCTCTCGACCCGGGCATGAGCTTGGAAAACCATTTTCAGCTCTTCGAACATCTCATATGCTCCGTGTCTCTTAAAACGCTTTTGGAGCCCCGTTCTAAGCTGTAAAGCATGCCGCACTGAACGAGGGAGTAATCATCGGCACGTGACTGCCAAGCGTTCATAACGTCTTGGTTCTCTAGGACAAGTGCATTACCTAGCGGTGCTTCTAGGACATAATCTTTCTTGGCAGCTATGAGGATGATCCTCAGGTTCCGGACCCAGTCCGTATAGTTGCTGCCATCATCTTTCAGCTTGGTTTTCTCTAGGAACGCGTTGAAGTTGAGGACAACGTGGGCCATTTGATCTACAAGACATATTGTAAAGATTTTAGACTAAGTTCATGATAATTAAGTTCATCTAATCAAATTACTCAATGAACTCCCACTTAGATAGACATCCCTCTAGTCATCTAAGTGAAACATGATCCGAGTCAACTAGGCCGTGTCCGATCATCACGTGAGACGGACTAGTCAACATCGGTGAACATCTTCATGTTGATCGTATCTTCTATACGACTCATGCTCAACATTTCGGTCTTCTGTGTTCCGAGGCCAGGTCTGTACATGCTAGGCTCGTCAAGTCAACCTAAATGTATTGCGTGTGTAAATCTGGCTTACACCCGTTGTATTCGAACGTTAGAATCTATCACACCCGATCATCACGTGGTGCTTCGAAACAACGAACCTTCGCAACGGTGCATAGTTAGGGGGAACACTTTCTTGAAATTATTACGAGGGATCATCTTATTTAAGCTACCGTTGTTCTAAGCAAATAATATGTAAAACATGATAAACATCACATGCAATCAAATAGTGACATGATATGGCCAATATCATTTGCTCCTTTTGATCGCCATCTTCGGGGCTCCATGATCAGCGTCGTCAACGGCATGACACCATGATCTCCATCATCATGATCTCCATCATCGTGTCTTCTTGAAGTTGTCTCGTCATCTATTACTTCTACTACTATGGCTAATGCTTTAGCAATAAAGTAAAGTAATTACATGACGTTTATGTTGACACGCAGGTCATAAATAAATAAAGACAACTCCTATGGCTCCTGCCGGTTGTCATACTCATCGACATGCAAGTCGTGATTCCTATTACAAGAACATGATCATCTCATACATCACATATATCATTCATCACATCCTTTGGCCATATCACATCACAAAACACTTGCTGCAAAAACAAGTTAGACGTCCTCTAATTGTTGTTGCAAGTTTTTACGTGGCTGCTATAGGTTTCTAGCAAGAACATTTCTTACCTACGCCAAGACCACAACGTGAATTGCCAATTTCTATTTACCCTTCATAAGGACCCTGTTCATCGAATCCGATCCGACTAAAGTGGGAGAGACAGACACCCGCCAGCCACCTTATGCAACTAGTGCATGTCAGTCGGTGGAACCAGTCTCACGTAAGCGTACGTGTAAGGTCGGTCCGGGCCGCTTCATCCCACAATGCCGCCGAATCAAGATAAGACTAGTAACGGCAAGATAATTGCCAATATCGACGCCCACAACTACTTTGTGTTCTACTCGTGCATAGAAACTACGCATAGACCTAGCTCATGATGCCACTGTTGGGGAACGTAGCAGAATTTTAAAATTTTCTACGCATCACCAAGATCAATCTATGGAGTCATCTAGCAATGAGGGAGAGAGGAGTGCATCTACATACCCTTGTAGATCGCGCGCGGAAGAGTTCAAGGGAACGGGGTTGATGGAGTCGTACTCGACGTGATCCAAATCACCGATGACCAAGTGTCGAACGGACGGCACCTCCGCGTTCAACACACGTATGGTTGGGAAGACGTCTCCTCCAACTTGATCTAGCAAGGGGGAAGGAGAGGTTGATGAAGATTCAGCAGCACGACGACGTGGTGGTGGATGCAGCAGGATCCCGGCAAGGCTTCACCAAGCGCAAGCGGGGAGGAGAGGTGTTACGGAGGGAGAGGGAGGCGCCAAGAGCAAAGGTCCGGCTGCCCTCCGTCCCCCCCCTCTTTATATAGGGGCCTTGGGGGGGCGCTGGCGCTAGGGAGATGGATCTCCAAGGGGCGGCGGCCAAGGGGTGGCTTCCCCCCCCCCCAAGCCAAGTGGGGGGCGCCCCCACCCCTAGGGTTTCCCAAACCTAGGCGCAGGGGAGGCCCAAGGGGGCGCGCACCAGCCCACTAGGGGCTGGTTCCCCTCCCAATTCAACCCATGGGGCCCTCCGGGATAGGTGGCCCCACCCGGTGAACCCCCGGGACCCTTCCGGTGGTCCCGGTACAATACCGGCGACCCCCGAAACCTTCCCAATGGCCGAAACTAGACTTCCTATATATAAATCTTTACCTCCGGACCATTTCGGAACTCCTCATGACGTCCGGGATCTCATCCGGGACTCCTAACAACTTTCGGGTTACTGCATACTAATTTCTCTACAACCCTAGCATCACCGAACCTTAAGTGTGTAGACCCTACGGGTTCGGGAGACATGCAGACATGACCGAGACGACTCTCCAGTCAATAACCAACAGCGGGATCTGGATACCCATGTTGGCTCCCACATGCTCCACGATGATCTCATCGGATGAGCCACGATGTTGAGGATTCAATCAATCTGTATACAATTCCCTTTGTCAATAGGTACGTTACTTGCCCGAGACTCGATCGTCGATATCCCAATACCTCGTTCAATCTCGTTACCAGCAAGTCACTTTACTCGTGCCGTAATGCATGATCCCGTGATCAACCACTTGGTCACATTGAGCTCATTATGATGATGCATTACCGAGTGGCCCCAGAGATACCTCTCCGTCATACAGAGTGACAAATCCCAGTCTCGATTCATGCCAACCCAACAGACACTTTCGGAGATACCTATAGTGTACCTTTATAGTCACCCAGTTACGTTGTGACGTTTGGCACACCCAAGGCACTCCTACGGTATCCGGGAGTTGCACAATCTCATGGTCTAAGGAAATGATACTTGACATTCGAAAAAGCTACAGCAAACGAACTACACGATCTTTGAGCTATGCTTAGGATTGGGTCTTGTCCATCACATCATTCTCCTAATGATGTGATCCCGTTATCAATGACATTCAATGTCCATAGTCAGGAAACCATGACTATCTTTTGATCAACGAGCTAGTCAACTAGAGGCTCACTAGGGAAGTGTTGTGGTCTATGTATTCACACATGTATTACGATTTCCGGATAACACAATTATAGCATGAACAATAGACAATTATCATGAACAAAGAAATATAGTAATAACCATTTTATTATTGCCTCTAGGGCATATTTCCAACATTTTCTTCAATTCGACGATCTTCAATCTGCATAATATAGTGAGGATAATTATAAATACATGCAATGAAAGAGCTGAGCTATATAGAGAGACTTAATGACAGAAGTAGTACTACTTACAGACAGTAGCAGGTGACCGTTGCTTTATCGTGGGCCAATTGATTGAAAAACTGAAAGAACTCCTCAAATGGAACAGGCAACAGTTCAATTCCAATGAGGTCATGCTCCTTTTTAACTCTCACATACAAAGTATTCCTCCCCCCAGACTCTCGCAGATTTTCAAGTACCAATCATGCAATCTTCGCATCATCGTTGATAGAGATCTTTCATCTTTGACGAGAGGCTTCCCGTACTCGTATCTTTGTATCTGCACCTCCAAGAAATCATAATGTACATCGTCGGGTAGGTAATCTCCAAGATTGCTATAACTGGGCACCATCCTCGGATCATTAGCGACGATGTCGCTAGGCACCTTGAGCGGGGGGCACGATTGCTTCGCTTGTTCGACGAGCTGGGCAATTTGTTTCCCATCTCGTCGTTCTTTCAGCCTTTGATCACTAACAGTACTTCCCGACCGCTCCGCTTCAGAAAATGCCTTTCCAATAATGCGCTCATAGTTGCCTTTTGGTGGAGACTTGAGTGGTTTTGTCAGGGCAGCCAGAGTGCGCTTCGCTTTCACCGGATCTACCTTCTCCTCCGGAGGTGTATGTTTCTTTGCTTTCACCCCTTCAAAGAAGTTCCTCACTTCTTCTCGCGTGATCTTGGCGTTCTCCTCTAGGGTACTCTTGTATGGTAACTTCTCTGGAGTCTTCAGAGAAGGACCAAATCTGTATGTCCTCCCGCCTCTGGCTGTACTGCTAGACGCCGGCAGAGCAGACAGAGTGTCTGTCTTCTTTACTTGCTTACGAGGCGGAGGAGAAGGACTACGACGCGCCGGAGCAGCCGGAGCGGCGGCGGGTCTCTTCCGCCCTTGCTGACGAGGCGGAGAAGGATGAGGCTGGCTGCTCGGGCGCGCTGGCGCAGGCGGAGAAGGAGGCGGAGTGCCGCCACGCGCCGGAGAAGGAGCCGGCAGAGTGCCCTGATCGTCACTCGCCGGAGGAGGAGGCGGTGGAGGAGGCGGAGTGCCCTGACTCGCCGGAGGAGGAGGAGGAGGCGGAGGCGTCCAGTTCAGAAGGTTGATGAGCTCCTTCCGCCATAGGCATGGAGTCTTCAGAGCAGAACCCAGCCGAGTGTCCCCTTCACCGATAGGGTCGTCAAGCTGGAGGTCCTGAAATCCCTCCGTTATTTCATCCACCATCACCCTAGCATATCCTTCTGGAATTGGCCGGCAGTGAAAAGTTGCGCGGGGTTCAGTAGGAAAAACAGAGCCAACAGCCGCCTTGACCTTCATATTAATCCATTGCGTCATAAGGTGGCAATTTTGAGACTCCGTGATAGCATCCACGGGATAGCTGGCAGGAGCCGTCAAGACATGCTCCGGCTGAAGCAGCTCAGTGGAAGCCACGCTACTTCTCCGCTGAGATGGCGGGGTAGCTTTGGGGGAAGCTTCGGCAGTTCGTTTGCTGCGATTTGCTTCTCGTTCCTCTATCGCTTGTACCCTAGCGTGCAGCGCCTGCAGTTGGGTCTGCTCCACTTTCTTCCTCCTCTCGTGGCATTTGTAACCGCCTGCGTCCGGAAACCCAGCCTTCCACGGAATGGAGCCTGGCGTGCCTCATGTCCGTCCAGGGTGCTCAGGATTCCCGAGGGCCATTGTGAGCTCGTCTTCTCTCTGTCTGGAATGAACGTCCCTTGCTGCGCTACTTCGATATAGTGCTTAAGCCTCTTGACTGGTATTTCCATTTGCTCGTCCGTCCAAATGCACTTCCCTGATACAGGGTCCAAGTTTCCGCCAGCCCCGAAGAACCAAGTCCGGCAACGGTCTGGCCAGTTAATTGTCTCTGGTTCGATCCCTTTATCAACCAGATCATTCTCAGTCTTGGCCTACTTAGGCCGGGCTACGAGGTAGCCACCTGACCCCATGCAATGGTGATGCTTCTTCTTCGCAGCATTTTGCTTGTTTGTCGCCAACATCTTATTACTCTTTTCCAATGTCTTGTGGGCCACAAATGCGGGCCAGTGATCTCTGATCTTCTCATATCTGCCCTTGAATTTTGGTATCTCTTTTTTATCGACAAACTTATTCAGCTCGTACTTCCACCTTCTGAATAGGTCTGCCATCCTCTTAAGATCAAAAGACTTGATTAATTGCTCTTTAACTGGCTTCTCTGGATCATCCTCTGGCGGTAGGGTGAAATTTGACTTCAGCTCAGTCCAAAGATCATTTTTCTGCATATCATTGACATAAGACACCTCAGGGTCTTCTGTAGCCGGCTTTAACCATTGCTGGATGCTGATCGGGATCTTGTCCCTAACCAGAACCCCGCACTGAGCAACAAATGCGTTCTTTGTCCGAATGGGTTCAATTGGTTGGCTGTCGGGCGCGATTGCTATGATCTCAAACCTTTCATCCGAGCTTAACTTTTTCTTCAGGCCTCGTCTCTTTACCGAAGTTGTGCTCGATCCGGAGGGCTAGAAAAAAGAACAAAGACTTAATTAATATGTGTATATACCAAAACAATGAATGCATCAATTAGCTAGTCAGCACAGGCTTAACAAATATATATACCTGGCCGGACTCGGTTCGGCCACCGGAGCCGTCATCACGATCTCCTTCTTGCACCGGCATTGGGTCACCGGAGCCGTCCTCACGGTCTCCTTCTTGCACCGGCATTGGGTCACCGGAGCCATCATAATCATAGCCAGCTGCTTCTAGACCATCGGTGTCGTTGAGAAACAACGAGCAGACGGCATCACTTCCTCGTGCGATTATGTCCCCTAACAACTCTTCTTGTACTTTGTCTCGGGCGGTGTCCATACTTTCTACAAATATTTACGACATGGCAATTATTATTCAAACATGACAAATGGATATATTAGTGGCAAACATAGAACTAATATTAATTAGTGGCCTCGATGCTGCTTCTCTAGGGTTTGGGGTGGCCTCGACAACGCTTCAAGGGTTTGGGGTATATCGACAACGACGAGATACGTACATGGGAAAATAATATTATCGGGGAGGGGGTATATCGACCCCCCCCCCACGTGTTGAAGTTATCGAGAGGGGGTATAT